>NW_006408583.1:11550796-11552610 GCF_000296735.1 Chrysochloris asiatica
CAGAATCACTAAGAGTAGGAATTGACTCGACTGCACTTAACAATGACAACATGTACATTGCGTGTACAGTTATAGTTTCAGATGTGATTTAAATTGAAAAGTGGGAGTGAGATCAGTCCACATTTTGTGTTCCCTTGCCATTTCCATTGGCTAATGCTGAAGTGAAAGGTCTGGATTTTCTATAGGAGCTTCCTGACTACAGCAGCTTCATGAAGCAAGAGCATTTCTTTCTGTGCTCCAGTTCTGGGGCTCAGTTCTCACAAAGCTCAAACCAGCCTGCTTCTTTTGCATATCATTTAAGGAAATCAATCTTCTCCTTAAACTGTTGTTGTTGATAGGTACCATTGAGTTGGGTTCCAACTCATACTGACTTTATATCCAACAGAATGAAACACCGACTGATCCTACACCATCCTCAAAAGCACTGCTACATCTGAGCCCATTATTGCAACCACTGAGCCAGTTCTTCTCGCTGAGGGCCTTCCTCTTTTTTGCTGACTCTCTACTTTACCCAGCATGATGTCCTTCTCCAGGGGCTGCTCTCTTAAGATATGTTCAAAGTATGTGAGTCAAAGTCTCATCTTTTTTACTTCTAAGCCTTCTGACTGCATTTTCTGAGACAGATTTGTTTGTTCTTCTAGCAGTTCATGGTATATTTGATATTCTTTGTCAACATCATAATTCAAAAATGCCAATTCATCTTCAGTCTTCCTTATTCATTGTCCAGTTTCTACATACATACGAGAATATTGAAAATGCCATGGATGGTCAGATACACCTTATTTCTCAAATTCACGGCTTTTTAACACTTTAAAGAGAAGACTTTTGCAGCAGACATAACCAATGTAATACATTGCCTGATTCTTGCCTGAGGCTTCATGGATGTTGATTATGGATCCAAATAAAATGAGATCCTTGACAGCTTCAATTTTTTCCCATTTGTCATGATTTTGCTTACTGGTCTAGTTGGGATGATTTTGTTTTCTTTATATTGAGGTGTAATTCATACTGAAGGTTGTATCTCTGGTCTTCAGCAAGTTCTCTAAGTCATCTTCACTTTTAGCAAGCAAGGTTGTGCCACCTGCATATTGCAAGCTGTTAATGAATCTTTCTCTATTACTGTTACTAAACTCTTCTTCATATAGTCCAGTTTCTCATAATAATTGTTCAGCCTCAAATTGAATCCACCACACGTCTGTTAGTTTGTCATACTGTGGTAGCTTGTGTGTTGCTGTGACTCTGGAACATATGCCACAGACACTTTAAATAAAAGCAGAGTCACCCATGGTAGACAGGTGTCAGCTGAGCTTCCAGACAAAAACAGACTAGGAAGAAGGAAAGACTGACTACTTCTGAATAATTAGTCATGGAAAACCTTATGAATAGCAGTCACGCACTGTAAACACCAGAATGCTGAAAACTGAAACATGATGAATAGCAGGAGAATATTGTCAGATGCAGTGCCAGAAGATGAGCCTCTCAGGCTGGAAAACACTCAAAATATAACTGGGAATGTGCTGCCTCCTCAAACAAAGTGCAGCTGACCATTTTGACATGAATGGAGTAGAACTTTTGGGACCTTCATTTGCTGAGGGGTACCAACTCAAAGTGAAGAGAAACAGCTGTAAACACCCATTAATAATCAGAACATGGAATGTATGATGTATGAATCTAGGAATATTGGAAACTGTGAAAAATGAAATGAAACTCATAAACATCTCTATCCTAAGCATTAGTGAGCTGAAATGGACTGGTATTGGCCATTTTGAGTCTAACAATCACATGATTTACTATGAGACAATGACAAATTGAAG
>NW_006408583.1:11565905-11582217 GCF_000296735.1 Chrysochloris asiatica
ACTCAAGAACAGATTTGATGCATTGGACACTAAAGACTGAAAACCAGAAGAGTTGTGAGATGACATCAAGAACCTCTATAGGAAGACAGCAAAAGGTGATTAAGAAGACAAGATAAAAGGAAAAGACCAAAATGGATGTCAGAAGAGACTCTGAAACTTGCTATCCAGCATAGAGATGCTAAAGCAAATGGAAGAAATGAGGAGGTACAAGAGCTGAATGGGAAATTTCAAATGTCAGCTCTAGAAGACAGTCAAATATTATAATGAAGTATGCAAAGACCTGGAGTTAGAACACCAAAACAGATTAATATGCTCAGCATTTCTCAAGATGAGGGAACTGAAGAAACCATTCAAGCCTTAACTTGCAATATTGATGGATTCTATAGGCAAAATATTGAACAATGCAGAAAGCACTAAAAGAAGATGGACGTAATACACAAAGGCACTGTATCAAAAAGAAATGGTCTATGTACAACCATTTCAAGAGGTAGTATATGATCAAGAGCCAATGATATAGATGTGGTGGTGGTTATGTGCCGTGGAGTCGGTTCTGACTCATAGCAACCCTGTTCAGGGTTTCTGAGGCTGTAAATCTTTACAGGAGCAGAAAGCCTCATCTTTCTCCCTTGGAAGAGCTGGTAGTTTCTAACTTCTGTCCTTGAGGTTTGCAGCCTGATTCGTGACCACTACAATATAGATGTAGTAGCTCAAAATATCAACTGAGAGGGACGGAATCTTCACATCAAGTATCAATCCTATCCCCTCTGTATACAGGGTAGATAGGAACAGGCAACTTAGACATGGTTACTTAAAATGAGGGGGCGATAAAGGCACTAAGTGAATGACTTACCAGTTTTCCAGATGGAGTTTAGCTTAAGAGTGTGTGGGGGAAGGTAGAGACCCCACTGAATAGTTCTTATCTTGGCTTGATGGGTCTGGGAAAAAGAGATGGGGATAAGATTTGTATGATTCAACAGTGAGTAATTGTTATCATGACTAATTGCAACTGTCACAACTGTAAAGGTAGAAGTTTAGTAACAAAAATGGGGGAGTAGTTAATCTTACAGTCCAGAAACAGAGGAACCTAGGACCATCAAGGGAGAAGAGCACAAGTGGATTGCAGGACCCTATCCATAGAAGCAGTGACACCAGAGATGAGGACATGGAGAGAGGGAGAAGCTGAGGACTCTGGACTTATGGAAAGAGAGGGACTGGGTGCTGGTGGCCTGGAGGCAATCTTACAGAATGCACCCTTTGGTCGTTTAAATTATTATATATTCCTAAGTGTTTTTGTGTACATACCCACCCCCACCCCCCACAAAAAAAAGAAGGAAAAAAAATGGGAATGGAACCAAATACTGGTGAATGATGATGCATGAAGGGAATTGTAATCATTGCAACAAAATGATGGTGTTAAGCCGATGTTCTCCCATGTAAACTATCACTCAGTTCACAATAAAAACTTTTTTTAAAAAGAGTCAATGAGAGTGAATGAAGGAGTTCAAGGTGCATTGAAGGCACTGGCAAATAATAAGGCACCAGGAATTAATGAAATAAAAATTGAAATCTTTCAATAAACTGATGTGACACTGGAGTCACTCATTCATACATGCTAAGAAATTTGAAAGACAACTATCTCAGCAACTGACTGGAAGAGAGCCATATTTGTGCCCATTCCAAAGAGAGGTGACCCAACAGAATGCAGAAATCATTGAACAATATCATTGATATCCCATGCAAGTAATGGCTGTAACCATACATTGACCGAGAACTTCCAGAGGTTCAAGCCGGTTTCATTCAGAAGAGGACGTTGAATAAGGGATATCATTGTTGACATCAGATGGATCTTGGCTGAAAGCAGAGAATACCAGAAAGATGTGTATTTGTGCTTTATTGACTTCACAAAGGCTTTCATGTGTGGATCAAAGCAAGCTATGGACAATATTGTAGAGAATGAGTATTATGGAACATTAAAATGTGCTCATAAGGAAACTGTATATAGACAAAAAGGCAGTTGTTCAAACAGAACAAGAGAACACCGAATGGGTTAAAATTAGGAAAGGTATGTGCCAGAGTTGTATCCTTTCACCAGACATACTCAATCTGTATACTGAGCAAATAATCCAAGAAACTGGATTATATAAAGAAAAATGTGGCATCAGGATTGGAGGATGACACATTAACAACCTGCAATATGCAAATGATACAACCCTGCTTGCTGAAAGTGAAGAGGACTTAAAATACTTACTGATGAAGATCAAAGACTACAGCCTAAGGTTTGAGTTACATCTCAATGTAAGGAAAACAAAAATCTTCACCACTGGACTGATAAACCACATCTATATAAATGGAGAAAAAAATTGAAGTTCAAAAAATTCAACGACTTCATTTTGCTCAGATCAAATATCAACACTCATGGAAGCAGCAGTCAAGAAATAAAATAACGTATTGCATTAAGCAAATCTGCTGCACAAGATCTCTTTAAAGTGTTGATGAGCAAAGACGTTAATTTTAGGACTGAGGCATACCTGATCCAAGCCATGGTATTTTCAAAAACTTCATATGCATGGGAAAGCTGGACAGTGAGTAAGGAATACCATAGAAGAATTGATGCATTTGAGTTATGGTGTTGGAGGAGAATATTGAAAATACCATGACTGCTAAAAGAATAAATAAATCTGTGTGGAAAGAAGTACAGCCAGAGTGCTCCTTGTAAGCTAGGATGAACAGACTTCGTCTCTCATACTTCAGACATGGTATTAGGAGGGACCAGTCCCTGGAGAAGGATAGCATGTCTGGTAAAGGGGAGAGTCAGAGAGAAAGAGGAAGACCCTTAACAAGATGGACAGGCACAACGGCAGCAGCATTGGGCTCAAGCGTAGCACCGATTGTTTGGTTAGTGCAGGACCAGACAGTGTTTCATTCTATTATGCACAGCGTAACTATGAGTAGATACCAACTCAATGACACCTCACAAAAATAACAGCAAATTGACTAAGTATGGTAAAAGAATATAACCCTGATGTGCACTTTTACTGATTTTAAACCACTCACTATTCCATTGTTCGCACCGAACAACTGCGTTTTGGTCTGCGTACAAGTTCTGCATGAGTACAATTAAGTGTCCTGAGATTTTCATTCTTCACAATGTTATCTATAATTTCTTTTATCTACACAGTTGAATGTTTTCACTGTCCAACTTCTACATGTGTATGAAATTATTGAAAATGACGTGATTTGGATCAGGTGTACCTCAGTCCTCAAACTGACATCTTTGCTCTTCAACACTTTAAAGAAGTCTTGTCAATAAAACAGAGGTAAACATCTTTCTGGTAATCTCTGCTGTCAGCCAAGATCCATCTCACATGAGTAATGATTGTCCTCATTCCTTCATATATTAGAGCAGGTGAATTCCATTCCCTGACCCTGAAGCTGACTTATTCCAAATACATCCAATCTCAGTTACAATAAAAAAAAGAAAAGAAAATTGCTTCTTAACATAGAAAAATGGTTTAACAAACAAAGCAAAACCCCACTGCCATTGAGCCAATTCTGACTTATAGTGACCCTGTATTGGGTTTCCGAGACTGCAAATCTTTTCAGGAGCAGAAAACCTCCCATGGAGTGGCTGGTGGCTTTGAACTGCTGACCATCGGCATTGCGTTGTGCACAATCATGACGTTTCCAGGAGTTCTGGTATTCTCTGAGTCTAAGGAGCATTTCTGTTTGTTTCTTTCACTTTTCTGGGCTTTTTTCCCTTTAAGTTCTTTATTGAAAAATATTTTTTAAATTAAAAAGTTAACGTTTTCCAAAAAAAAAAAAAAAAGTTATATCTTACCTACCAGCATAAAACCCCTGAGATTAAGTTTTCACTTCTCAAATTCATTACTCCCCGTCCCCCATCATCCAATATTTATTATGTAGGCTCTTGAACGTCACAAGACTCTAGTGCCCTCCATTGATTTTTATGATCTTACTGGAAAGCTGCGAGGTGCATAGAAAGAGCTGTGTGCACATCATATATCATTCTGGATTGCCAGACAGCAAAGGAAAAACACATAAACGCTCATTTTTACTCCTGGATGGCTTAGTAATTTGCTAAATTTCCCTGTAATTGCTTCTAATTATTCATTACATTAGAGTAGAAGGTGGTGGCTATAAATTTTCATTGAAAACAAAATTTAAATACAATGCATCGCAAATGTCTCTGCAGACCCAAGTGGCAACCTGTTTACCTTATTAGGGAAATCCGACAGACACCGGCAACACATGCTGTTTCTTAATGTGACAGTGGAGACAGCCGAGTAAGCAACACAAGGAGACTGTGGGAAGCAGACTGCAGAAGTAGTGTGCCCGCCAACTTCATTCATGTCAGAAAGCACTGTGGGAGCTGAGCTCACATGAGGGGATCATTTTCACTAGCCCTCTGCACCCTTCACTTGTGTGGTGTGGGCACCTCCTGGTAATTCAGTGCATGACTGGCCATTACACCATTCATTGGGTCTTCGTTCCTCCATTCATTCACAAAACACTGAGCACCTGCCCTGAGTGAAGCATTGGCAAGCACAAAGACGAATCTCCAAAAGGATGAGGAAAAGATGGGGACACACGAAACACAATAGACAGTGGGCTGTGCAGTCATGGTGCTGCGGGTGTTCTGGGGAGGAGATGTCTAACTTGAAGGGGACTTAGAAGACTTCATGAAGGTGGTGACAAAAGAACTGGTCCTTGGAAAACACTTAAGACTTGACAGTATTGAGAAAGGAGGAAGAGAGCTTTTCAAAGGCGGAAATGTGTGCACTGTATCTAAGACCAATTTGGCTGAAAGATATTGAATGCATGAAGCAAAGAAGAGTACCAAAAGTAGTCACCATAAGTATAACTGTTGTTGCCATCAGTCAAGTTAGCCCCAACTCAATGGAAGGAGACACTGTCTGGTCCTGTGCCATCCCCATGAGTGGTTGGGGATTAGACAATGTTCCTTCCAGATGTCTAGATGTTTCATTGGCTCATTTTCAGAAGTAGATTACCAGGACTTACTTCCTGGTTTGTCTTAGTCTAGAAGCTTTTAAAGAGTGTATAGTACGTGCCAGTCCCAGGGTTACTTGTTTTGCAGCCTTAACTTACTAAGTCCTCACAATCTTCTGGGAAGTAGGTAATTTTATGATTGTTGTTGCTGTTGTCAGGTACCATCAAGTCAAAACCGACTCATAGCGACCCCATGCACAGCAGAACAAAACAATGTCCAATCCTGGGCCAACCCCACCACCGCTGCCACACTTGACGCCATCAATGATGTCACCTGGCTGATCCATCTCGTTGGGGATCTTCCTCTTTTTCTCTGACCCTCCACCTTACCCAGCATGACATCCCTGTCCAGCGACTGTTCCCTCCGGACAATATGTCCAAAGTATGAGAGATGAAGCTTAGCCATCCTGGCCTCCAAGGGGCACTCTGGCTGCACTTCTTCCAAAACAGATCTATTGGTTCTTTTGGCAGTCCGTGGCACTTTCAGTATTCTCCTCCAACACCACAACTCAAAGGCATCAATTCTTCTACGATCTTCCTTATTCACTGTCCAGCTTTCACATCCATATGAGGTTATTGAAAATACCATGGCTATGATTAGAGCTGAGAAATCTATGGGCTCAGAAAAATCTGACTCCAGAGCCCAAGCTGAAAGTTCGGCCTCTGTGGGCAGTCTGAGAAGAGAGATGGAACACTTGAATACCAGAGTAAGAAGTTGGACATTGTGAGTAAATAGAAGAGATCTAGGAAGAAAAGAGCATGAAAATGTGATGAAACTATGCTCTGGGAATGTTCATCTGGAAGCAGGGTGTAGCAGAGATGAGGGCTGGAAGCTAGAGAGAAATTGCCGCAAATGTCCAGGGAAGAAATCAGTAATGAAAGTGTCAACTGGAGAGGAGGCTGCAGCAGGATGGACAGAGACAGGAGGTATCTTTAAGGGCTTATGAACAGATTACACGTGGAAAATCAGATCAAGTTAGATTAATTCTGTGGTTTTTAAGACTGGGAAGATAGTGGAGCTACTATCAGAAATACAAAACCCAGGGATAAAAACAGGTTCATGAAGGAAGAGAGTAAATTTTACTGCTGGCATATCTGACTGGTAAAGATGTTCTTTGAAAGATTGTTCTGTTTGAAAATGAGGGTGTCAGACTTTAGTTTAACAACTTAAAGACCTCAAACAGCCCTGAAGCCTGAGGAGAACTATGGCAGCTCATATGGTGGCTGGAAGCCCAGGGCTGAAACCCACGATTTAAAGCCTTCGGAGGTTCCCATTATGCTGGTTGGCCCGCTGCATGTTCACTCTGTCAGTCAATACTCTTCATCTGGTCTCACCATCCTGTGTGAACAAATGGAAGAAACACCAGACTCTTGAAGAAATTCCCAAATGTGAATAAGAAAAAGAAAGATACACACACACAAAAATGACCCCAGACTAACTGGAGATAATTTAGTATACAGAAAATAACTCTCATTAGTATTCTGCAAGAGATCTGAGAAAATGCATCCCTGAAATGAGAACATTTTTTCTATTATAAAAGAACAACCAGCAATCCAAAAAGAATTATTTGAAATTAAAAAAAAGTGTTAGAATAACAAAATTTCAATAGAAAATTTGGAAATAGAGTCAATGAAATATCCCAGAAACAAGAGCAATTAGTGAGAAAGATCTAAAACACTGAGAGAAAATATGAATACCCCAGATGGCCAATCCAAGAGAGCCAAGCTCTGAACTGTTGTTCGGTGCCATGGAGTAGGTTCCAACTTATAGCAACCCTGTATAGGGTTTCCAAGGAGCAGCTGGTGAGCTTGAACAGCCAACTTTGTGGTTCAAACCGACTTTGCAGTCCAGCACATTAACCTCTGACTAGGCAAAGAAATGATGCAAGAAAGACAGCTTGAGGAGTCTCCTGTTAAATGAGTGAGCTGAAATCCCAACACAAGGAATAGAGTAACTATAGTTACACATTCCTGTAAAACGTTCAGATCCAAAATTAGATCCTTCCAGGATTACAATCACAGGCTACCTTCATGAATGTGGGCATGGCAGAAAATCAGATGGCCTAAGGTAGGAGAATGACACATCCTTCATGTGAAGATTTCAGTCTGGAGTGGCCATCTCTGGGAAATAGAAAGTCCCAGTTAGCCAGACATTCATTCCTTCCTGTGTCTGCCCAGCCTTCAGGAAAGGACTGCTTATTGCATAGCAATCCATATGGACACTGCCCCCTTAGGGACAGAGCTCAGATCTTTCAGGGTCAGTGAAGGGACCAGCAGCTCTGGAGATTCTGGAGAAGATAAGGGACGAAAACAACCTTCTGAGTGGTGTGATTCTGGATGGGGTGAAGAACCCCATCTCACCCCCATCGAGAAGGAAAACACCTGAGTTTCAGCCACACTTTCTAGACTCCATCATGATTTCCTGTTTACCTGTCTCTTCGAAAAATTGTTGCTTTAAGAGAGCAAAAAACTGTGTATTATTTAGCATTTTATTCCCTGCACTTAACTAGTCTTAGTGCATAGAAGCTTAGCAAATGATGAATGAGTGTGTGGACAGATGGAGAAATAGAGGAATTTCCGCTTCAGTGACATTGGAAAGGTGACAGTGGCTGGCGGTCCTGCCTCGGAAAAGTGTGGACTTTCTGTTTCACCATTAAGTGAAGCTGTATAATCGGGCTCTGTTGTCATGCCTAACAACAGACAAGACAATTTGCCTATCATTCTTCAAAAATAAAATTATGAATAATAAGTTCATGGGGATTATTAAAACTTCATCTCCAAAAGAATCACACTGAAAAAAAAAAAAAAATTTAACACAGGATTTCTCATATTGTTACAACTCTTCAGATTGCATTTTTCATTCCTACTCCCAAGACTGTCTTCCTAAGACTGTTCCTCAGTGTCTTTGCTAAAATGATTTCCTTTGCCTGTTGTTTTCAAAATACATTGCCTCTCTGAGGACCTCCTCTCACAGGCGGGGTCTGCAGCCTTACTTTAGAACCCTATGTGGTGACTCTTGTAACTCATTTCTGCCATTCTTTCCCACAGACCTGACAATCCCATCTCCCCTATCCTTACGTGAAACGACGCTCTCTCTCTGCTTCTCCCCCTAAGTCTTCTGGCCTAACTGCCTCTTTTTCTAAACACAGATCAAAACTGAGGCATTTCACAATGAGCACACAGAAAGGTGCTCAAAGTCATTAGTCACTGTGTGTGTTGTGTGCCGTTGAGTCGATTTAAACCCATAGGGACCGGAGGGGACAGAGTAGAACTGCACCTTACGGCTCCCAAGGCAGTAAGTCTTTATAGAAACAGACGGCCATGTCTCCCTGCTGCGCAGTGGCCAGTAGGTAGCAGTTATAGATCTTTAAGCTACCAGCTGTGCACTAATGACATTGGTCATTAGAAAATCAAAACCACAATGAGATACCACCTCGCACCCACATCCATTATCAGACAAATGGAAAGTAACAAGTGTTGGAGAGGACGCAAAGAAATGGGAGCCCTCATCCATTGCAGGTGGGAAGATAAAACCATACAACTGCTATCAAAAACAGTTTAGTGATTCCTCAAACAAACATATAATTACCATTGTTGTTGTAGTTGTTGTTGGGTGTCATTGAGTTGGTACCAACCCATAACCACCCTATGCACAACAGAACAGAACACTGCCCTTTCCTGCGCCAACCACACAACCATTGTTACGTTTGAGCCGATTGCTGCTGCCACTATGCCAATCCACCTTGTTAAGTGTCTTCCTCTTTCTCTCCATCTTTCCACTTCTCCAACATGCTGTCCTTCTCCAGGGACTGGTCTCACCTGATAATATGTCCGAAGTATGAGAGACAAAATCTAGCCATCCTGGCTTCTAGGGAGCACTCTCGTTGTACTTCTTCCAACACAGATTTGTTTGTTCTTTTGGCAGTCCACGGCACTTTTTAATATTCTTCTCCAACACAATAACTCAAATGCATCAATTCTTCCATGATCTTCCTTATTCACTGTCCAACTTTCACATGCATATGAAGGTATTGAAAATTCCATGGCTTTGATCAGGAGCACCTTAGTCCTCAAACTGACATCTTTGCTCTTCAAAACTTCAAAGAGGTCTTGGGCAGCTGATTTGCTTAATGCAATATATCATTTGATTTCTTGACTGCTGCTTCCATGAGTGTTGATGGTTGATCTGAGCAAACTGAAGTTTTTGACAACTTCAATCTTTTCTAAGTTGATAAGAATGCTGTTTATTGGTCCAGTGGTGAGGATTTTTGTTTTCTTGACATTGAGATGTAATCCATACCGAAGGCTATGCTCTTTGATCTTCATCAGTAAATATTTTAAGTCCTCTTCACTTTCAGCAAGCAAGGTTGTATCATTTGCATACGGCAGGTTGTTACTGCGTCATCCTCCAATCCTGATGCCACATTTTTCTTCATATTATCCAACTTCTTGGATTATTTGCTCATCTTACAGTTGAATAACTATGGTGAAAGAATATAACCCTGGCACACACCTTTCCTAATTGTAACAATTTGGTGTTCTTTTGTTCTGTTCAAACAAATGCCTCTTGGTCTATGGACAGGTTCCTCGTGAGCACATATAAGTGTTCCAGAATATTCATTCTCCGAATGTTGTCCATAGCTTGTCATAATCTACACAATCAAAAGCCTTTGCACACTCAATAAAGCACATGTAAACATCTTTCTGATATTCTCTTCTCTCAACCAAGGTCCATCTGACGTCAGCATTGATATCCCTTGTTCCATGTCTTCTTCTGAATCCAGCTTGACCCTCTGGAAATTCTCTGTCAATGTATAGTTGATGCTGTTTTTGCATTATATTTAGTAAAATTTTGCATGCATGAGATGTCAATGATATTGTCCGATGATTTCCACATTCCATTAAGTCACCTTTCTTTGGAATGGGCACAAATATGGATATCTTCCAGTCAATTGCCCAGGTAGTCATCTTCCAAATTTCTTGGCAGAGATAAGTGAGTGCCTCCAGTTATGCATGAGTTTATTGAAAGACTTCAATTTGTATTCCATCTATTCCCGGCGCCTTGTTACTTGACAACGCCTTCAATGCACCTTAAACTTCTTCATTCAGTATCATTGGCTCTTTTTTTTTTTTTTTTTTTTAATTTTTATTGTGAATTGAGTGATAGTTTACACGGGACAACACATTGGTTTCACACTCATTGTTGCACTGCAATGATTACAGTCTCCTCCGTGCATCATCATCCAACAGTATTTGCTTCTTCTATTCCTTCTGTTTTGTTTTTTTTTTTTTTGGGGGGGGGGGTACACAAAAACACTCAGGAATATATAATAATTTAAACAACTAAAGGGCACATTCTACAAGCCTACCTTCTAGCTGCCAGCACTCAGTCTTTCTGTGAGCCTAGAGTCCTCATCTGCTCTCTCTCTCCATGCCCTCATCTCTGCCTCCATCTCTGGTGTCACTGCTTCTTTGGATAGGGTCCCACATTCCACTTGTACTCTTCTCCCTTGATGGTCCTAGGAAGCATCATTGGCTCTTGATTGTATGTTACCTCTTGAAATAGTTGAACATTAACCATTTCTTTTTGGTAGTGACTCTGCGTATTCCTTTCATCTTCTTTTAATGCCTTCTGTGCCATTCAATATTTTGCCCATGTTGTTGTTGTTAAGTGCCATTGAGTCAGTTCTGACCCAAGGAGCAGCTGGTAAACTTGAACCACCAACCTTGCAGTTCTAATTGACTTTTCAGTCCAGTACATTAACCCATAGCGCCACACCAGAACTCCCCATAGAATCCTTCATATATTTCAAGTCCAGGCTTGAATTTTTTTCTTCATTTCCCTCAGCTTGAGAAATGCTGAGCATGTTCTTCTGTTTTCATTTTCTAACTCCAGGTGTTGGCACATTTCATTACAATATTTTACTTTGTTTTCTCAAGTTGCCTTTTGACATTTTCTATTCAACTCTTCTACCTCCTGATTTGCTTTATTATCTCTACACTGGACAGCAAGTTTCAGAGTCTCTTCTGACATCCATTTTGGTCTTTTCCTTCTTCCTTGTCTTCTTAATTACCCTTTGTTTCCTTCCTGTGTGAAGTTTTTGATGTCATCCCACAACTCTTCTGGTCTTCAATCTTTAGTATCTAATGCATCAAAGCTGTTCTTGAGATGATCTCTAAATTCAGGTGGGATATTTCAAGGTACTATTTTGGCTTTTGTGGACCTGTTTTAATTTTCTCCAGCTCAAAATAAAGTTGCAGATGAGCAGTTGATGGTCTGTTCCACAGTCTGCCCCTTGCCTTGTTTGGGCTGATGATATGGAGCTTTTCCACCATCCCTTTTCCCAAAGGTAGTCAGTTTGATTTCTGTGTATTCCATCTTGTGAGTTCCATGTATGTTGTTTAAAAATGGTATTTGCAATGAAGAAGTCATTCTATCATTGGATCGTTTCTATCACCAAGGCCATATTATCCAACTACTGACCCTTCCTCTTTGTTTCCAACTTTGGCATTCCAATCACCAGTAATTATCAATACACCTTGATTGCATATTTGATCAATTTCAGACTGAAGATATTGGCAGAATTCTTCAATTTCATTACCACTTGCTTCAGTGGTTGGTGCATAATTTGAATAAGAGTGGTATTTATTGGTCTTCCTTGAAGGTATATGGGTATTATCATATCACAGACTGCATTGTACTTCAAGATAGATCTTGAAATGTGTTTGGTATTTTTTTATGCTGAATGTGACGCCATTCCTCCTCAATTTGTCATTCCAGGCATAGTAAACCATGTGCTTGTCATATTTAAAATAGCCAATAGCAATCCATTTCAGCTCACCAATGCCTAGGATATCCATGTTTATGCATTCCATTTGAGTTTTGACAATTTCCAATTTTTCTTGATTCATATTTTGTACGTTACATATTCTGATTTTTTTAATGATGTTTCAGCTGTTTCTCTTCATTTTAAGCAAATGAAGCTCCCAAAGGCTTTACTCCATTCGTGTCATCACGTTCAACTCTATCTTGAGGATGCAGCTCTTCCCCAGTTGTAATCTGACTGCTTTCCAGTCTGAGAGATTTATCTTCTGGCACTCTAGCTGACAATAGTCTGATGCTCCTCATTATGTTTTGATATTCAGTAATCTGATACTGACATTGTTCCACCTTTATTCATAAGGGTTTCTGTGACAAAATATTTGGAAGAAGTCTGTCTTTCCTACTTCCTAGTCTATTTCCATCTGGAAGCTCTGCTGAAACCCATCCACCATGGATGACCCTGCTAGTATATAAAATACCAGTGGCATAGCTTTCAGAATCACAGCAACTCACAAGCCACCACAGTACAACAGACTGGCAGCTGAGAAGTAGTACAATTACCATGTGACCTAGCAATTCCGTTGGCAGGTATGTATCCAAATGGCTTGACAGGAGGGACACAGGAGATTGTACACTAGTGCTCCCTGCAGCATTATTCACTGAGGCCAAAAAGTAGAAACAACTCAAGTGTTCTCCAACAGATGAATGGATAAACAAAATGTGACAGATCCATATGATGAAATACTTTCGGTCATAAAGAGAAATAATGTGGTGATCCATGCTACAACATGGATAAAGCTTTAAAGTGTTATGCTGAGCTAAATTGCAGGCACAAAATGACAATAATTTCATGATCCAACTTATATGAAATGTCTAGGAAAGCAAATTCATAGAGATCAAAGTCTGTTAGTGGCCACCAGGGGTTGTGGAGTGGGAAGAATGAGTAGTTATTGCTTAAGACATACTGAGTTTCTGTGCAGAATGATGAAAAACATTTGAAAATGGATAGTGGTAATGGTCATTCTGTACGGCAAATAAAATGAATGTACACTTAAGGAGCTTTGATAGCATAGTGGTTACAACTCGGGCTACTAACCTCAAGGTCGGCAGTTCAAAACTACCGGCCATTCTACAGGAGAAAGATGAGGCTTTATGCTTCTGTAAATATTTACAGCCTTGGAAATCCTGTGCAGGGTCACTATGAGTTGGAACCGACTCCACGGTACTTAACAACAACAACGTTAAAATGGAGTCCTGGTGTGGCACTGTGGGTTAATGCACCAGACTGCAAAACCATTTGAACTGCAAGGTCAGTGATTCAAGTTCACCAGTCGCTCCTAGGAAACCGTATACAGGGTCGTTATGGGTCAGAACTGAACCAACAAGGTTAAAATGGCGACTATTTTGTTGTACACATTGTTGTTATTGTTACTAAGTGCTGTTCAGTCATTTCCGACTCACGGCAACCCTGTATACGATTTCCAAGGAGCAGCTGATGGGTTTGAGCCACTGACATTGCAGTTAGCAGTTCAGTGCTGATCCTAGAGGTTCACACCAGGGTCCCTTTGCTATAGATAGATTGCTGTTGTTAAATGCCATGAAGTCAGTTCCACTCATAGCAACCCTGTATAGGGTTTCTGAGGAGCAGCTGGTGGGCTTGAACTGCCAACCATATGGTTCATAGTCCAGTGCTGATCTGCAGCACCACACTAGAAATCATATATAGATTACCACAATTAAATTTTAAACAAAGGTTGAAGCATTTCATAACACAGTTGCTGTTCCCCATCTGCACTCCAACTCCTCCGCTTTCTGGAGTTCTACTCAAGTCAACGATATTTTAGAAGTTAAGCTACTGAAGACAGAGTAGGGTCTTCCTTAGGACTATCTCTTGGGAGTCTCCATTTTTACACAAGAACATAGAGTACAAGTGGATTAAGTCAGTTCTACTCTTCGGGGGAAAGTCTTTCTCTGTCTTGTTCTTCTTGTCACTAGCTTGGTCTAAGGTCATCTTTCACGTGGTCTATACAGGCTCGCTATGAGCTGAAACCACTCAATGGCATTTACCAACAGCAACACTGGCTCTTGGACTTTAAGACTAAACTTGGGTATCAAAAACAAAGTAACTTGGTGCCACTGTTGGGTCTACTGCTGCCGCCTCTGAACAGAAGATGCCTGTGCCTCGCACGTCTGTTGACCTTGGCAAACATACGAGAGATGTCTTCACCAAGGGTTATGGATATGGCTTAATAAAAATTAATTTGAAAACAAAATCTGAGAATGGATTGGAATTTACAAGCTCAGGCTCAACCAACACTGTGACCACCGAAGTGACGTGCAGTCTGGAAACCAAGAACAGATGGACCGAATTTACATAGAAATGGAACCCTGACAACATATTAGGCACTGAGATGACCGTGGAGGACCAGTTTACACGGGGACTGAAGCTGACCTTTGATTCATCCTTCTCACCTAACACTGGGGGGGCGGGAGGCCGGGAATGCTAAAATCAAGACAGAGTATAAGCGGGAACACATCAGCTTGGGTTGGGACATGGATTTTGACACTGACTTCCATCTAGGGTGCTCCGGTGCTGCGTTATGAGGGCTGGCTGACGGGCTAACAGATGAACTGTGAGACCACCAAATCCCGCGTGACCCAGAGCAACTTTGTGATTGGCTACAAGACTGATGAATTCCTAGCTTCACAATAATGTGAATGACTGCACAGAGTATGGGGCCTCCATTTACCAAAAGGTGAACAAGAAGTTGGAGACTGCTGTCATTGTCGCCTGGACAGCAGGAAATAGTAACAGTCGCTTTGGTATCATAGCCGAGTATTATATCAACCCTGATGCCTGCTTCTTGGGAAAATGTGAACAATTACAGCCTGATAGTTTAGGATCTACTCAGACCCAAAAAGCCAAGCATCAAACTGACACTGTCAACTCTGCTGGTTGGAAAGAAAATCAACGCTGGTAGCCACAAGCTTTGTCTAGGACTGGAATTTCAATCATGAATGAATATTGTACAATCATTTTCTTTTAAAAACCATTTGCAACATAACTACTTTCAGAATTGCAGTGTACCTTTTAATGTTGTATGTCTGGGATGCAAACATTGCTCAATATCTGTCAGACCTCCAGGTTAAAATGATTCAGCTTTCAGGGTATCCCAGTTCCAGAAAGCTTTCAACTGTAGACTTTAGGGGAAATTTGGTGGGCCATCTAGAGAAGTCCTGGTGTGGCACTGTGGGTTGATGCACCAGACTGCAAACCTGTTTGAACTGCAAGGCTGGTGGTTCAAGCTCACCAGCTGCTCCCTGGAAACCCTATACAGGGTTGCTATGAGTTGGAAGCAACTCAACGGCACACAACAACAACTAGAGAAGTCAGGTTTCTTTTCTTGTCTTTCTCTTTTTTTTATCTAGAAATGGCTGCAAGTGGAAGCTGATAATGTATAGACACTTTGTAAATTTATATTGAGGAAATGAATGGAATTGTGAATTCCTGAGAATTGAAGCTTGCTTTCCTAACCCTAACTGAGAAACTCATTGCTTGGTGGTGTGTGCAAACTCATCTGAAAGAGACTTTTTTAGACCAATCTTCATGACCTGTTTCCACCCCAATCCATCACTTCTCTATACCAAAAGTAGTCTGCAGAGTGTGGTAAGTGATTTTTGTGTGTGCCATTTTTGGGTGGAGAGGGTGGATGTGATGAAGCCAATAAGTCAGGACTTTAATTCCTTCTCCTGTGTGGTCATGTGCCCTTGCACCAGGGTATGAAATAGCTTCCAAGAGCTCCAACTGCAAGCTGAGCAGGGTCTCTGTGACTAATCACTTGGTGACAACACTCAGAATCTAAACTGGATTTGTGTTGTAGTCATCAATCAATCTATTTTTTAGCCATTTAATGGGTACATTTCAGAGTCTTTAATTTTGTGTGGAATTAGATGCCCCCCTTCAAATGCTGTAATTAACGTCATTTAAAATAAAACTTCAATAAAGTAGTGAAACCTAAAAAAAAAAAGTAACTTGTTTGCCTTGATTTATCCTCTCTGCTTATATTCCCCTCACAAGAAGCTAAAGGTGTAAGTACAATTTGAGTCTGAAGGCCCCAGGTTTTGTTCATTCATTTATGTCCATAGATATACATACCTTAGCTTCCTACTTCCTTGTGATTTGCCAAATGACTAAGGACATTTTACTCCTCATTCACCTACTATATGCATGGGTCTCCTAGAGGTTTCTTTATGTCACTCCAGATGTTCTCTTCTCTTGTTACTGTTCCCTGTTAAAATGACCCCAGATAAGCAAAGCACTGCTACAGAAGAAGAACAAGGTAGGAGGCCTCCTGATCTCAAAACATACTACACAGCCACAGTAGTCAAAACTGCCTGATACTGGTACAATAGAGGAGATCTGGTAGTGTAGTGGCCATGAATTGGGCTGTGAACCTCAAC
>NW_006408583.1:11582317-11595286 GCF_000296735.1 Chrysochloris asiatica
AAACCCTGTACAGGGTCACTATGAGTTGGAACTGACTCCCGGGCACTTCACCACCACCACCACCACTGGTAAAATGAAAGTCAGATAGAGCAATGAAACATAATGGAGAACCAAGTAATAAATCCATCCAACAGTCAGTTGAGTGGATTGAATGGGAAGAATCATATGAAATGGGAAGAGATAGTCTCTTTAACAAATGGTACTGGCAAAACTCGATATTTAGTTGCAGAAGAATGAAACATGACCCATATCTCACACTATCTACAAAAACTCACTCATGATAGATCAAAGAACTAAATGTAAAACCTAGAACTATACAAATCAACAATGAAAAAATAGGAAGAAATTTATGGGCTCTGATACTTTGCTTAAGTACCCTATTAAATGTAACTGAAAACACACAAATAACAGAAAACAAACTACGTGAATGGGACAGCGTAAACATTAGACGCTTTTGTGCATCAAAAGATTTCATACAAAGAAAACTCACAAACTGGGGGGAGTTAAATTTGGCAATGACATATCAGACAAGGGACTAATCTCTGAAATGTATAGAAACCTTTAACACCTCAACAAGGAAAAGACAAATCACCTAATTAAAAACCGACAGAGGACAAAAACAGGCACTTCACCAAAAAAGACATTCAGGTGGCCAACAAACACATGCAAAAATGCTCATGATCATTAGCCATTGTTGTTGTTATTATGTGCCTTGGAGTTGGTTCCGACTCACAGAGGCCCTGTACAGGGTTTCTGAGGTTGTAAGTCTTTAGGGGAGCAGAAAGCCTCATCTTTCTCCTGCAGAACAGCTGGTAGTTTCGAACTGCTGATCTTGAGGTTCACAGCCCAATTCACAACCACTATGCTACCAGAGCTCCTTTAAATCAAAGTAATAATGAAAGTTGAAAAACAGAAAGCTGGCAAGGGTGTGGAAAGACTAGAACCCTCATACATTGCTGGTGGGACTGTAAAACGGTACAACCAGTGTGTAAAACAGGATGGTGCTTCCTCAAAAAACTGGTCATAGCAGTACCTTATAACCCAGCAATCCCTCTCCTTGGTATATATCCAAACCCTAGAGAAATAACGACCATAACACAAATAGATACAGGCCCACTCGTATTCACCATAGCACTATTCACAACAGCAAAAAGATGGAATCCATCTAAATGCCCATAAATAGGAGAACAGATAGACAAACTTTGGTGCATACGCACAATGGAATAGTACACAATGTTAAAGAATAGTGACGAATCTGTGAAACACCTCATAAATGGATGAACTTCAAGGACATTATGCTGAGTGCTTGTGTGGCGCTGTGGGCTAATCAGACTGCAAAGTCATTTGAACTGCAAGGCTGGTGGTTCAAATTCTCCAGCTGCTCCTCGGAAACCCTATCAGGGTCATTATGGGTTAGAATCGACTCGACAGCACTTAACAAAACAATCAGTCAATGACAAAAGGTTAAATATTGTATGAGACCACTACCAAGAAAAGATTTTCACTTAGTAAAATGTTTGATGTTACCAGGAGTTAGAGGAAAGTGGGAATAATTCAATGGCTAGAGAGTGTTGTTGTTGTTGTTGTTGTTAGGTGTCACCAAGTTGGTTTCAACTCATAGTGACTCTGTTTAAGGTTTTCAAGGAGCAGCTGGTGGGTTTGAACCACCAACCTTGTGGTTAGCAGTTCAGTGCTTATCCTACAGCACCACACCAAACTAGAGGGTCTTGTTGCTGTTGTTAAGTGCCATGGAGTTGGTTCTGACTCATAGTGACCCTGTATAGGGTTTCCAAGGAGTGGCTGGTGAGCTTGAACCACCTGCCTTGTGGCTCAAGTAGATGCTGCAGGCCAGTGCATTAACCCCAGCGCCATACCTAGAGGGTAGACAAATGTTAAATTGGGTAAAAAGTAGTCCTGGTGTGGCGTTGTTGGTTAATGTGCTGGACTGCAAAGTCCGCTTGAGCCACAAGGCCGGCGGTTCAAGCTCACCAGCTGCTCCTGGGAAACCCTATACTGGGTCGCAATGGGTCGGAACCCAACTCTACAGCTCTTCACAACAACAATAAATACAATAAGGGGGACTCCTGGTGTGGTGCTATAGGGTAAACTGGACTGCAAACCACAAAGTCAGCAGTTCAAACCCACAAGCTACTCCTCAGAAACCATATACAGGGTTGTTATGAGCTGGAACTAACTCAACAGCACTTAACAACAACATACCATAAGAGGGGAGTGCAGTGGCTCCATACAAAAAGCACTGAACTTCCAATGTCAGGTTCAAAGTGGGAGCCCACAAACCATTCTATGAGAGAAAAATGAGGCTTTCTTCTCCCACAGAGATTTATAGCCTAGGAAACCCTATACAAGGTGGCCATGTGTCAGAACTACCTCAACGGCATTTAACACAGTAAGAGGCCAGTTGGCAGAAGAATGATGAGGGCCTGGAAAGATATGGAGAGGAGGGTAAGAATTCAAGTCAGCGGAGGTAAATACTGTTACATATACAATCCTACAGTAACATGATCTATTAATAGATGCATAGATAGATACAGAGGCTGAATGGATGTGGGAGGGAGAGTGGGAGGGTACTCATAAATACATAAATGTTTAACAAAGGATATTTGTACATGGATATTTATCTTTGCTGCAAACATGTGGTAGAACATATCGGAGGAGCAAAGTTACAAAAACTTTTTATACGTTACCAAACACCTTGAGAGAATGAATTGTTGGTTCCCAGGACCATAGTCTCGGGAAACAGCCTTGTCAATTGGCATAGCATAGTCTACAAAGACAATGTTCTACATCCTACATCGGTGAGTAGTGTCTGGTCTCTCTCTGTCCGGAGGAAAACAGAGTGATTAGAAAAACAGCAATGGGAAAATATGCAAGTGTCACGAGCACCAGTTTCCTGGATTCAATTGTATGCCTTACTTATGTCTGTAGACATATCTTAGCTTCCTACTTTCTCCCAATTTACCAAATGACAAAGGGAATTTTACTTAGTTCCCAGCTGATAACCTGAGTGCTACAAATGGTTTGCTCTCAACTATGAACCCAAAGATTGGTGATGTGAACCCACATCTGGTGGTCCATGGAAGAAAGACCTGGCAATGTGCTTTCATAAAGATTATAACCACAAAACTCCTACGGGGCCATTCTCCTCTTAATACATGAGGTCACCATGATTCGGAATCGCCTGCAGAACTACGGGTTACTGATCAACTGTTGAGGGAAAGAAGGATTTATAAATATTGGAAAAGACTTTAAATTACTTGGATGACATGTAGCATAGAAGGAGTATGTAATCTAATAAAGCCTTTTCTACGTTATTATTTGACAGTGAAACGAACCCTGTTGATCTTTACTGAAGAAGTGACTTTAGAAAAAGAGTTCCACTCTCAGGGAAAATCCAAGCATCCACCCTTAATCAAACATGGCGACGGGGCTAGTGTAGGATAACTGGGTGTTCCACTCTCCTTTACCTACAAAGTATCTCTTTGGACTCTTATTTCACCCCCTAAAATGCATGTTGCTAAAATGTTTACTGTGGAGCCAGGCCCTTGGGAAGAGAGCTCTGAAGGTGAGGGCTGTATGCAAACAAACGGCAGGGAGTCTGCATGGGTTTACTGTAAGCGCAAGCACCCCACTGGGACTTCTGCCTTTTACCTCTCACTGGGAGCTGGGGGGGCTGCCATTGACCGGGTGATGCAGCCCCAGAAATCAATTCAACACTAATGAGGGCTGCAGCTGGGAACAGAGACGAACAAGTGGGAGTCTGCAGATAGCAGTGTCAGGCTATTGGAAGATACAAGAAATGACCAGCCACCAAGTCGGTCCATTTTTCCTTTGAAAACCGCTGCCCCTCTCCATGGATTGCTGGACACAGAGTTCCTTCCTGACCTCAGAGGATAACTAAGTTTATGCAGTAATTTCTAGCACATCTTTACAGAAGACACAAAGTTGGATATTGGGCATCCTGCCCTAGGTTCACCCCCATGCCTTTCCACAGGGCATTTCCTGGGTACATAGCCCCCTAATGCCAGGCTGTAAACCGACTCGACGACGGCACTTAACAAAACAAAACAAAAAATGCCAGGCTGTGGATTAATGCGCCAGACTGCAAAGCTGTTTGAACTGCCTTGGAAACTCTATACAGGGTTGCTATCTGTTGGAACCGACTCAATGGCGCTTAACAGCCTAGGTAAACCTCCTACAGAAAGGCAGATCCAGGCTCCTCAGTTTCATTTTGCCACAGCGCCATTATTATTGCCTTTCAAAAATGTAGTTCTGTTCATGGCAAGGACTGTTTGCGATATTACGGAGACCAGTGTAGGGCTTTTTCTCTCAAATGCTCTATCCCAGAGAAAGACCTGGCTTGACCACCTCCCCCAATACAAAGAGTCGCCTGCTCCCAGGTGGGAAGTCAGTGTCTACCTCTAACTGAACAGGGAGCTTCTGCCCCCTTTGAAATTGCAGCTTCTCACCTTCTTCTCCCCGCTCTGACCTTGGGGCGTCACCATTGTTTTTCTTGATTCTTCAGTTAGAAATATTCCTACTTAAAGAGTTTGGGTGTTTTTGTGTTGTTGGTGTTGTTGTTAAAGAAAGAATTATGCCTGATTTCTAATTTGGGCTTCAAGCAAATACATTCTTATCTTGAATGTGCTATATTTCAGCTATTTTATCATCTCCTTATGGTCCTTCCTGGTAAGTAAACAAGAATCACTTAGTATTTCTAATATTATCCTACCAAATAGAAAAGCAACGCATATATCAATCATCAAATTGATAGAAAACTGAGAATACCCAAAGGCCTTTAACGAGAGCGATATGAGAATAAATGACATGTATTCATTTAAAAAAAAAAAAAAAAATCCAGATAAACTTTTAAGTTATTTAGTCAAGTATTATTTCAAAGGGAAATGGAACTAATTTTTAACAAAACATATTTTACTTGGACTGCTGTAAAAATAAATTTGAGAAAAAAAATAAATCTTGAAAGTGGGCAGTTAATGGTAATAATCTCCTAGATCTAACAAATTCATTCCAGGCAAATTGAATGCTGGCAACTCTGTTAAAAATAAATAATGCTCTTTTTATTCCCAAACAAGAATTGATCCTCTTCAATTCTTCATTATTAAAATTCAGGGGGAAAAAGAAAAACAGAACTATTTCCTCTTCTGAGTAATTTATATCCCTACATACCAAGGGCTTGAACTGAATACTCATCATAGGCTGGAAATTTAAACAAGGAATTGCTGTATTCGATAGAATGGAAATTGCTTGTTCCCAACTTGTATGTGCGTGTGTGCATTGTGGCTTGCTTCCCACCTCAGAGTAGGTTTTCATCCTCTTCTTGCTGAGTTTATTTGCAAGTTCTTCTTGCCAAAAATTTATGCTATAATTCTAGAATGCTCAATAAAATAAAATGAAATGACTTCTTGGACTGAATATTTTGAATACCTAATTGCTGACAAGATACCCCAGGCCAGCCAGGTTTTGCAGCAAGGATCTGTGGAGTCAGAGAAGTATCTCTCCTTAAGCCAGTGTAGGAGACGGAACCTAGAAACTCAGCCCTCTCACTCCCCCTCTGTGCTCTCAGAAACCCAACACAGAAGCTGCCTTATAACCACATGACCTTTCCTGGTTTGTGCTTCTCCAGCCTCCCCAGCCTGGCATTACTCTCATTCCTGAGCCCTGGCTTCATTCTGGGTGGTGGGCACCCAGACATGGACCAGCCTGGACAAGCTCACAGTGTAGGGTTCACTCAGGATTCCAACGCCAGTTGTCTGTGAAAAAATGCTGTACAATGGGTGGTAGTCAGTAGTATATCATGGTATTTAAAGTCATGAGCTTGGGTGATTTTGCTTAAAAAGAGTATAGAATGAAAAGAAAAGAGGGCCTTAGGCTAAGGTCCCAAGGAACACCCATATCTTGCTGCCTTGTAGTAGAGTCTGTTGGTCATCCATTCCCCCCATCTTTAGTCAGAGAGTCTTGATTTGTTCTGAGAAATTACAGCTTTCTAGGCTCTTCTACAGCTGGAAAACCAATGGAATCTCAACCAGTGAGTTCATACAAAAAGTCTCTTTATTGACTAAATATAAGAAGTGCAACATTTTTGCCCTTTTCTCTTTCTTCTGCTGTCTTCTAGCATGTGGCTGTTTTGGCTTCCATTTTGGACTGTGAGGTGACCCTGAAGTGACCTTGAGGATGAGAGGATCCTGGAAAGAAAAAAATAGATACTGGATCCTTGGATGACCTACATTTGGACACTCATTGTTTGTGAGAGGATTGTTGTTGTTGTTGTTGTGAAGTGCCGTCAACTCAGTCCCTACCCATAGAGACCCTGTATAGGGTTTCCAAGGAGCAGCCGGTGAGCTTGAACCACCAACCTTGCAGTTCAAACAGCTTTGCAGTCTGGCACATTAGCCCACAGCACCACACCAGGACTCCTGTAAGAAGATTACTCTGTCTAATTTAAGCTACTGCTATTTTTTGTTTTCTCTTGAGTGTATCCAAATTCAATCCTGACCGAAAACGTGAAGCAAAAGAGGATGTGCCAAGAACAAAGCAAATGAAGAGAAAGTCATTGAGTTAGGAAGGAAGACTAGAGATTGTTCATGTCCCAGGAGCCCAGAGCAACAAAGTTTTCCATGAAAGAGGAAATGTTCAAACGTGCCAAGTTCTTCTAAGAGATCAAATGAGGTAACATGAAAAATGGCCCTAAAATCCTACTGGACTTAGTGACCTAGAAGTCACCGGTGACTTTTATGAGGCTTCCAGGAGTGAGTAAGACTGCTGGAAGTGGGGTGAGTGGTGAGAGGTGATGAGAGGGAGGCCTTTTAAGGAGTTCAGCTGTGAATAAGTAAGAGATAGACTGGTAGCTGTGGACAGGATGAAGAAAGGATATTTATAAGGTTTAGTGAACTTGAATCAGTCTTCAAAGCAGATTACCTTTAAAATCTACCACCAACCCATCAACTGTTTGTCCTGTGGTGGCTTGCATATTGCTGCGATGCTGGAAGTTATGTTTTCAAATGCCAGCATGATCACCCACGTTGGACAAGTTTTAGTGGTGCATCCAGACTCAGACAGGAGAAGAAAGGCTCGGTGATCTACTTCCAAAAATTAGCTAATAAAAACCCTAAAAGCACAACAGAACATTGCCTGACTCGCTTGCTTTGGGCATTCCAAACCAAAACACACTTCAGTCCAGTTGATTTCAACTCAAAAGAACTCTGTAGAACACAGAAGAGCTTCTCCATAGGGTTTCCATGGCTGTAAATCTTATGGAAGCAGACTGCCTCATCTTTCTCCCATAGAAGGGCTAGTGGGTTTTAACTACTGACCTTTCAGCTAGCTGCCCAATGCTTAAGCCACAGAACCACCAGAGCTCCTTATGATGAAGGAGGATATCATATTTGGGGAAGTAAAGGGCCAGTGAGGGTGGGCGTGATGGACTGGCACAATAGCCACAACAGTGGATTAGAACATGCTGTTCAACAGTGAAGACAAAGCAGGAACAGACATCCTAGGCTAGTGTGTTCGTTCATGAGCTCTTCACAAACTGGAACGAACTCCGTGGCAGTTAGCTCCCTTTTCATCCTGAAAGTCTACAAAGGGAGGGAGGTTATCAGTCCTCATCCAGTCTATGTGCTCTGACATATCTTTATAATCCAGTCCTCACAAACCCTCAACTCCTTTTGTCCTTGTGTTTGGGGAACACTCAGTTCTGGAAAGAACTCGACCATCTATGTGCTTTCACTTGAGCAAGTGTTGAAGAAACATTACATAGCCAAGCTGTCTGGCTCCATCTCAGAAACGTTCTTGCCCACTCTCTGAAATGACCATTTCACGTCTTCTTTAGTCAATCTGCACATTCGTTTGCTCTTGCTCAGACTGCTCATGGCTCTCAGTTCAACTTCACTGGAAAATGGAAAGTAGCAAGCCTGCGTTCTGAAGTATTAAACAACTTGTTGTTCACCCACACTTCTGTGGCATAAACACCCATCTCATTAAGGTAGCTCAGAAGACAGGTATGGCCTCAAGGAGGGTTGTTGTAGCAAAACAAAGCAAGTAAAAAAAAAAGTCAATCACTTGGTTTTGAAATTCATTTTATAGACAATAATCTCCAGAGGAAAAGCTTTTGGTTTGGAGGTTTGCCGACTGTTTAAATTTCATTGATCTTAGCCAGAGGACACATGGAAATGTGTGTGCATGTTTAGGATTTCACATGATGAGGGACACGTGATGCGACTCCCACACAATAAAGAATTGTCTTGACGCAAAAGCCAATTGCATCCCCATTAAGACATGCTTGCTTAAAGTCCTGAAGGGCCAAAAGCATATACTTGTTCTTGTTGCTGTGAAGTACCGTTGAGTCGGTTCTGACCCATAGTGTAAATAATACATTTGGGGAGAATAGTTACAGATTTTAGCTTGGTTGCCTCAAAACTACATGAAAATCCCATAGGGTGAAGGGAGGAGAAGCGTTCACAGGGGAGCAGAGATCTTAGATATCCAGGGGTAACTGAGAAACAGCACCCTGAGCCCCTGCTACCAGGCTACAGGGCATGATTAACCATTCCTGGTAAGTTCTGAGACCTGAGCACTGATGTCTGAGTCTTGGATGGAACTCACCAGTGAAGTGGAGAAGTGGATGGAGGAGAATCAGACTAGAGGAGGACTACAGAGAATAGCCAGAATGAGAGGTGGAGGAGCCTCGTGGAATCTCTGCAGCCCTGGCTATGGGGACAACAGAGGCTGTTTTATAGAGCAGATTCTCATCAAGGCTGGCAGGCAGAGCTGGAGAGGGCTCAGATGAACACAAAGATGTCCCAGCATGGGGGACAAGGCCTGAGTTTCAGGTACCCCACCATGCCCCAATGGTACCAAGTAAGGTCCTGGGGATGTTTGACACACTCTGGGTTGGTAGAAGACCCAGTGTGACAGATGAAGGTTTCGGCTTCTGGTGTTTAGGCCATAATGTCCAGTTCTTTGGTCAAGCACTAGTCTAGATGTTGCTAAGAAAGTGTTTGTATCCATTAACCCTCAGTAAAGCTGACACTGAGGATAAAGGCCCTAAGAAGAAAAATGACATTTTCTTGAGAGTGAAGGATTCTGCCTCAAGACTAAGTAGGCATTCTCCAGAATGTCCTGTCCACTGCCAACCTACCAATTTCAGACACAAGAGTGCCAGAATTGATTGCCAGTCAACTGACCTACAGATTTTGGACTTGCCAGCCCTCACAATCATGTGAACCAATTCCTTCAAAATCCGTCGAGATATAGAAATGTAGATATATACCCAGATAGACACAGAGATCTTGCTCTGCTTTTCTGAAGAATCCTAAACCACACCTCATGTCAAAATAGAGTTCACAATAGACATTTAGCTCAGCTTCCCTAAAACAGCTCTATGTTGTGTACACCTGAGTTTGGGAACAAGAAATTCAAAGTTGCTACGTCATACACCCTTCAGATCAATACCTTCTGTTCTTTCTCTCCTATTAGGACAGATGAAAGGTTTTACAAAGGAGTGGAGAGTTTGGCTCCAACTGCCCAGGGGTTTCAAGTATTTCCTTACAACCTCTTCTCTTGCACCTCCCCAGGGGAAGAGGAGAAACTTATCTAACTGGTGAAACAGTTATATCTGCTTCTCTTGAATCACTTTGCCTCTGCTTCTCTGTATATATGTGTTGTTGTTGTTGTTAAATGCAGATGAGTCATTTACAACTCATAGAGAACTATATAGGGATCCGAGGGGCAGCTGGTGTGTTTGAACTGCTGACCTTCTGATTAGCCATCCAGTGCTTTTACAGTGCCACACCAAGACTCCCTCTATCCAATTGTTGTTGTGAAGTGCCGTTGAGTCGATTCGACCCATAGAGACCCTGTATAGGGTTTCTGAGGAGCAGCTGGTGAGCTTGAACCACCAACCTTGAGTACAAACGACTTTGCAGTCTGGTGCATTAACCCACAGTGCCACACCAGGACTCCATCCTCTATCCAATAGAGCTACAAAAACTTTTCAGAAAAATGGAATTAAAAGATAATGGATTTTTCACCAACTTTTTGAAACTCCTTCACAGATCCCTGTCTCTTCTTCTGTCCCTGTTCTCCTGTAATTCTGTCTGGGTTTCTTTCTAGCTCACCATCTCTCTCCTTCCTGCCTCCAGATCTTCAAGAGGATCAAGATCTTTGCTCAGCTCTCCGTGTCACACAGTTTGCTCCCCCAGGACAGACCTTTCCCCTCTGCAGTGGGCAGCTGGCAGTTCCCCAGTTGCAAAATCTATGACTGGGGAGTGAGTTCAAGTTCAGAAGAGGCATATGAAACCCCACCTTGGATCTGAGCCACACATTCCAATCCAGTTTGTCGTTAACAGGTAATATGTTATCCACATTTGCTACTAGTTCCTTCTGTATCCCACCGGCCTGGACTTTACAGAGTGTGACTGATGCCTATGAGCCTCTACATTTTCCTTCTCTATTAGAGGCAACGTCCCTCACTTTAGACCCTCACATTCAGGAAATGTCATTTCTTTGGTGACACTCTCTCTCCTAAATCACCACCAAGGACTACAGCATGAGTGAGCCCACTTCCCAGTATATCAGGGATGGGGCCTTAAGTGTCTTGTTACTTACTACACAGGATATGAGTTAAAGGTACCGCAGGGTCAGAGGTGATGAACCACAAAGAAGTCACACTCTTGCCAAAGTGCACAGACAAGATCGTATTAAACGACAAGCTGTGGTTACCACCTGGGCACTTTAAGTTCCTTCTGTCCAGCAGGTAAGAAAAGGAGTCAGAAACTTGTAAGGATAATTGTTGCTGATCAGCAAAGGAAGGTTGAAATTCGGTTACACCGTAGAACAAATATATGTGGAGGAATATATGTGGACATCAAGTGCTCTACTTGGGCCCCTCTTCTTTCTTCCATGCCCAGTTTTGAATGCGAATAGACGAAAGTCTGAGAAGGGTATGATTACCAAGAACTCAGATCTCTCAGGAAAGAGGACTTGGGTAACACCAATAGGTATGTCAGCCAAGACCAGCAGAGGTGATAATTGAGGAGCAAAAGGGAATTTAAAATGGATAGTGGCAAGAGGACCAGTACCATTTGCAACCTTGAGACTAAATGCTGAGATGAGGACTCTAGTTTATCCCACTGACCTCCCTCTTCTAAATTTCCTCCCAGAAAATGAATCTGGACTCAAGCAGCTAAGGAATTGAGCCATTTGTGTCTCCCTCCAAAAAATCATGTGGAGTTCAGTTAACTGATAGGACCACTACAGTATCTGGGGATCCTCAGTAGCGTGGAAGCCAAGGCACGCTCCCTGGGGCGATCTCCTAACAGTGAGGGGCTGGGATTTGATCTGCATTGTGGATTGAGTCTCTTCGTTTCTTCACCTTTCACAGGGGTCTTACAGCAGTCCCACAGTCTGAAGGTTTGTCCACTCCTCATTGTCTTTCCCGGACCCTATCCCTCAATCATCTCCTTGCACTACTTACTCTCACTCAGCATCTCCTTCCCAAGTGACCCAAACTGACAGAGATGGTAAACGAAAATACAATCCAGGGCACACCTGGACAAAGCCCTAGCCTTCTACCAATACAAGACTCGGCCCTGTTGGTTGCGCTGTCTTCCTCAATGGTTCATATATGTTATGATGTTCCGTTTTCACTACCTGGTTTAAGCCTTTACTACAATTTGCCTTCATATTTATTTAAATAGTGCTTTAAATGATTAAGGAGCAATGGTAGAGCTGTGGGTTAAGCACTGGGCTGCTAAGCGCAAGGTACAGGTTTTAAACTCCAACAGCTGCTCTGAAGGAAAAAGGTGAGGCTGTCTGCTCCCATAAAGGTTTACAATCTTGGAAACCATAAGGAGTAGTTCTTCTGTGTCCTATATCGTGTCTATAGTTGGAATCAACTCGAAGGCAGTGAGTTTGTTTTTTAAACTATTATGAAAACTATACGCTGTAGAACTCAAACAATGCTGTTGTTAGGTGCCATCGAGTCGGTATCGACTCATAGCGACCCTCTGCACAACAGGACGAGACACTGCCTGGTCCTGGGCCAACCTCACAATCGTTGCCATGCTTGAGCCCATTGATGCTGCCACTTTGCCAATCCATCTCGCTGGGGGTCTTCCACTTTTTCTCTGACCCTCCACCTTACCAAGCATGATATCCTTCCCCAGTGACTGTTGCCTCCTGACAATGTGTCCTAAGTAGGAGAGACAAAGTTTGTCCACCCTGGCCTCCAAGGAGCACTCCGGCTGCACTTCTTCCAACACAGAGCAACCAACATAGAACTATCCTTTTATACTGCAGTCCGAATTCCAAGAGTTAACCATTAACACTTTGTTGTTGTTGTTAAGTTGTCTAGTCGGCACAACAGAACAAAAAACTACCCAGTCCTGCTCCATCCTCACAATTGTGGTTATACTTCAGCACATTGCTGCTGCCACTGTCCCAAACCATTACGTTGGAGAGCTTTCTGTTTTGGGGGCTGACCCTCCAGTTTACCAAGCATGAGATCCATCTCCAGGGACTGGTCCCACTTGATATCATACCCAAAGTATGAGAAATGAAGTCTGGCCATCTTGGCTTCTAAGGAGCATTCTGGCTGCACTTCTTCCAATGCAGATTTATTTGTTCTTCTGGCAGTTCACGGTACTTTTAATATTCTACAACATCATAACTAAAATGCACCGATGCTTTTACAGTCCACCTTATTCATTTTCTAAACTTCACATGCATATGAAGCTATTAAAAATATCATGGCTTTCCTCTCAATGCAAACCTCCTTCCAAAACTAAGACTCAACGGAAATGCATGCTCTAATTGGTGACCACACACATCGCTGATGGGGGGAAGTGGGGTAAAGGCAGCAATGAAGCGGCAAGCTAAGCCCTACAATGATTAGTGGACTTCTGTGGACCCAGTTGGGGACCTGGTTGACAA
>NW_006408583.1:11596485-11602892 GCF_000296735.1 Chrysochloris asiatica
TCTCCATTTATCATGTTATTAACTGGTACAGTTGTGAGGATTTTTGTTTTCTTAATATTGAGGTGCAATCCACACTGAAGACTGTGGTCTATGGTCTTCATCAGTAAATATTGTAAGTCCTCTTCACTTTCACCAACCTAGGGTGTATCTTCTGCATATTGCAGGTCATTAATGAATTTTCCTCCAATCCTGATGCCACATTCTACTTCATTTAATCAAGCTTCTTGGATGATTTGCTCAGCATACAGATTGAATAAGTTACGGTGATAGGACACAACTCTGAGGCATGGATATAGTACCAGAATATGAAACATTATTATGAATAGCCTCAGATATTGTGCCAGAAGATGAGCCCTTCAGGTTGAAAGGCACTCAAAATACAACTAGGGAAGAGCTGGCTCCTCAAATAAGAGTTGACCATGATGACTCAAATGGAGTAAAGCTTTTGAAACCTTCATTTGCTGATGGGCACAACTCAAAATGAGGAGACACAGGTGTAAACAGTCATTAATAATTGAAACATGGATCATATGAAGTATGAATCTGGAAAAATTGGAAGTTGTAAAAATGAAATGGAATTCATAAAGATCAGTATCCTAGGCATTAGTGAGCTGAAATGGACTGGTTCGTATTGGTCCTTTTGAATCTGACAATCATGTGGTTTACTATCCTGGACAAAACTAATTGAAAGGAATAGCATCACATTTATAATCAAAAAGAACATTTCAAGATCTATCTTGAAGTACAGTGCTGTCTGTGGTAGGATACTACCCATATGGAAGACCAGTAAACACCACTATGATTCAAATTTACGCACCAACCACTAAAGCCAGTGATGATGAAATTGAGTTCCACCAACTTCTTCAGTTGGAAACTGATCAAACATTTAATCAAGATGTATCAATAACTACAGGTGATTGGAATGCAAATGTTGGAAACAAAGAGGAAGGATCAGTAGTTGAAAAATACAACCTTGGTGATAGAAATGATTCTGGAGATTGCATGATAGAATTCTGCAGGACTGATGACTTACTCAAGGCAAACACCTTTTTTAAACAACATAAAAAGGTGACTATACACATGGACCTCACCAGATGGAATACATAGAAATCAAATTGACTACATCTGTGGAAAGACATGGTGGAACGGCCCCGTATCATCAGTTAAAACAAGTACGGGACAGACTATGGAGCTGATCATCTATTGCTTGTATGCAAGTTCAGGCTGAAGTTGAAGAAAATTAAAATAAGTCCACAAGAGCCAAAATGTGACCTTGAATATATTAGAGACCATCTCAAGAACAGATTTGACACTACTGAGTGAAAATCAGAAGTTGTGGGATGACCTCAAGAACACCACACAGAAAGAAAGCAAAAGGCCATTAAAAAGACAGAAAAGACCAAAATGGATTTTAGATGAGACTCTGAGACATGCTTTCCAGCTAGAGATGCTAAAGTGAATGGAAGGAATTAGGAAATAAAAGAGTTGAACAGAATTTTTTAAAGGCCAGCTTGAGAAGACAAAGTCAGGTTTTATAATGAAATGTGCAAAGACCTGGAGTTAGAAAACCAAAAGGGAAGAACACACTCAACATTTCTCAAGCTAAAAGAACTAAAGAAAAAATTCAAGTCTGAACTTACAATTTTGCAGGATTCTATGGGCAAAATATTCAAAAGAAGATGGCACAAAGTCACTGTACCAAAAGAAATCGTCGCTGTTCAAGCATTCTAGGGGGATACTGAATGGTTTAAAATCAAGAAAGTTGTGCCCTTGTGTATCCTTCCAGATTGACACGTATTTTTCAATACAAATGATATTACAGTAATGTAGATGGGATTATAGTAAACAGTGTTATGCAACCTGATGAGTTTTTTATTAACTTAAACTTATCAATTTGGACATATGAACATCCCTTCAAATCAGTATATGTAACCCTACACTATGTCTTTAACAGCTGTTATTAAATTTAGTAAACAAGTAATGTCATTGAAGAATATTTATTTCCAAAATTAGGCTAATGTTTATTTTATCCAAATGGCTTCCAGAAACTCTAATGTTGTTGTTGTTGTGAAGTGCTGTTGAGTAGGCTCTGACTCATAGTGACGTTGTATAGGATTTCCAAGAAGCAGCTGGTGGGTTTAAACCACCGATCTTGTAGTAAGTGAACCATCATTCCCCTTGATTTGAAATGCCACCTTTACCACACCAATTTATTCATTTCTATGGAGTCCTGGTATGGCGCTGTAGGATAAGTACTGGACCTCATGGGGGTTGGTTTGAACATCAGGGTCTCTGTGAGTCAGAACTGACTCAATGCCACTTAGCAACAACATGATCCTTAAACCCTTGGGATTCTACTGAATCTGAGTTAATCTTCCACATGTGAAAAAAAACATCAGATAAACAACATCATGGAACTATTCACCTCAGTTCTTCCAGGTCCCCTTTACTTTTGTTGAGTTGTTGTTATTCTGTTGCTAAATGTCATGGCGTTGGTTCTGACTCCTAGTGACCCTGTACAGGATTTCCAAGGTTATAAATCTTTGTGGGAGCAGAAACTCTGATCTTTCTCCCACAGAACATCTGGTAAGCTTGAACCACTGACCTTGTGGTTCACAGTCCAGTGTTTATACTACAGAGCCACTGCACTCCCTTTTCCCTGAGTGCTAGGTCTAAAATTCACTAAGATGATCAGTTTCTCAAGGGGAGCCAGACAAACAACAAGAGGGCAATCTGGGTTCTTGCCGCCTTCTTCTTGTAAAATCCTTCCCATTAGAGTTCTTGGAAGGTTTTAATGAGTGCATCACTTCAGGAAAGCTTTGCACTTCAAAGCCTGTTGCTCTTACAACCACTGCATTAGGAAAATAAGTCAGGGGATCAGTTGCACACAAGAACTTCAAGTGTCTTATGGCATCCCTCTGCAGCAAGACAACCTTTCTGAAGGTGATTGCAGACCGACATCATACTGATCTTTGAAGTGTACTCAATGCAGAATCAATTCGGGAACTCACAGATACTGGTTACCAGCCTGTGTTTATTCACAATGCAAAGAAGGGTTTAATTAATGTAATACATATTGGTCAATGCGTTGCTTTTAAACTTTACCTTTTGCCCATCAGCAGATCGATATGTATTTTAATCTTCTTCTGTTTTAGAACAGGTTTTAAGACTCACAGCAAAGAGGCCCAGATCTCACAATCATTAATTGCTATTATCAGTCGCTTTCATTTCCTACACATCAGCAGTTTCTGAAAATTCTGCTTTCATTCCTTTCCTAAGTTATCCCTTCTTGCTCATCACTTGGTTCTGTAGTGTCTTTCAACCAAGCGCAGAGTTTACAACTAGCCAATAATGTAAAGAAAAAGAATGCCTGGAAACTTCCCATCGATTAACCAGTCTATCTGACTTCATCAACTGCACAGAAAACAAGAAATAATCTGACCGCTTCTTGATGAATGCTATCAAACAGTTCCAAGGACCCAGGCAGATCCGACGGAGACTAGAGAGCACATTTTTTCTCTCTTGTTTAAATAACATGGAATTATCATTTTGGTCTGGCCAGTTATTCCACATATCACAGTGGAAATAAGGTCTTGAATGTATTGTCAAAAATAACGTCTTCTCAAATTGTCAATCTTTTGCAGTATATCCAAGGTTGTGGAATCAAAAGGATCTCCAATTACTTCACTTCCTAACCCAGGCAAATCACTTAATCTCTGAGTCTTACATATCCTCATTTGTAGAATGAGAAAGTAACAGGGTATTTTGGGAAATTAATGCAAAATCTGAATAATGTATTTTTCACAGAACCTGGCTACCCGGACACACCAACACGAGGAACTGTCCCTGTTGCTGCCATATGTGAGAAAATAGGGAGTAACCTTGCAGAAGGGAGTGGTCTAAATCATCCTTGCGTTAACACCTGAGAATGCATCTTTTACTTGAGATTTAGGAAGAAAAGAAATTTATTAGAGGAAAATTACAGCATCCTTACAGGAGAATTGCCAGAGAGCTTATCCACATCTATAACAAACTGCAGAATGAAAGCCACAAATGTACTCGCATTTAACCATCAGCTCTCATTTAATAAGAACTTTATAAATTATTCTACCCACTGTTCTTTGCAAGCAGAGCCTCAGTCCTCACCAGTCTTTCCCATTGGGCTTTCCATGCAAGCAAGATGGATTTTAGAGAGATCTGGACTCAATCATAGATCTGTCCTTCACGAACTGTCTCTCAGTTTCCCTACCTATAAATTGATAATGATAACACCGAGTTCTGAGGGTTATTGTGGGAATCAGATAAGAGTATTATTCAAAGTGCCTACTCCCAAAAAGGAGCTCTGGTAGTGTAGTAGTTACAAGTTGGGCTGCTTACCTCAGGGTCAGCAGTTTGAAATTACCAGCTGTTCTGCAGGAGAAAGATGAGGCGTTCTGCTCCTGTAAAGATGTACAGCCTCGGAAACCCTATACAGGGTCGCTATGAGTCGGAACTGATTCCACAGCACATAGCCACCACCGATTCCACAGCACATAGCCACCACCCCTACTCCCCAAATCATGGTACATGCTCAATAAATGATAGTCCTTTCCACCTTGTATTCCATCACCCATCACTGATGGTTATCTTCTGTTGTCTCCAGATGTTGTCTCCAGCATCTCCAGAAGTTCAGTGCCTTAGTTTCCTTCTGCATTCACCTTTGGAGACTTTCAAGAATGTAGAGTTTTTACTTTTGCTGTTACTGCTTCATTTTGTAATTTTTACTGTGATAAAATATATATATATATATATATATATTACAACAATTTGCAATTGAAATCATTGTTAAGCATACAGTTCAGTGATATTAACTACAGTTACCATGTTGGATTGTCACTATCACTCCTCATTTCCAAAAGCTTTTCATCAGCCTAGTGCAGCGCTGCAGGGTAATACGCTGGACTACAAGGTCAATTTGAACTGCAAAGCCGGTAGTTCAAACCCCCCAGCTGCTCCTTGGACACCCTATACAGGGTCGCTGTGGGTCAGAACCGACTTAACGACACATATCAACAGTAACAACATAGAGACATCAATACTCCTGGTAGCTGGGCTCTGTGCAAAATACATCATTCAGATTATCTCATATAAGTTTCAAAAATACTTTATTTTACAAAAGAATATATTAAGACTCTAAAAGATTGACTTGCCCCAGCCAGTGATGTTATTGTTGTTAAGTGCTGTTGAGTCAGTTCAGACCCTCAGAAACCTGAGAGTGTACATCTTTTGGGGACCAAGCAGAAGTCCCACCTTTCTCCCATGGAACAGATAGTTGGTGGGCTCAAACTGCTGAACTTGTGGCTTGCGGTCCAGTGCTTATCCTACAGAGCCACCATGTTCCTGTCCCAGCCTATGTTGTTGTTGTAGTAGTAGTTGTTAGATACCAATCTATGATACCCATTAATAAACTTTGGTCTCTATGGATTTGCCTATTTTAGATATTTCATATAACTATAATCGTAAACTATTGGTCTGATTTATTTCACTGAATATACTGTTTTCAAGGTTCATCCATGTTGTAGCATGTATCAGAATTTCATTTCTCTTACAACTGAATAATATTCCATTGTAAGGCTATACCACATTTGGTTGAGCCCTTCATCTATTGATGGACACTTAGGTTGTTTCCATCTTTTCACTGTTGTGAGTAATGCTACAATGCACACTGATGCACTGCTATCTGTTTGAGTGCCTGCTTTCAAGTCTCTTGAGTAGATGCCTAGGAGTAGACTTGCTGGATCATATGGTCATTCTCTGTGTAACTTTTGAGGAATTGTCAAACTTTGTTCTGCAATGGCTGCATGGTTATACTTACCTACCAGCAACGCATGGGGCTGGGTGGGTTAATTTCACCATACCCTAGTTAACACTTGTAAGTTTCCACTTTCTGATGTTAGTTATTCTAGAGGGTGTGAAGTGCTAGCTCACTGTGGTTTTGACTTACATTTTCTCTGATAACTGCTAATATTCAGCATTGTTTCATCATTTCATCATATTATGGGCTATTTGTATATCTTCTTTACAGAAAGGTCTATTCAAGTTGATTGTCCATTTCAAATTAGGTTGCTTGTCTTTCCATTGTTAAGTTGTAGTATTCTTTAGCAGACATATGGTTCCCAAATACTTTCTCCTGTTCTGAAGGTTTGGGTTTTCTTGGTCAAGCCCTTTTATGCACAATTTTTTTTTTTTTAATGAAATGCAATCTATCTATTTTGTGTTGTTGTTCTTTATGCTTTCTGTATAATTTCTAAGAATGCATTGCCAAAATATACAAGAAGGGAGAAGGGAATGGAAGAACAAAGCAAATGGAAGAACAATTAAGCAGGTCTGAATCGGCTAAGTGGGACAGAGGTAAATAATGATGTATG
>NW_006408583.1:11603788-11609169 GCF_000296735.1 Chrysochloris asiatica
ATACAATTTGATGAATTTGACCTACACCTATGGAAGCAGTAGCTCAAAAGAGGGAACAAATCCTTACAGCAAGAATCATGCCCACAACCTCCACACGCAGAGTAAACAGGGATAGGCAACTTGGACATTGGCTACCCAAAATGGAGAGGGGAAGGTGGAGGGGGCTACAAAGGCAAGAAGTGACTGGTTTACAAGCTTTCAAGAGGGAACCTAGATTCAAAGGGCCTGGAGGAAGGTAGAATCTCCAGTGAGTAGTATCCAATCTGACTAGGAGGGGCTGATAAAATGAAGAGCAGACGGGTCTCTTGTGATACAATAGTGAATAATTGTTATCAGGACTGATTGTGAGGGTTGGAAATGTAAAGGTAGACATTTTACAGCAAGGAGGGGAGTGATTAACTTTCCAGTCTAGGAGCGGAGGTCCCTAGGACCATCAACGGAGAAGAGCGGAGAGCGGGACCCTACCCAGAGAAACAGTAATGCCTGAGATGGAGGCAGAGACGATGACGTAGAGCGATGGAGCAGCTGCGGACTTTAGATCCAGAGAGGGAGAAGGACTGTGTGCTGAAGACCAGGAGTGTGTGGGGGGCAGGCTTGTAGTGTATACCCTTTGGTTAGTTGATGATGCATGGGGAGGGGATTGTAACCATGGCAATGAGACGATGTACGATAGAATGAATGTAAAAACTAATGTTCTCTGTTCTCCCTTGTAAACTATCACATAATTCACAATAAAACATTAAAAAAAAAAAAAAAAAAGAGTTGTGACAAGAAAAAAAATAAAATAAGGTCGTGAAGTTTTACCCCTAGGTTTTCTTCTAGGAGCTTTATGGTTTCAGGTCTCTAGGTCACTGGTCCATTTTGAGTGCATTTTTGTATCTGGCTTAAGGTACAGCTTCAACTTCACCCTTTTTCATGTGGAGTACCAATATTCCGGCATCATTTGTTTTTGAAATGACCCTCTGCATGAACTAATGCAATGCACTCTAGATGCATTGCATTAGTTCATGCAAATTTGCCACATAATTATGGAGATTCGCTTCTTACACTGCTCTTTGTACCCACAATGCAATGTTTCTCTACTTTTTTTATAGCTTATTTTATTCTAAACATAGAATTATACAGATTCATTGTAGAAAACCTGAAATAAATAAAATTATGATGAAAATTAAAAATTATGAAGAAAATAAGTTATCTACATTATAGCACTTGTTTCCTCCCCAATAGGTACCAATATAGATATTCACATTAAACCCACTCCTCACTTACTGACATGGTTAGGTTCCAAAGACCAGGTCATTATGTGAAAATGGAGGATGACCACATACCTCACCCCATAACCTGTACTGTGAATGTCCCACCAGGGCCCTGCTGAGGTCACCTGCCATCACTGCCGCCTCCTCCTCCCCCATGTCACCTCAGAGAGCTTGCAACCCATCATCACCCACAGCGTAGGACCACCCATTCTTCTACAATTAAGGTATCTCAAGTTTTCACTCTTCTCCATCCCCGGGGCTCATCCCCTGACTATATTATCAGGATGGTGGCTCTGGCTCATCCCTTCAATGACCCAAAACAGCCTTGGTGTCTTTGACAGGGACAGGGGACTCTCTGCGAGCAGGAAGGCCTGGAATTGAAGGGGATGGTACAAGTTGCCCACTGGGACCCCTTACCAGTCCCTCACCCAAGCATCTCCTGGTTCTTACTGGGCAGACCAGCCTTCCTCTGTGCCCACATCCCAATGAGAACTGGAAACCCAGAGCTTCCTCTGGGGTCGTGATGGCAGGGCCCCATCTCTGCTCTTGACCTTAAACTATAGCTGTCATTGGTCATTTACCCACTAATCCCAGGCAGCCTGCCCACCCTCATCTGTACCTACCTAAGGAGAGGGCACTGAAATTACATAAAGGGCTTGTGCAGATGCCAGTCAGATGATGTGGGGTCCTGTGGGTCTCAGGTACCCACATGTCCCATCTCAGGGCTCCTCAGACCACAGCCCAACCCCTGTCCCTGTTGTTTCATGGGACTAGGAGCTGGGGCCAGACCTCGGGATCCCACTAATAAATGACTTTGTAGCAATATGAGAGGACTTCAAAAAAGTTGTGGAAAAATCCGTTATCTGCTAATTCAATTTTTCATGTACTTTTAGAAGCCCCTCTTGCACTTTTTAATTTACCTTGGTATTTAAGGTTTATGATATATGTGAGCAAACACTTTTCCAGAAAGCTTGCACTGAGTGACATCCTCATCTACATTTTACATCATTGCTGGCACAAAATTACGATCATTTTTTAAATCCTCTCTAAAGTGATAGGTATGAAGTCGTATCTATCCTCTTTAATGTACTTTCAAAGTTCTTCATAGTCAAGAGTCTGTGGTGCACTGGCTTGGCTTCATTCTGGGTTTGATGCCCACCTTGGCTCTAATATTACAAAGCCATACTCACCAGTTCTCCTCTTGTGACTACAGTCTTCTGATCCTACAGACTACAGATCCCCCGATCACCACTCTGCAGCATATTTGTTCTTGTGTTTGTTTAGTGCTATCGAGTCAGTTCCAACTCATAGCAACCTTGTATATGATTTCTGAGGAGCAGCTGGTCAATTTGAACCACCAACCATGCAGTTCAAACCGGCCTTGCAGTTGAGTGCTTATCCTACAGCGCCACACCTGGACTTCCTAAGCATACTGGAAAGGACTATTTATTCTGCCTAACTGGTTCTGGAAAGAAAAAAAAAAAGGTTTCTGAGCAGTTTTCTGATTTCTTTACTTCAAATGTTCTCCTTAACCTGCAGTTGGACATAAAATTGGCACAGTAGTGCTTAGTATCCAAAATCCAACATACACACACACACACACATATTGCCTGCCTACCTTGGGGTGAATAAACAAAGTGATGATAGAGTGTCCTCATCTCAGACATCTGTATCCTTCCCAATCAGCAAACCAACACAATTCCTCACACAGTTAACTGACTTCAGCCAAAGAGATTTCTCAAACAATATTAAATACTCTTGCTTTTCTAGAAACAATTACCTGTGGGGCTTTGGGAACAGAACTGAGCAATCCTTTTAAAAAGTGCTAACCCCCTTAATTGTCACTTTTCTAGAAATTCTACATATACTTCAGAGACTTACAGACACATACACTAACTTTTAGCACAAAATCCAAGATCCAAACTGTATGAAATATAGGAAATATTGGTCAATCTCAAAATATTTGGAATCTGGAAAATAAACTACATATAATATATTCTTTTTTCTTTTTAGAAAGAAAATACAAATATTACTATGAAATTAAAGATAAAAGAAAAAGGAGAAAAGAAGAGGATTCCTGTTTGCTAGAGAACTGTTGTGTTCCTGATCCTCTGAGATACAGCTCACTTAGTCCAGGGGGCTGGAGAAAGGAGTGGAGACATGAAGGGACAAACTTTATGTCTTTAGGAGAAGGACTTTGAAGTTTTAGAAAAGACGCTGAAGAATAAGCTACCAGGATGAAGAGAACCAAGATCATACGTGTGTGGAGGCCAGATGTTTAGAGACACAGGGACAAGTCAGTGGTTCAGTGACACATAGAAGTTGAGGATGAGATTTGACCTAAATAAGTAGGATTTCTGGATGAGCAGAGAATGGAAGTTAAAGTTTCTGAGTGCCTTTTCTGGAATTGACTATTATTTCCTTCTCCCCCCGACCACCTTCTTACAGAACCTGCCATGTCCCACCACATACTATCTTCTTATAGAACCTGCCCGTGCCCCACCGCCTGTATCATGCAGCGAGGTAGCCCATGAAAATTTCAGTGTCTCTTGCTAAGCTCCTTGAGGTTCTGAAACTGAACCTCAAGGAATCAGAGCTCTGGTCGTGTGGGAATGGAGCTGAGAAAGCCAGTCTGAAGAGGGAAAGGGAAGAGCAACTGCGGTGAAGAAACTGACCGCCCCAGAAGCAGAGGAGAAAGAGCCTGTTTGTGAGACACAGACCTCCAGACCCTCTGCTCCCTCTGGAGACTGGGGTGCACTCCTCACCCTTGGATTCCATGAATTATCCTTCTATATTTCCAATCATAATGCAATTACCCCGACCTGAGATGGTGACTATGAATGCCATTTAACTGTGTACTAAATATTCTCACAGAATGCTCACAAGAGACCAGCAAAGAAGGTGTCATTATTTCCCTCTGCACATGTCTCTCCCCCTTCAGGAATATGAGATTCATTGAGGTCAAATAACTTGCCTAAGGTCGCCCAGCTGGTAAGTGAATTGGGTTCTAAATTCTCTTAGCACTCCCCTGTACCACAAACACCAGCCCAGCTCAATGATTGCTGATTGATAAAACATCGCTAAAAGTATGAGAAGACGATGTCTCTGTTATCATCCTTCCCTTTATACTAAATAGTAAATGTTATCACCTTATTTTTCACTGCTCACACATCAGCATGCGAGATGCTCCGTAAGAGAGGAAGCATATCAGAAGAGTTAGAATCTTCTTAAAAGAAATTGGCATTCTCCCAATTCATGAAATAAACTACAACTACAATATGAACTTTACCACAAGTTCTTAGAGACTCTAACAGAAGTATAAGCCTTTTCAGTTATTAAAAGAACTGAAAGCGTTTTATTGTGCATGAAAAAAAGACTAACTCCCCCCTTTCAAATTATTCTACTTTATAGTACAATTCCTTCCGGCTGGGAGGAGAACTTCAGACACGTTTTTCAAATAACCCCAGCCATTTAATCTGTACCTCTAGGAAGTCATGCTGAGAGTATATGGAAAAGAGACAGACAGAGCGAGAAACAGGAAGGTGGGGAAGAGAGGGGGTTAGGAGAAGAAAAGGTAAGACATTGTTTCTAAAGAAGTAAGAATCTCCCGATGTCTCTGGCCTACTTTAAAATGAGCTAGGTATTTCTAGCCACAAAGATCATCTAACATTGTTTAGGTAGCTACAACTCAAAAGCCTTCCCCAGATCTTTTTACATGTTAATCATCCTCCCCTCATGCACAGATCAGAGCTGTCTATTTAAATGCTTTCACTGGAAACTCGAATTCTTTGAAGTAGTTATCCATCTATCTATATATTTATATAGGAGTCCTGGTGTGATGCTGTAGGATAAAGCTCCTCAAAATCCAGCCGCTCCTGAAAACCCTAGACAGGGTTGCTATGAGTCGGAGCTGACTTAACGGCACTTAACAACAACATATATATAAACCTACTGTCAGCAAGTCAAGTCTAACTCATAGTGACCTATATAGGGTTTCTGAGGCTGTAAATTTTTTTAGGAACAGAAAACCTCACTGGTGGATGTGAACTACATGGCTGATATTCTTGGTTGTAATATGTATATTATATATATATATATATATATCTCCATGGCACATAACAACAA
>NW_006408583.1:11612773-11615109 GCF_000296735.1 Chrysochloris asiatica
GTCTGTCCCAGAGTCTGCCCCTGGCCTTGTTTTGGCTGATAATATTGAGTTTCTCCCTGGTATCTTCCCACAACTGTAGCTACTTTGATTCATGTGCATTCCATTTGTTGAGGCCATTGTGTTGTTGAGAAAATTTATTTGCAATGAATAAGTTGTTGGTCTTGCAAAATTCTATTATGTGATCTCCAGCATCATTTCTATCACCAAGGCCATACTTTCCAAGTACTGATCCTTCCTCTTTGTTTCCAACTTTTGCATTCCAATTACAAGTAATTATCAATGCATCTTGATTGCTTGTTTGATCAATTTCAGCCTGAAAAATTTGGTAGAATACCTCAATTTCATCATCACTGACTTTGTTGTTGTTGTTGTTGTCAAGTGCCGTCGAGTCGATTCCGACCCATAGCGACCCTGTATAGGGTTTCCAAGGAGCAACTGGTGAGCTTGAACCACTGACCTTGCAGTTCAAACGGCTTTGCAGACTGGCGCATTAACCCACAGTGCCACACCAGGACTCCGTGATTGGTATTAACTGATCTTCCTTGTAGGCTGTGGTACCTTGGATTTACTTGATATGGTTTTTGATCCAAAGTCTTCTTAATTCCCCCACCAAATGGCTGGCTGAGACAATGCAAATAGGGTGTATAGGACTCTATCACTGGGATTGGTTAATTTTTCCATCCAGCTAGCTTTAAAAGGAGCTGTCTCAGAAGTAGGAGCAGATGATGCAGGGCCATCACGAAATAAAAGCATGAGTGGAGTGTGAGCAGCGACAGCCAAGATGGTGGCAGAGGCAGCGGCACAGAGCTAGAGAAGCCTCGGGCTTCTAGGTCCACAAACCTTGTAAAGCCGAGTGTCTACAGACAGAAAGGCTGACTTGCCAAATGTGCCCTTTGGGCATTTCAGACTAGCTAAATGAGCTTTGTAACACTTGTTCAAGCAGGGCGGAGGCCAAGGGGACACATGGCTGAGAGACCAATGACAAGAGCAAGATGATGTGTCTGAAGTACGGCAGAGAAGAGGCAATCCTGACTGGAAAACTGCGGCGTCCTGAGTTGTTTCTGATCCTGAATTGTACCCTGTTCACTTCCCGAAGTAAACCCCACAAACATGAGTATTGGTATGAGTTTTGAGTGATCGTTGTAATGGAATGTCAAACCCAGGTGTCAAGCAGAGAGTGCTATGGGAGGAATGGTTGGTGTCAGAATCGGGTAAAGAAGGTTGTAGGGTAGAGGCATAGCTGACCTCCACCTTCATAGGTAGGAATCTGCCTTGGACTGGTTTTGAGTTTGACTATCCCTCCCCCTTGCGAAGTCAGAGGAAATCAGATATGACCTTTACACTGTTTTTGCGTGTTGTTGTTGTTAAGTGCTGTCGAGTCAGTTCTGACCCATAGCGACCCTGTATAGGGTTTCTAAGGAGCAGCTGGTGAGCTTGAACAGCTGACCTTGTGGTTCAAACCAACCTTGCAGTCCAGCGCATTAACCTGCAGTGCCACACCAGAACTCTGTTTTGCCCATTTGTTGTTGTTGTTGTTAAGTGCCGTCGAGTCGGTTCCGACCCATAGCAACCAGCAGGGTTTCTGATGCTGTAAATCTTCGCAGGAGCAGAAAGCCTCATCTTTCTCCCATGAAGCAGCTTGTAGTTTCCAACTGCTGACCTTGAGGTTTGTAGCCCGATTCGTAACACCATGCTACCAGAGCTCCTTGTTTTGCCCATAGATTCCTCCAATAATTCAAGTTGAGGACTGGATTTTTTCTGCAATTCTTTCAGCTTGAGAAATGCTGAACATGTTTTTCCCTTTTGGTTTCTTTGCACATTTCATTACAATACTTTATTTTGTCATCTCAAACTGCCCTTTGAAATTTTCTGTTCAGTTCTTTAATTTCTTCATTTCTTCCAGACACCTTAGCTTTTCTACAGTGAAGATAAAGTTTCAGTGTCTGAAGATCAATATGATCTTTTCTTTTTTTTCCTCTCTTTTTAATGACCATGTGTTTTCTTCATGTATGGTACTCTTGATGCTATTCCACAACTTTTCTGGTCTTTGGTCACTGGTGTCTAATGCTTCAAAACTGTTCTTGAGATGGTCTCTAAATTCAGCAAGATATTCTCAAGGTCATATTTTGGCTCTCATGGACTTGTTTTAATTTCTTCAGCTTCAATATGGGCAATTGGTGGTCTGTCGGCATCTGGTTGTGTTTTGGCTGATGATACTGAGTTTTTCCATTGGCTAACTTCAAAGAGAGGTGACCCAACAGAATGCAGAAATCATCAGACAATCTCTGATATCTCAAGCGAGTAAAGTTTAGCTCAAGGTAATACAGAAACGGCTA
>NW_006408583.1:11616174-11629686 GCF_000296735.1 Chrysochloris asiatica
CATCATTGATGGTGTCAAGTGTGGCGGGGGTAGTGAGGTTGGCCCAGGATCAGACATTGTTTCATTCTGCTGTGCATGGGGTCGCTATGAGTTGGTTCTGACTCGATGTCACCTGACAACAACAACAACTTCACAGATATAGTCAATTTGATCCCTTTGTATTCCATCTAGTATACTATGTTGTTGAAAAGAACATTTGCAATGAAGATATCAATGGTCTTGCAAAATTCTATTATGTCATCTCTAGCATCTTTTCTGTCTCCAAGATCATAGTTTCCAACTACTGATCTTTTCTTTTTATTTCCAACTTTTGCATCCCAATCACCAGAAATCATCAATGAACTTTGATTGCATGTTTGAACAATTTCAGCCTGAAAAATTTGGTAGAATTCTTCAATTTCATCATAACTGGCTTTAGTGGTTGGTGCACAAACTTGAATAACTAGTATTAATTGGTCTTCCTTGTAGGTGTATGGATGTTACCCTATCACGATGCCTTAAGACAGCATTGTACTTCAAGATAGATCTTGAAACGCTCTTTTTGACAATAAATGTGACTCCAATACTTTTCAATTTGTTATTCCTAGCATAATAAACCACATGATTATCCAATCAAAATGGCAAATACCAGTCCATTTCAGCTCATTAATGCCTAGGATATCTGCTTTATGCATGCCATTTGATTGTTTATGACTTCCAATTTTCCTCAATTCATACTTCATACATTGCATGTGCTGATTATTAAGGACTATTTTCCACTGTTTCTTCTCATTTTGATTTGTGCCCCATCAGTAAATGAAGGTCCCAAAAGCTTTGTTCTATCTACATCATTAAAGTCATCTCTACTTTGAGGAGGCAGCTCTTCCCCAGTCGTATTTTAAGCACCTCCAACCTGAGAAGGCTCATCTTCCCGCATTGTATCTGACAAGGTTCTGCTTCTATTCATACAGTTTTCTGTGGTTAATCATTCAGAAATGGCCCAGCTCTCCTTCTTCCTAATATGTTGTAGTCTGGAAGTTCCATTGGAACCTGGCCACCATGGATGACCCTGCTAGTATTTCAAATACCTGTGGCACAGCAACACACAAGCCATCACAATACAACAATCTGACGGGCGAGTGTAGAAGTCCTACAGATTGTTAAATGACTTTAAAGCTGGTAATAGCAACCCATGCCAGGACTGTTGTGTATACCCCTACAAGCTGTACCCGGCCAGTGGGGCAGCACCAGTCACAGAAGATGATGTTGCTGGTGCCCCTGCAGTTGTGCTTGATGGAAGCCTTGCTCCGTGCTTCTTGTATGCATAAACACTTCAATGCAGGCATACCTCATATCAGTGCACTTTGCTTTACTGCACTTCACAGATACTGTGGGGTGTTTTTTGTTTGTTGGTGGGTTTTGGTCACAAATTGAAGATTTGTAGCAACATCAAGTAGGTCAATGTACTCTTTTTTTTTTTTTTCCCCAGCAGTATGTACTCACTTTGTATCTCTGTTCTATTTTGACAATTTGCACAGTGGTGAAGGTAATCGTGTGTCATCAAGTTTTACATTTGTGTCTGTTACATTTTGACAATGTGCACCATGGTGAAGGTGATCGTATGCCATCAAGTTGGTTCCAACTCATAGTGACCACTGTGTTGAGTTTCTGAGGTTGCAAACCTTTATGGGAGCAGAAAGCCTCATCTTTCTACCAACAGAGCAACTGGTGGATTTGAACTGCTGACCTGTGGTTAGCAGCCCAGCTATTAACACACTACATTACCAGTGCTCCTTCATTCTCACAATATTTCAATCTTTTATATAGTTCCATTATTGCATACTTAATAGTACGGTGCAAACATAACTTTTATATACAACTGGGAAACCAGAAACTTTGTGACTCTTTTTTGTGATTTATTTGCTTTATTGAGGTGGTCTAGAATTGAACCCACAACAGCTCCGAGGTATGCCGTATATCACCACCACCCTTTGCTATTGAAAGCATCCAAAGTGTGGCTGTGGCTATGTAGTCAGCCTCATAGGGACCTTTCTCTCTAGTCTTGAGAGCACATATTTGGAATATTTCTCCTCTCTGTAGAGAAAACTTAAGTATATTCACAGTTGCTGCTGATGACACCAGAGAAGTACTGACAGTGAGTTCAAGAGCCAGCCCCTACATCCGGGTCACTAACGAGAACTAATGTGCCTTTAAACCTTCGTTCCTAAATGATTTGCAGGAAGGTCCAAGTTCCTTTCACTGTACAGCTGTAGTGTGGAAGTATTTATTCTCAGGCCAGAAGTGAGTAAAGAAAAATACACTTTGTTTATTGTCTAAAGATTCTGTATTTCTTTCACAGTAGTTTTTATAAGACAGCCAGTATAATTCCATTCATTCAAAGAGTTTTCTTTTTTCAGGTTTGTTGTTGTTGTTAGGTGCCATCGAGGCAGTACCGACTCATAGTGACTCTATGCACAACAGAATGGAACACTGCCCGATCCGCATCAAATATAGAAGGGATCTGTTGAGGACAGATAGCTCCCCTTATACTCTTGTCATTAGTGGCTATGTATGAATATCGGATTGCTCTTAACCTGTCAGATGAGTCTTCTTCAGATCTGAGGCACACTTTGTATTTTACTGCCTTTTCCTACAGCAGCACAACCTTCCTGGAGCCTTTCACTGGGGGGACTCTGTCAACAATCAGCGTTTTACTGGCATTAACATGCAATAAAAGACAATGAAGCATGACTCAATTAAGCCACACAAAAAACTGTCCTCAGATAGCATTAACCCAGTCATTTTCAAAGGCTTATGTGGGGCTTTTGTTGAATGGCTAACATGAAGGTCAGTGATTTAAAAACGTGCCAGAGCACTTACCAACCCACACACATGATGCAGAGAAAAGCGCAAGACTCTGTTTGGAATTCCTCTCCTTCCCACTGGGTGACCAGAAATTACAACTTCCAGTATGCAATACCAGGTAATCTCACTACTGCAAAGAAAAACAACTTTCCCTACTGAGATGCCAGTGTAATTGCAATTTGCACAGAAGATACAGATTAGGCAATCTTTAGAGCTAGCTATTAAAAACAACAGAAAGATTATGCAGGGTATGATTCATTAAAATACATATATATGTAAATATATATATATATATGTTGTTGTTGTTGTGAAGTGCCGTCGAGTCGGTTCCGACCCATAGCGACCCTGTACAGGGTTTCCAAGGCTGTAAATCTTTACGGGAGCAGAAAGCCTCATCTATCTCCCGCAGAATAGCTGGTAGTTTTCAAACTGCTGACCTTGCAGTTCACAGCCCGATTCGTAACCACTACGCTACCAGAGCTCATATATATATATATACAAGCATCCATATATGAACCCATAGAACATTTGATGTCTAGACATGTCAATCAAAACATTCCACAGCCAAAAAAGGCTCTTACAGCAGAAGTACCCAGGTTAAATAGCAAAGATGGAGCTCTTCTCCCCATGTGGAAATTTACGTATTTTTGTCTTGCTATACCAGAAGGGCTGGCAGGTTCCTTATAGAATCAGAGGCTTTTTTGTTATACTGAAAATATTTAATATTCTAGATTTAAAACCTTCATATTTTAAGACTTGATGATACTGTTAAAATTACTCTCATTGAATTGAACCATTAAGTTAAAAAAAAAAAAATGATTTTACCAAAAGAGGAGATAAAGTGGATTTAAATATACAACATAATTTTAGAAGATACTATTGTTTGGTGAAACTATTAAAACTTCTTTCACCTCATATGTAACAAAAGGCATGAATAAATGATCTTGGAGATATGTTGAATTCATGGATAAATAGTAGAAGAAGTGCTCTGGAACACTTAAGATATGATTTATGAATTCTAAGTCATTATTTTAAACTATGATTTTAAAATATTTTCTCAATATCATGTTTTATAAAAGAAATATAAAAACATGTCACCAAAAGTGGAATCAAGTAAAAACAATCATTTAAAGTAGATCTTCATGATAAATTTAATAAATACATTAAAAAACCAAAATATGCATTGACGGCAAAGCTTAATTAAGGAATTATGAAAACCTATGACAATAAAGTGTGACAAAGTGCTGGCATAATGTAGACAATCAGTACTTATTAGATTTAGAAACCATGAATCTACAGCAAAAAGTAAAGCCATGTTTGTAAATTCTCACTATGAAAGTAGTTGATCTGTATAATTTAAGAGAAGGAACAATGTCTCTGTTTGATAGTATTAAAAGATTAATTCATTAGTCTTAAAAAAAAAAACACACACACACACACAAAGAAAATAATAAACTGGTTGCTAACTGTTGCTAGCTTCTATGTTTGCTATAATAAATTGCCATAACATTTTTAACTTAAACAACACAAACATTTATTACCTTACAGTTTGGGAGGCTCAGAGGGAAAGATCTGTTTCCTTTCACTTTTCAGCTTTTAGCAGGCACTGGTATTCCTTCCTCTACCTTCAAAGTACATCACCCTAATCTCTGTTTCCATCATCACATTACCTCTTTATAGTCAACTAGTTCTCCACCACCCTCTTTAAGGACCTTTCTGGTTACACTAGGGCCCACTCAATAATCCAGAATAATCCCCCGTCTCAAGATCCATAGCTTAATCACATCTGCAAAGTCCTTTTTTCCATGTATGATATATTGCAGGTTCCACTGATAAGGCCCTGGATATCTTTGGGGCATTAATCAACCTACCACCAGTTTGGAAAGGATATTTTAAAATCCTCATCCTCATTTTAAAAGTTATACAAGTCATGAACTAAGTGTTTTCTTCACCCGTTTTACTCGTAAATGGTAAATTAAAGCAACTGCTCTATTATTTTAAAATAATATGTTGTTAAATTGGAGTCCTGGTGTGGTGCATAGTGGTTACGAATCGGGCTGCGAACCTTAAGGTCAGCGGTTCTAAACTGCCAGCCGTTCTGTGGGAGAAAGATGAAGCTTTCTGCTCCCGTAAAGATTTACAGCCTTGGAAACCCTGTACAGGGTCACTATGGGTCAGACACGACTCGACGGCACTTAATAACAACACTAATCACAAGGATGGTGGTTCAATCCCGCAGCTGCTCCTTGGAAATCTTATACATTGGGGTGGAGAACGTCTAGCCCACAAGCTTGCAAAATCATTTGGTCTGGTCCTACCAACGCAACTGCAGGCGGGACTCAAAAGTCAGTAAATCTAGGAGTTTTTTTCAAAGCAACATAAATTTATGTTAAGTGATGTTACAAATCTCCAAATGTCCCTGGAAGGAAAAAGGTTTCCTACCCCAGCTACAGGGTCCGGATGGCACTTAACAACATCAACATTGAATTGAATTATCACTGAATCAACAATGCCTGCAATTTCCTAAATTCCTTTGCATGTGTTATGTTCCACCAAGATGTCCTCACTAAAAATGCTGGCAAACTTTCCTGTAAGCCCTCCGAATCCATAGAAAATCAATTACTTTAAGAAGCCATTTGATGGAGATGAGTGATCGAGGGCATTTTTCTAGATCCCCAAATTTAGTAAGAAAATCTACATACTGTAGTAGAAGGTATAACTTCTTTTTCCCTACAAAAATATTTGCAGTCATTCTCCTTAAAAATGCCCACTCTGTATGTCATTCTTAAGTTGGTAAAGAAGAGGAGAGAACAAATGTCTTTGCCCACTCAATACAGGGCTTAACTATGCAGCAAATATAGTCAGTAAGGTGCTCAACAGCAGCCTAGAGCTTCTCACATCTCCATAGGATGTGTCATTAAACCATCTCCTCCTGCTGGGTCTGACTTCCGGGGATAAAATAAGACATGGTATAAATATTACTACATTTGGTAATGGACACTGATGGCCACTTAGAAGGCTCACCCCACAGTCTCAGTGGCCTTTAGCATCTAGTTGGCCATAAATGCGACATGCTTTAATTTGATTCCATTATATATTTTTTGTTTAGAATTCACTGTATAAACATAACTTTATAACTTTTTGTTGTTTTTAAGTGCCATCAAGTCTGTTCCACCTCATAGCAACCCTGTCTAGGGTTTCCAAGGAGCAGCTGGTGGATTTGAACCGCCAACCTTGTGGTTCAAACTATCCTTGTAGTCCTGTACTTATCCTACAGCACCACATCAGGACTCCAACTGCACAACTAGGCTTCCATATTATGGAGAATCATACACATTTGTATTTGGTACGATCCCATTAATAGGTTGTAAAATGAAGGTGAGAAGACCAAGACCTGATGAAGGCAGGTTCAAAGGTGCTCATTCCTCCTGATGAGTAGGCTATGGAAACAGATCCAACACAGATACACACACACAAACAAGCACAGGCATATCAGTTACACAGGATAAAATGGATTTTCTATAGAGCAAGACTTAAGTTCCATGTTAACACATGAACTAAAAACCTGTATATGCATTTCTATATGGACAATATCCTAATCATTGTATGAAAAGGCCAAAGATAATACTTTGAAATGTACAGAAATTATTATAAGATATGCATAATAACAATTAATAGCACTTTCTAAATTATAATAAATGTTCAGGTTGAATTCCTTACACATCCCATTACACAGACATATTCTATAATACTTAAAGCCTAGAATTGTTAATAGAAAGACTTCCAATGAAAGAATTAAGAGAAATTTGGTAAAAGATATCATTTTTCTCTGCACATAAAGCTTGGTAAGGTTTTATATCAAGCTAATCCTATTGATCCCCTATTAAAAGAAAATAGCATTGTGCTACATAGTATGATAGTAGATACTTTGCTACCACAGAAAGTATAAATCACTCGGCTAGTTGGGCTAATAACATAGTTTGTATATCATTTTATTTATCAAGGTCAATAAAAAATTCTCAGACATTGTATATTTGAATCGAATATGATACCACAGATTCCATAACACGGGCTATTATTTTCTAATGCATCACTCCTCCATAATGAAAACAATATAAAACATGGATCTTTGTATCAAAATTGTTTTTCAAAAACTACAGTTCACATCAGAAGTTAATATCACTGGGGAGTTAAATGATTAATACAAAATCAAAGACATATTACAAATATCCTTTTGTTCTTCCCTTACCATGATGCAAACTGCAAGGATTTAACCTTGAAGGGTTAAAGAGTTTAATCAATGTCAATGTCTGATCTTCTGAAGGTGATAAAGAACAGTCTGTCTAGCGATACCCAACAGAACATCACTTTGTCAAGCCACGAGTGCCCAAAAGCTTGTCAAGTAAGTTACCAGAAACCTCTCTGTGGTTAGAACCCAGCTCCTTCCTGTTTGACCTATTATTTGATATTTGACCACTTGGTTGCAAGACACTTGCTCTTTCTAGCTGAAATGTCACTGGGGCATCTTGTCAGCTCCTCGACATCTCGGCCTGACATACAATTTTACTTTTGTGTGCTACAAGGCAGAAAATGCAGGGCAATGGCCTTGTTTTAAATTCTGTCAGCATCAAAGATGGGCGTCACTCTTGGGTCCTACCAACAACAAAAACAAAAAAGGGAGTCTATTTTGAAGGTCAAAACAGCCATTACTTTGAAGTTTTTCCGCTTCTACTAAATATATTACCTGCTATACTGCTGTGGGAACTGTCCTGGTGAAGAGCCTAAACATCCCACAGAAATCTTCCCAGCACAATGGCTCTGCTTTCTTTATCTTATCAAATGCAGACTTGATAAAAAGGATGAGTTTCCGATGTCTGCAGGGACCAGATGCGGCAGTTAACTTAACTTGTTCAAATGGGCAAGTGGTATCATGTAGCTGAACAAGGAGCAACCTGACCTTCTCACACGGACCAAGAGTGACATTACTGCGCGGGAAGAGAAGCAGTCACATCATTTCTGTTTTGCACAACCTGCTTAAAGTTTGCAACTAAATGCTTGTCTTCAGTTGAGCTGACAAGAAAGAAGAGGGGGCTCAGTGAACCATGGCAGGGCTGCCATGAAATGACAGAAATCATTGGCATACATTTCAAATCGCTCTCTCAATCCTATTAAAGTACTGCAGTCCTGCTTTAAAACAGACAAGTATGAAACAACTTTGATAGATAGAGACTAAAATGGCTTATTGATTTTTTTAAGTCTGAGGGAAATTACCCAAAATGTGTCATTCTTTAGCATTTAAAAATATGCTACATAAAAATGAGCAACTGTGATAATAAAGAAAATTTAGAGAAAGGGAAGGTTGGCTACTTAGTTATTCAAGGAGACAATGATACCCACACACAGCAAGATATCACACAATTGTGTAAAAGAAAGGGCCCGTTGCTACTTGTGCCGAAACAAAAGTGAACAAATAAGAACACACCATACCCCCAACCACTTCAAAACCATTTGAATTGTACTGCTAACTCTTCCTCCATTTTTTTATTGCATCAAGTCATAATCCAATCTGAGTTGGCCTTTTGGCATTAGCAGACACAGTCACTGGAGAGGAGTGAGATGAGGTCAGAACATGGGGTACAGTGTTCATAAATGTCTCCTTGAAGAAAGTGTAAGTTGAATCAAGTTCAGCTTTCAATGGCAAAAAATCCTCAACAACAATTGCGTCAGCAGGAAGCGTGGCTCTTGAAGGAACAGAGAGATTTGAATGGTCTCGTGATCCTGCCTGTGACAATAAAAAAGAAAACTAAAATAAGCTTACTCTGCAACTCAATAAATAGCCTAAAACCATAAATACAAAATAGGGAGGAAATTTCTGTTTAAGTAAGGAGTTCTGGGGGAATAGGTGCTAAGTGCTGTTGACTTGGTTCTGACCCACAGCCACCCTGTTTAGGATTTCCAAATCCTATGTGCAGCAGAAAGCCTCATCGTTCTTCTTCGGAGGTGCTGATGGACTCAAACCGCTGACTTTGTGGTTCCTAGTCCAGCACATACCCTATGGAAGCACAGCTGCTAATCCAAAGGCTGCCTGTTGGAACCCACCCACCAGCTGTGCTGCAGGAAAAAGACATGGTGGTCTCTGTGTATAATTATTGCTGCTTTTCAGTACTGTCCAGTCGGTTCCAATACATAGCAAATCTGTAGACAGTTTCAGAGGAGTAGTTGGTGGGTTTGAACCGTGGACCCTGTGTTTTGCAGTCCAGTGCTTATCCTACAGCTCCACACCAGGACCTTGGAAATCCTATGGAACCTATATTCTGTCCTATAGGGTCTCTATGAGCCAATTCTATGTCAATGGGTTTGGTTTGGGGTTTGATATGATAATGCATAGATAATAAATTATTTTCCAAGTGTGAATGAATCATAAACATTTCATGACAACAGGAATTGGCCTAAAAAACACTAAAACTTTTTATAAAGGGATTGCATCAGAATCAATACTCATCAGGCATTTTTACCTCTGCCTCAATCCACTGGTAATTTACAGAAGCCAGTGCTGATAGTATATTTATTTTATTATGCTATTTAACATATGCTATATAATATATGCTATATAATGTGGATGATCAGACTGCTTAGAAAATGAACTATAAACATTTATGTTTTAAAATCTATCAGTCTGTGTTACTCAACTGACAAACAGTACAAAGAAAAATAAATCATTCCTAATAACCTCTAGGGAATAGTACACTGAGATACAAAACGCTTTTGACATGAGCTTCTGGCCTGTACCTTTGATAATAATGCCACCACACAGTTTTGGTAAAGACTGTTCAGTTATAAGAATTTGGACATCATGAACTAAAATATGTGATTGCAACCCAAAAACAACGTCATATGTTTTAAAACATTAAATGGTATCGATAAACTACTAGTAATCAAACTTAAATGTCATATATTCCTGCAGAGGTTGAGAGCAGAATTAATATTCTGATGAAGCTACACAGTTAAGCCTTAAGTAACACATAGATCATCAGTAATTAACACCTAACATGTTTAAGGGAACACATTACTCACAGGTGATACTGTTTATTTTATAGACCACTTGATTCTTTGATGGAAAGGCGACCTCCAGAAATTACTTCAAATCGAAGGTCAAAGGCTATCTTAGAGTGATAGATTTTATTTAATTTTCTATCAATCCAGTAAGCCTGGTCTTTTTTAGGAATTTTGAGTTTTGTTCTACATTTTCCTCCTACTCTATAGCTAGGACTTTATATTATGTCAGAATAGTCAACAGTAGTTTAAATACTTCTTAAAAAAAGTTAGTTGTTATTTAGCATACTGTAAGGAGCTCTGGTAGCGTAGTGGTTATGAATCGAGCTGCTAACCTCAGGGTCAGCAGTTCGAAACTACCAGCTGTTCCGCGGGAGAAAGATGAGGCTTTCTGCTCCCAAAAAGATTTACAGCCTCGGAAACCCTGTACAGGTTCACTCTGAGTCGAAACCAACTCCACGGCACATAACAACAATAGCAATACTATTCAAAAGTTTGTTGCTAAGGAGGTGGGGCTTGATGGTGGCTAGGGTGGAGGTGCAGTGAGGCTTGCCACCAGCAATACCACAGAATACCAGGCAAAGCAGATTCAGGGCAGAGCTCCAAAACTTGGAAGCGCATAGGTAGGAATATTAAAAGTTTAAAGGCTTATAGCTGGTGAAATTTGTAGAGAAAGTAAGAAATCGTGTACTTTTGAATCTGCCGGGCTCTGCGGCCCGGAGCCGACAACTTTGGGCAAGACCAAGCAGGGGAGCAGACATATCAGCAATAACAGCAAAGATTAAAAAAGTAGAGGATGTGGAGAGACTGGGAGGCTCCTGCAGTGCTGGTGGGACTGCAAAATGGTCCAACCTCTCTGGAAAGCAATATGGCGCTTCCTCAGAAGGTTGGAAATAGAAATATGTTATGATCCAGAAATTCCTCTACTTGGTATTTACCCACCAGAAATACGAGCCATAACATGAGCAGATAAATAGATTCCTGTGAACCCGAGTGGAGACCTGGTTGGCCAGCAGTGTGGCAAGACCTGGGGACTCTTGGGCCCAGAGTCAGTGACATAGCCACAGAGGACTAGAGTGTAGAGTGAAGCATCCAGCTGATAAGAAGAGAGGGCATATGCATAAGAACACCCACACTTGCAGATAATACCCACTTGACCTGGCTTCAATGACTGGATGATCAGAGTTCAACTAGAAGAATAAAGAGGAAAAAAAGAGTAATCTGATACAATTTGATGAACTGACCCACACCTATGGATGCAGTAGCTCAAAAGATGGAACAAATCATTATAGCAAGGATCATTCCCAGCCCCTCGGTACACAGAGTAGACAGGAATGGGCAACTTGGACATTGGCTACCCAAAATGGGGGGGCTACAAAGACAAGAAGTGACTGGTTTACAAGCTTTCAAGAGGGAACCTAGATTCAGAGGGCCTGGAGGAAGGAAGAATCTCCACTGAGTAGTATGCAATCTGTCAGGGCGGAGCTGGTGGAAGGAAATGGGGATAGGTCTCTTGTGATACAATAGTAAATAACTGTTATCAGGACTGATTGTGAGAGTTGGAAATGTAAATGAGAGTTGGTAGATGTTCTGTAGCAAAAGGAGGGGAGTGATAGACTTTGCAGTCTAGGAGCGGAGGTCCCTGGGACCATTAAGGGAGAAGAGCGGAAAGTGGGACCCTACCCATAGAAGCAGTGAAGGCAGAGATGATGACATGGAGAGATGGAGTGGCTGGGGACTTTAGACCCAGAGAGGGAGAGGGGCTGTGTGCTCACAACCGGGCTTGCAGGGTATACCGTTTGGTTGGTTGATGATGCATGGAAGGGATTATAACCATGGCAATGAAACAATATATGATAGGATGAATGTAAAGGTAATGTTCTCCCCTGTAAACTATTACATAATTCACAATAAAACATTTTAAAAAAGAAGAAGAAAGAAAGAAACCTAGACTCAAAAAAAACAAAAAAAAGATACGTGAATGTGCTGGATTCTATTGACAAAGTTAACAAATTATGAAAGAGTAATTGATGTTTTTTCAGTATACTATTTTCAAATTATCTGTACTAAATCTTTTCCCCAAGCACTATCATATTTGACATATAGTGATATTTTAGCCTGTTTAATTTTTTAAAAAATAAAGAATACATATTTTAAAAACATAAAGTTGGTTGCCAAATCTTTCTATTTCCAGTTCTGGTCTGGGAATGAAAATCTAGCCAATGAAGCAGGAATCACATTATAATATTTATAGTTAGTAGAAAAATAGTAACCAAGCATATGTCCGATTAATCCAGATTCCCAGTAAATGACTGTTACTGAGATAGCGCTAAAACATATCTAGTTATTAAGTATCTCCACTAACTACCAAATTCCATATTGCAGAGGTTGTTAAAGAATCTTTTTGGTAGATTCTGAAACAGTTTGAAGGCACAATAACGTGAAATACAGGGTCTGCCTGATTATGTTGTGGGTGTTACAAAAACTATTTCTTGAAAACAAGAGGGATAATATCACTAGCTTTAAGAAAGTATTAGAAATTCAACTGTGGTATGTGAAACCATTTTTGTGGATTTTTTTTAACATACAACCAGAGAAAAATCAATGGCTGCATCCAACACCTACTTCAGCAATTTTCTTTGATCTTGGTTCTTTTGATTTTAAGATATTCCTCTACAAACCTGGAGCTGACAGAAATCTCTTTTCATGCTGGAAGTTAAACACACACACACACACACACACACACACCCCTAAAATGGCCATCAGATTGGCCCTATAAAGAAGGTTTTCATTCCCATGGAAGGAAAAGAACTCTGAGCTCATGTGCTGACCGAGTTACTTGGCAACAGAGGAGAGTTTCACTTGCAGAACCTAAATACTGGGAAAAGGACATCAGTACAGAAGCTGAAAAGAGACATCTCATTGTAATACTTCTACTTCTATTAGAACCTTCTGCTCTAATTTCATGGACTCTGTGTATGAGTTGGTAGCATCATTAGCTGCTACTGATTTTGCTGCTGTTAAGACTCTATAGTGCATCTTGGCATAAAGTAGAGGGTACCAGAAAGATGTTTACCTGTGCTTTATTGACTGTGCAATGAATTTTGACTGTGTGGATCATGACAAGCTATGGCCATCAAGATCAGAGGAAGACTCATTAACAACCTGAGATATGCAGACGATACAACCTGGCTTGCTAAAAGTGAAGATGATTTAAACTACTTAACTGATGAAGATCAAAGACCACAGCCTACAATATGGGTTGCACCTCAATGTAAAGAACAAAATCCTCACCACTGGATCCATAAAAAACAGTATGATAACTGGAGAAAAGATTAAAGTTGTCAAAGACTTCATTTTGCTTGGATTCACTCATCGACACTAGAGGAAGCAGCAGTCAAGAACTCAAACAACGTATTGCTCTAGGCAAATCTGTTGCACAAGACCTCTTTAACATGTTCAAGAAGTAAGATGTCAATTTGAGAACTAAGGTAAGCCTGACCCAAGCCCTAGTATTTCCAATAGCCTCATATGCATGTCAATGGAAGAATAAACAAATTTGTACTGGAAGAAATACAGCCAGCATGCTCCCTGGAAGCCAGGAAGAGGAGATTT
>NW_006408583.1:11634356-11642838 GCF_000296735.1 Chrysochloris asiatica
ACTCAAGCGTGGCAACAGTAGTGAGGTTGGCCCAGAATCGGGCAGTGTTTCATTCTGCTGTGTATAAGGTCGCTATGGGTCGGTACTGACTCGATGGCACCTAACAACAACAACAACATACTACATACTATTCTAACGTTTGTTGCTAAATCTTTATATTTCCAGTTCTGGTCTGAGACAACTATAAATGAAAAGAAGGGAGTGTGCAGAATTAGGCCAAGGAAGGTCAGGGACTCTCAGAGGGTATTTTTTCTCGATTGTTTAGAGTAGCAAAAGGGAACTGTGCCAAACTGACTAATCACTCCTTGTTTGTCACTATTAGAGACACACATAGTTTACGTGAACCTGTGTTATGTAATTGAAGTTCCTTTTTTTAGTTCTTATGATTCCATCAACCTCATACTTTACAAATTAGGAAGACAGTCCCTTAGAGAAGACCTTTAGTATTTCACAGCCCCTTCAGGTTCTGTGGATCGTGGCATTTGACAAAAAGCTTTGCCCTTTCTAGTCTTACTTTTCAACCATTCATCAGGTAGTTTTTCCACTGTGGTGGCATGTATGTTGCTGTGACACTGGAAGCTATACCAGTGGTATTTAAAAATCCCATCAAGGTCATTAGAGTGGACAGGTTTCTGTGAAGTTCCAGATTAAGGCAGATGGGAAGAGTGACCTGGTGACCTCCTAATAAAATAAATGGTCAATGAAAACTTTATGAAGAGCAGGTGACCACTGTCTGCTACAGTGCCCGAGATACGCCCCTCCGACTGGAAGACACTCCAAATATGACTGAGAAGGAGCTGTTCCCTCAGAGTCCACCTTCATGACGTGGATGGAGTAGAGCTTTCAAGATCTTTATTTGCTGATGTGACAGGATTCAAACTGAGAACAAGCAGCTGCAAACATCTAGTAATAATTGGAATGTAGAATGTACAAAGTATGAATTTTGAAAAACTGAAAGTCATCAAAAACAAAATGGAATGTATAAAGAGTAATATCCTAGGTATTAGTGAGTTGAGATGGACTGGTCATTTTGAATATGACAATCGTATGTTCTACTGTGCTAAAAATGACAAATTCAAGAGGAAGAATGTCACATTCTTTGTCAGAAAGAATATTTCCAGTGAAATACAACACCGTCGGTGAGTCCTGGTATGGTCATTTGATTTCTTGACTGCTCCTTCCACAAGTGTTGACTGCGGATCCAAGCAAACTAAAGTCTTTGATTATATCTCACCTAAATTTAGAGGCCATTTCAAGAATAGATTTGATGCACTGGAGCACTAAAGACCAAAGACCAGAGGAGTGAGGAAAGGACATCATATATGAAGAAAGTAAATGGACATTAAGGGAAAATAAAAGGAAAAATCAACCAAAATGGAGTCTAAGAGACTCTGAAACTTCTCTTTGAATGTTGAGTAGCTAAAGCAAAGAGAAAAAATGATGAAGTAAAAGAGCTGAACAGACGATTTCAAAGGTCAGCACCAGAAAACAAAGTAAAATCTTATAATGAAATGTGCAAAGACCTGGAGTTAGAAACACAAAGAATACACTTAGCATTCACAAGCTGAAAAAAAAAAAAAAAAAAAAACTAAAGAAGAAAATCAAGCCTTCAGTTGCAATATCAAAGGTTTCTATGGGTAAATAAATTGATCAAGGGAGAAAACATTGAAAGATTGAAGGAGCACCCACTGTACCAAAAAGAAGTTATCTGTGTCAACCATTTCAAGAGTAGCATATGATCAAGAACTGATGGTACTGAAAGAAGTAATTCAAGCTCCATTGAAGAGACTGGTGAAAAACAAGACTCCAGGAATTGATGGGAACCCATTGAGATAGTTCAATAAATGAATACAATGTTGGAAGCACTCACTTGTGTATGCCAAGATATCTGGAAGACAGTTACCTGACCAATCATTTGAAAAAAAATTTATATGCAATGCCTATTCTAAAGAAAGGTCCAAGTGCAATGTGTAAATTATCAAACAGTTAATATCACATGCAAGTACAGTTATCCTGAAGATAAAAAACAGTTGCAGCAGTACATCAATAAAGAACTGCCAGATATTCAAGCTAGATTCAGAAGTGGATGTGGAATGAAAGTTTTCATTGCTGATGATGGAACTTGGATGAAAGTAGAGAACACCAGAGGGATGTCTACCTGTGTTTTATTGGCTATGCACAGGCATTTTATTGTGTAGATCATAACAAACTATGGATAACATTGTAAAGAATGAGTATTCCAGGACACTTAGTTGTTTATAGAACGTGAAGCAGCTGTTTGAATAGAACGAGGGAATATTATCTAGTATAAAATCAGGAAAGGTATGTGTCAGGGATGTATCCTTTCATCATACTTACTCAATCTGTATCCTGAACAAATAATACAACAAGCTAGAATATAAGAAGAATACTGAAGAAGATTCCTTAACAACCTGTGATATGTAGATAACACAACCTTTGCTTGTTTAAAGCAAAGATGCCTTGAAGTACTTACAGATGAAGATCAAAAACTATAGCTTTGATATGGATCACACCTCAATAATAATAATAATAATAATAAATCTTCACAACTGTACCAATAAGAACATCATGATTAATGAGGGCAAAAAATATTGAAGTTGTCAAGGAAACAAAAATCCTTTAACTAGACCAATAAATAGCAACATGACAAATGGAAAGAAGATAGAAGTTGTCAAAGACTTCCTTATACCTGGATATACAACATTGTCAAATGGCTCACTTATAAAGATTGTTGTTTTCTTTACATTGAGGTGCAATCCATACTGAAGGCTGTAGTCTTTTATCTCTACCACTAAGTATTTCAAGTCTCCTCATTTCCAGCAAGCAAGGTTAATCATCTGCATATTACAAGCTGTTAATGATTCTTCCTCCAATCCTGATGACATGTTCTCCATACATTTCAGCTTTATGTATTCCACCCCATTGTTGATGATTTCAAAATTTCCTGGATTCACATTTCTCACATTTCACGTTCCTGTCATTACTGGATGTTTGCAGCTGTTTTCATTTTGAGTTGGGCAACTTCAACAAATGGAGGTTTGCTCCATCTGTGTTATTCTGGTCAACTCTACTTTGAGGAGGCAGCTCTTCCCCAGTTGGATTTTGAGTGCCTTCCAACCTAAGGGGTTCATCTTCCAGCACTGTATCTGACAGTGGGTTACTGCTACTCATAAGGTTTTCATTGACTAACCATTTAGAAGTGGTCTGCCTCTACTTCTTCCTAGTTTGTCTTAGTCTGAATCTCTGCTGACAGCTGTCCACTATAGGTGACCCTACTGGTATTTAAAATACTAATGGCATAGCTTCCAGCATCACAGCAACACAAAAACTACCACTGTATGACACACTAACAGACAAGTGGTAGTAAATCACTTTAATAGCTTAAAAATAAGCCAGCAAAAATTCAGATGAGGCCTTGATTTGAGAATGTGATGTTAAAATAACAAATAAATATAAACGATTTTCCTTGGTTCAAAAAATATCCAGAAATATATCACACCAATTTTAACAAAACACAGAGAGTAAGAGATAGTTAAATAATGTTTGTCAGAAACCCTTAAAAGTTAATATTTATTACCTGATCTTACATCTTAAGTCTGTAAAGACCATAGTCATTTAAACTACTTTTTAAACTGCTGAGGTGTTCTAGTAGTCTCTCATGTAAATTTAAATTTAAGCAATTTTTCAAAAGGAAATTCGTTACCTGAAATAAAAGCTAGGTGTAATGTGAATCTTTATAGAAGCACTTTTATTTACTCAATAAACTGTAAATGATCCTATCTGACCTGTTATACTCCATCAGCTAAATACATTTTCACAATACAAAATGTGTCTACCAAAAGGCTGCATTTTTTAAATCTTATGAAATAAAGTAATTGGACATGCCCACAGCCATTTTTCAAGGCTTTAATATCATAATGTTCTAACAGTGTTTTCCCAACAAAATAAATAAATAAAGCATTAATCTGATAATAAACTAATCATTCAATAAATTATCTATAAATCAATGCTACTTTGTAGGCCAAGGTGTCTGAAACAATGACAGGGAGCCATTTATCTCCTATGAAGCATTTATGATCAAGTTAGGTCTTCTAGAATTTAGTATGATCACAGTGAGAGGAGCCGGGATTAGGAAGCCTGTAGAATATTGCATAGTATGGAGGAAAGAATACCAGACAGTGTATCAGAGATTACAGTTTCTCGTCCCAGTTCTGGTATAACCTAGCTGGGTCATTTTGTACAGATAAATTAGTTCTTCTAGGTCTGACTTCTTTTGCCTATAAAATGAGGAAGATGAAATTCTCCGAGTCTGCCAGAACTTCACATTTGATAGCAGATGACATAACATTACCACTTAACTTTGTGGATAGCATTAATCCAGAAACGTGAGTTTTCCAAACAGATACTAAAGACTTGGAGGGAATATAAATAGGCTACTCTAAGAAGGATACATTATTGTACGTGGTTCTAAAAAGGATCCCTAGAGGGAACAATGGCTAAGTGCTGGTCTGTTAACCGAAAGATTGGTGGTTTAGACCTACTAGCCACTCCATGGGATAAAAAGACCTAGTGATTTGCTTTTATAAAGGTTATAGCCTAGAAAACCCTATTGGACAATTCTACTCTGCCCCTTGAGGTCAACGGCACTAACAACAACAAAGCTCTAAAAGTCACACAGCACAATTAGCCACAGTTTGGTTAAAGTCAGATGATATGGCTTCATTAAATTCTACAGTTCACTTCTCGGTACTTCAACCTCATGGTAGTTTTCGAAAGTCTATAAATTACGGACTGATTTTTCAATAAAGTGCATTGTTGTCAGGTGCCATCGAGTCGGAACCGACTCATAGCGACCCCATGCACAGCAGAACGAAACAATGTTCTATCCTGGGCCAACCTCACTACCGCTGCCACACCTGAGTCCATCAATGATGCCACCTGGCTGATCCATCTCGTTGGGGGTCTTCCTCTTTTTCTCTGACCCTCCACCCTACCCAGCATGACATCCTTCTCCAGCGATTGTTTCCTCCGGACAATACATCCAAAGTAGGAGAGACGAAGTTTAGCCATCCTGGCCTCTAAGGAGGGTTTGGAAGAACCAAAACAGATTTATTGGTTCTTTTGGCAGTCCATGGCACTTTCAGTATTCTCCTCCAACACCACAACTCAAAGGCATCAATTCTTCTACGATCCTCCTTATTCACTGTCCAGCTTTCGCATCCATATGAGGCTATTGAAAACACAATGGCCTGGGTCAGGCGCACCCTAGTCCTCAAGCTGACATCTCTACTCTTCAACACTTTAAAAAGTTCCTGTGCAGCAGATTTGCCCAGTGCAATACGTCGTCTGATCTCTTGACTGCTACTTTCGCGAGTGTTGATAGTTGATCCAAGAAGAATGAAGTCCTTGACAACTTCAATCTTTTCTCCATTGATAACAATGTTGTTTATTGGTCCAGTGGTGAGGATTTTTGTTTTCTTGACATTTAGATGTAATCCATATCGAAGGCTGTGCTCTTTAATCTTCATCAGTAAATGTTTCAAGTCCTCTTCACTCTCAGCGATCAAGGTTGTATCATCTGCATATCGCAGGTTGTTAATGAGTCTTCCTCCAATCCTGATGCCACGTTTTTCTTCATAGAACCCAGCTTCTCATATTATTTGCTCAGCATACAGGTTGAATAAGTATGGTGAAAGAATACAACTCTGTCTCACACCTTTCCCAATTTTAAAACATTCAGTGTTCCCATGTTCTGTTCGAACAACTGCTTCTTGGTCTAGGTACAGATTTCTTAGAAGTACAATTAAGTGTTCTGGAATACTCATACTTCTCAATGTTGTGCATAGCTCTACATAAACTAATAGGAAATCAAACACCCTCAAAGGGCCTTAAAATGAGGCTCCTTCATCTTTCCTACTTTAGCCTCTAATGTGTACTCTGAATTTATATACAAGCCTACTTCAGAGATCTCGTGGGTTTATTCCAGACTATCGCCAAGAAGCAAGTATCATAATAAAACAAGTCACAGTTTTGTTTGTTTGTTTCCCAGTGCATATAAAAGTTATGTTTAGACTATGCTGTGTAGTCTATTAAATTTGCAATAGCAGTATGAAAAGCAAGCATGACCAAAATGTGACACACAGATACATGAAGTGAGCACATGCTGTTTACAAAAAGGTGCCAATAGACTTGCTTGATGCAAAGTTGCCACCAACCTTCAATATGTTGTTTTTTGTTGTTTTTTTAAAAAGCAGTTTCTGAGAAGCAGAAAAAAGTGAAGTACAAAAAACCCCAGGTATGCATGAACCTCTTCCAAATATTTCAAATTAGTTAACCAAATTCTACCTCTTCTTTTATTGGAAAGTTCTACCATGCTGGAATCACAGGACACAGCAGTTCACACACAGACTACCAGGTAGTTTCATGGGTACTTGTGTAGAGGGCTCAACTATATGAGGGGCTTTCTAAACTCATGATAAAATTCCATTCTATTTTCATTTCATTTTTCCCCAAACTTTTTGAAGCTCCTTCATATTACCTGAAACATAAACTTGCATATACAACACACCTGAAAATTATACTTACAGACAATATATATGGTGGTGGTGGTGGTTATGTGCCTGCTGTGGAGTCGGTTCCGACCCATAGCAACCCTGTATAGGGTTTCCGAGGTTGTACATCTTTATGGGAGCAGAAAGCCTCATCTTTCTCCCGTGGAACCGCTGGCAGTTTCGAACTGCTGACTTTGAGATTAGCAGCCTGATTTGTAACCACTACACTACCAGAGCTCTCAATTCTTATTATTCACTTAACCATTGCTGTTAGGAAAAAATATAGGGTTACATTCCTGTGAGCCTTGAGTTATATTTTCATCTACCAATCAATACCTAAACTTTGTTTCATGTGTTTCTGTTCAAAGACACCTCATTTAATTAGTATATATTGTTGATTAACTTGGAACTCACAGCTAAGAGACCTATTTCTCATTCCTGAGCAAGGCTTATCAGACTTGTGTTTTCTTTGTTACGCATATCCCAGTCTTGTGCATTTGAAACACTAAGTGCTAAACAGCATTTCAGCACACTGCTGAAAAACCATTTTAAGCAGCAAAACCAAAAAGCACAAACATGCAAAAAGCATGGCACTAAAAAGACCATGAAAAGGACACTTGGTTGTAGTATGAGAGTTGAAATAAGAGGTCCTTGCTGGACCTCCACTGGGTAAGTGTGTGTTGTTGAGTTTAGGTGTCGTTGGGTTGGTTACAATTCACAGCAAACCTGTGCACAACAGAACGAAACGCTGTCAGGTCCTGCGCCATCCTCACAATTGTTGTTACATTGAACCCATTGTGGTTGCAGCTGTGCTAATCCATCTTGTTGGGAGTCTTCCTCTCTTTCACTGACCCTCCACCTTAACATGCATGATGTCCACCTTCAGCGATTGCTCCATCCTAATACCATGTCCAAAGCATGAGAAAAGAAATCTCACCATCCTGGCTTCCAAGGAGCACTAGCGCTGCATTTCTTCAAACACAGACCTATTTATTTCCTGGCAACCCATCATACCTTCGATATTCGTCTCCCACACCATAATTCAAATGCATCAATTCTTCTATGGTCTTCCTTATTCACTGTCCAAATTTCATATGCATAAGAGGAGATTGAAAATACTATGGCTTGAGTCAGGCAAACCTTAAACTGATACATCAAACTGATACCTACACTCTTGAACACTTTAAAGAGGTCCTATGTAGCAGATATGTCTGAAGCAAAACATCCTTTAATTTCCTGCTTTCTGTTTGCATACATATTGACTGTGGAGCCAAACAAAATCAAGTCTTTGACAACTTCAATCTTTTCTCCATTTATCACGATGCTATTTACCTGTCCAGTTATGAGGATTTTTGTTTTCTTTACATTGAGGTGTAACCATGATAGGCTGACGTTTCACACCTTGATGGCTCCAGGGCACACAACTTAATTGATCTAGCAGCCAGACAGTCTGCGTCCCACCCCCCACCCCACCCCCATGCTGGTCTTTCTTTCAAGAAGTATCTTCTGTTCCTCTAGCCTTTCCAGGTCGGTCTGCATATCGTTTCAATTGGGAATGTCCCACCTCCTAAGGTTCGGTATGGTGCTCACGATTCCACCTAAAGCCCCATATTCCACAAAGGCTTGACAAGAACCCTATTTCCCTAGGCACATTCTAGTACCTTTTTACATAGTCCAATAAGTTATAGGTTGAAGTTATAGGCGGATGTGTTCTACAATCATATTGCCCAATTATAATGAAATGTATAGCTACCTGGATTTAGAAAACCAAAAGGGAAGAACACACTCAGCATTTCTTAAGCCAAAAGAACTGAAGAAAAAGCCTCAACCTCCATTATTGAAGGATCATTTCTTCCATATGCTTTCGAATCTCTACATTGCAGAGCAAGTTTGAGTCTCTTCTGACATCC
>NW_006408583.1:11644118-11652884 GCF_000296735.1 Chrysochloris asiatica
AAGGAAGACGAGGCCATTCTTCTTCAGTTTATTGTCCCCTACATAGTAAACGATGTGACCGTCAGAATCAAAATGGCCAATAGCAGTCCATTTCAGCTCACTGGAGCTATAGGATCAGCACTAGACTGAGAACCACACCACCAGCTGCTCCTCAGAAACCTTATACAGGGTCACTATGAGTTAGAACTGACTCGATGGCACTTAACAACAACTTAACAACAATACCTAGGGTATGAATGTTTAAGCATTCCATTTCATTTCTGACAATTTTCCTAGATTCATATTTCATCCATTTCATGTTCTGATTAATAAAGGATGTTTGCAGCTGTTTCTCCTCATTTTGAGTTGTGCGCATCCACAAATGAAGTCCCGAAAGCTGTACTCCATTCAATCCATGTTGAGGAGGCAGTTGTGCCCCAGTCGCATTTTGAGTTTCTTCCAACCTAAGGGGCGCATCTTCTGACACTACATCTGACACTAGTCTGGTGTTATTCATAAGGTTTTCAGTTTCTGGCAATCTAGCTGACAATGTTCTACTGCTAGTCATTGTGTTTCCCAGGGCTAAACATTCAGAAGCAGTGCATGTCTCCTCCTTCTCAGTCTGTCTCAGTATGGAAGATCATCTGAAACCTGTTCAAGGGTAACCCTGCTTGTATGTAAAAGAACGGTGACATAGCTTTACAGTGACATAGCTTCCAGTATCACAGCAACATTCAAGCCACCACAGTACAGCAAAGTGACAGACAAGTAGTGGAGTCCCTGTGGAATGACTCAAGTATTTTGCAATTCCGTGTATGTCTGCAAATGATTGCAAAAGCACTGTAAGTATCGGCTTTAAATAAATGTTCGTGATTAAGTATATTTGAAAAGAGAGAATCCACAAATAACGGAGGTTGACTACACACACATACCATCACCTATAACACCTATACACCATTTTTTTCCTTTCGGTTGTCTATTCTAACTTTTGCTTATGATGCCAATTATTTTACAAACTATTTTCCCTGTACAAGAAGTGTACAGACCACTTTCAATCTTTGGCTCATTGACACCAAGGCAGGGAGAATGTGAGCCAACTGCACACTGTTATAGAGACTCGAGGTGGATAGGAAACACCCTAAGAGCTCTGGGAAACCAATAATTACGAACTAAAGACAATCTTAGAGGTAGAAACAAATCAGGAAAGAGAAGGGAAGATAGTAAAAACAAAACTTGATTTACACCACAATTTTGTCATCCATCAGACACTCAGCATTGGCCTAGGAGTTCAAGCTCTTACATTAACTGATCTGGTTCAAACTCAGTCTTTACTATGTGGCTGATATGGCAGGTCTCCACTCTGCATGCTTCCCTGATGCCATGCCCTTTGCTATGGGAGCTTGCAGCTCTTTACAGCCTGGCTTACAAGTTCTTTGCTTCCCTACACAGTCTCATCCATCATGTCTTCTCTTGTACTCTACACTCCAGACCTCTGGTGTGCCACTGTAGGATCAGCACTGGACTGTGAACCACAAGGTCGGCAGTTCAAACCCACCAGCTGCTCCTCAGCAACCCTATGCAGGATCGCTATGAGTTGGAACCAACTCAACGGTACTTAACAACAACACTCTGCAGTCTAGTCACATAGAATTTTCCGAGTTCCTAAATGTGACATATTCACAACCCAGACCCACATCCTCTCAGTCTGCGATGATGCCCTTCTGTGTTTTGTGGGTAAATGCCTTTCTCCCTTTCAGACTCTGCTCGGCCTCCTTGGTAAGGCCTTTCTCGATCCTCCCCCAACCATCCACAGCTCTAGTTCGCTGACATTCCTTCATCAGCATTTGCTTCACTATTTGTAATTCTCTGTATACTCTCCTATCTCCCCTGTGACACTCTGAGCACTGAGTGTGATGGAATCATGACATTGTATTCCCAGCAGTTAGCAGAGTATCTGGAACTAAATATGATTTGTAAATGTTGAATGATTGAATGAACAAGCCATTCATGTATTACTTCATGGTTTTGATCTTATATTGCTATCTGATTATTTCACGCATACACAGATTATGTTCCAATTAGCAGCAGCACAGAAAGAAACTCTAGGTTCCAAGCTTGATTCTGTTGTTTATTAACTTTGTGATCTTTAACAAGCCATTTAACCTGTATTAGTCTGTGTCCTTATCTTTCAAAGTTGTTGTTAAGTGCTGTTGAGTCAGTTCTGACTCATAGCGACCCTGTATACAGTTTCCAGGGCTGTAAATCTTTGCAGAAACAGAAAGCCTCATCTTTCTCCCAAGTTGCATCTGGTGGGTTCTAACTGTCGACCTTGTGGTTAGTAGTCCAAGAGCAGCACTCTGCTCCCCATCCCTAAAGTAGGAAGATTACTTCATCACCAGCTTGTTATGAGGATTAAATAAAATGATGTGCATGAAAATACACATTAGCCCTAATGTGGCAGCGTATGATAAGCACTGGACTGGTAATTGCATGATCAATAGTTCAAACCCACCAGTGGTACTTGGAACCCCTGTACAGGGTCACTCTGAGTGGGAAAAACACAAATGCACAGCACACAGAGACGCCTCTTCTTCATTCCGTCTCTTATCATTTGTCATAGATATCTAGTGCTGCTAAAACAGTGGCAGCTCTAAGGAAAGGACCTTGTCTCCTTTCTGTCATCCCAGCATCCCTTGGAGATCTCCGTATGACTTGTCACCCATCTTTCTCTGGATCTAGGAGCATCACACTGCCGGGGCTCCAGGTCCAAAGGACACTTTCCACTCCCAGCACTTCTTTCTAAGTGATAGTAGGTCCCCTACTCTGCTCACGTCTCTTGCCTTTAATATCTCAAAAGAGATTAACTCAAAATACAACCTCATCCTATAGATTGTAACCAAACTTAATGACATGTCGGTGTTAGTGCCATCGAGTCGACTCTGACTCTAAGCAACCCTGGACAGGGTTGCTGAGGAACAGCTGGTGGATTTGAACTGCTGACCTTGTGGTCCACAGTCCAGTGCTTACTCAACAGCACCACACCAGGAGTCCCACTAAGATCATAGAACTGAGGACTTAGAACACGTAGGATAATTACACTAGAGCAGGGCCAATCCCATCATAGGGGATTACTACCTAAACCACTGAGAATCCAGACCCAACCAACCAGACACAAAGCCTCAAGTGATTAACAAAAAAATCTAAATGTACAATTACAGCTTACAAGTACTGAACATGTATTTCAGGCACTGTGCTAGGTTTAGACGTATAGGCATAATCTCATAACAACGCAATAAGAAAGTACTACGACAGTCCTCATTTCATAGTTTAAGAAATTATGGCTCAGAAGAGGAGAAAAACTTGCCCCAGGTTGCACATCTTGGCAAATGGTAGAAAAGGAAGGAAATTTTGAGCCATTTGATTTTCCTACTAATATACTTGACCACTATTCTATTGTACTACTCTAAGAAGACAAAGCCTCGGGCTTATCTTGTTTGTTTCATAAACATAGCAAGGGTTCAACAAATCTTTGTGGAACTGGAAAATAAAAGTACATAGAATGTACTGAAGCTAAAGATGAATGTTTATACTTTTACAGCGTGTTTTATTAGGGCCCAACATTTGAATGCCCGTGGTACTGGAGAAAATAAATAAATGGTATTGCATTTGCACAAAACAGCAAGTCTAGTCTTTCAACAATGGAACTCATATGTTGTTATATTCAGAGATAAAATTCAGCACTGAAGTTATAAATTACACTAGAAAATCTAAACTTTAATTTGAAATTACTTCAAAAAAATGTCTTGCGCCTGACAAGATAACAATTCCCATTTTCTTTTCTTGGATGCTGAGATTCCCTGACATGGTTAAGGTTGGAAAAAAGACATGAAGGATTTTCCCAAATTGCTTTTGCTCTTTTTCCTAATTTCAATCTCTTCCTTCATAGCCTTGTGCTGCCAGTCTGGCCCTGCACGGGCAGTCCTGACACTATTGAGGGGAGAGAATGCTAGAAATGATCATCAAAGAAGGAAGTGCCTCCATGTCTGAGAAATATATACTGTCCAGCAGCTCCGAGATCATCTGAAACACAAATATATCCATACCTTAAACATGTCGAAAGGTACAGACATATTTAAGAAACAACATTTAAGTGTTCCACACAGAAAAATGGCATTTAAGAAAATGTAAAGGATAAACAGGTAAAAATATTTACAACATAGCCAGGGTTTGACCATCTTAACTTACAAAAGCTCATAAAGATCATGAAAAAGAAAAACCTTATTAGAAAATCTCTTTGATATGCCTATAGGAAAGCATCTGGAATCTAGGCTGCTTCTATCTTGCCGCTTTACACCTATTGGTTCAAAATGGCTGCTGCATATAGGCCAGTACATGCTGTATTATGACTCACTCATCTGTCAGCTGTGGTGGCTTACATGTTGCTGTGATGCTAGAAACTATGCCATGGGTATTTTATAAATACCAGCAGTGTAACCCACAGTGCACAGGTTTCAGATGAGCTTCCAGCCAAAGACAGACTAGGAAGAAGGAGAGATGGACTACTTCTGAATATTTAGTCACTAAAAACCTTATGAATAGCAGTAGAACACTGTCAGCACCAAAAGAATGAATATTGAAACATGATGAAGAGCCCCAGAATATTGTCAGATACAGTACCAGAAGGAAAGCCCCTCAGGTTGGAAGGCACTCAAAACACAATTGGGGAAGAGTTGCCTCTGCAAAGTTGAGTTGACCATAGTGAAGCAAATGGAATAAAGCCTCAGGGACTGTCATTTGCTGAAGGGGGACAAATCAAATGAAGAAAAACATCCATTATTAATTAGGACATGGTAAACATCCACTAATAGTCAGAACATGGAATGTATGAAGTATGAATCTAGGAAAATTGGAAATGGTCAAAAATTAAATGGAATGCATAAATATCAATATCCTAGGCATTAGTGAGCTGGTATTGATGATTTTTAATCTGACAATCACATGGCTTACTATGCCAAGAAAGATAAATTGAAAGGGAATGGCAATGCATTCATCATCAAAAAGAACATATCAAGATCCATCTTGAAGCACAATGCTACCTGTGATCAGAAAACATCCATATGCCTGCAAGAAAGACCAGTTAATAACACTATTATTCAAATTTACGCACCAACCACTAAAACCAATGATGATGGAAAAAAAAAAAAAATTCTACCAACTTTGTCACTCTCAAACTGATCAAACATGCAATCAAAAATATATTGATAATTAGTGGTGATTGGAATGCAAAGGTTAGAAACACAGAGGAAGGATCAGTGGTTGGAAAATATGGCCTTGGTGATATAAATGATGCTGGGGAACACATGATAGAATTCTGAAAAACCAATGGTTTGTTCATTTCAAATACCTTCTTTAGACAGCATAAGAGACGACTGTACAAATGGACTTCACCAGATGGAACACACAAAAATCAAATTAACTACCATCTGTGGAAAGACACATTGAAAAGGTTCCATATCATCAGCCAAAATGAGACCAGGGATAGACTGTGGAAGACACCATCAATTGCTCAAATGCAAGTTCAGGCTGAAATTGAAGAATATTAAAACAAGTCCAGAAGAGCCAAAATATGACTTTGAACCTATCCCACCTGAATTTAGAGATCATCTGAAGAACTGATTTGATGCATTAGACACTAAAGACCAAAGATGAGAAGAATTGTGGGATGACATCAAGAATATCATACAGGAAGAAAACAAAGGTCATTAAAAAAACACGAAAGAAGGAAAAGACCAAAATGAATATCAGAAGAGACTCTGAAAATTGCACTCCATCATAGAGATGTTAAAGCAAATGGAAGAAATTAAGAGGTAAAAAATCTATACAGAAAATTTCAAAAGTCAGCTGGAGAAGACAAAGTTAAATATTATAATGAAATGTGCAAAGACCTGGAGTTAGAAAATCAAAAGGGAAGGACACACTCAGCACTTCTCAAGCTGAAAGAACTGAAGAAAAATGTCAAGCCTTGGCTTACAATATTGAAGGATTCTATGGGCAAAAGACTGAATGATGCAGAAAGCATCAAATGAAGATGGAAGAAATACAGAGTAACTGTACCAAAAAGAAATGGTCTATGTTTAACCATTTCAAGAGGTAGAATATGATCAAGAGCCACGGGTACTGAAGGAAGAAGTCCAAGGTACGTTGAATGCACTGGCAAAGAACAAGGCACCAGGAATCGATGGAATACAGATTAAAATTTTTCAGCAAACTGATGCAACACTAGAGGCACTAGCTCATCTATGCCAAGAAATTTGGAAGACAACTACCTGGCCAACTGACTGGAAGAGATCCATATTTGTGCCCATTCCAAAGAAAGGTGACCCAACAGAATGTGGAAACCATCAGATAATATCATTAATACCACACACAAGTAAAAGTTTGTTAAAGATAACTCAAACGTACATTGACAGAGAACTTGCAGGGGTTAAAGTCAAATTAACAAGATGACACGGAATGAAGGATATCATTGAGAACATCAGATGGATCTTGACTGAAAGCAGAAAATACCGGAAACACGTTTACCTGTGCTTTATTGGCTAGGCAAAAGCTTTTGATTGTGTGGATCATGACAAGCTATAGACAACACTGGGGAGAATGAGTATTCCAAAACACTTAATTGTGTTCATAAGGAGCCTGTACATAGACTAAGGGGCAGTTGTTCAAACAGAATAAGGGAACACCAAATGGTTTGAAATTAGGAAAGGTATGTGCCAGGAGGGTATTCTTTTACGATACTTATTCAGTCTGTATGCTGAGCACATACTCCAAGAAGATGGAATATCTGAAGAAAAACATGGCATCAAGATTGGAGGAAGAATCATTAACAACCTGTGATATGCAAATGATACAATCTTGCTTTCTGAAAATGAAGAGGATTTAAAATATTTACTGATGAAGATCAAAGACCACAGCCTTCAGTATGAGTTGTACTTCAATGTAAAGAAAACAAAATCCTCACCACTAGATCAATAAACAACATCCATGTTAATGGGTGAAAGATTGAAAGTTGTCAAAAACTTTATTTTACGGGAATCAACCATCAACACTCATGGAAGAAATCAAACAATGTATTGCAGTAGGCAAATATGTTGCAGCAGACATCTCTAAAGTGTTCAAGAGCAAAGATATCAGTTTGAGGACTAAAGTGTGCCTGACCCAAGTCGTGGCATTTTCAATAACCTCCTAAGTATGTGAAAGTTGGACAGAGCATAAGTAATACCATAGAAGAATTGATGCATTTGACTGTAAGGGTAAAGGAGAGGAAATAATAAGGTGGTTGATTGTTTTGTGGCTATTGATTTCCCATGCCTACTATTGTAATATAGACATTTAAGTGGGATTTGTTGTCGTTAAGTGCTGTTGAGTTGGTTCATATCCACAGTGACCCTGTATAGGGTTTCTGAGGAATGTCTAGGAAGCTGGAACCACTTACCTTGTGGTTCAAACCAATGTTGCAGTCCAGTGCATTAACCCACAGTTTCACACCAGGACTCCTTAAGTGGCATGGAAAGGAATATTAGGAAACCTTGTAAGCCCATCTTCGGCCTATACCTGATTGGATTATCTAAAAGGGTACTAGAATGTGGTCAGGGAAATAGGCTTCTTGTTAAATCTTTGTGGAATATAGGGCCTTAAGTGGAATACTGAACCCCACCCAGAACCCGTCAGAGGTGGGACATTCCCAATTGAAAAGACAAGCAGGCCAATCTGGAAAGGCTAGAGGAACAGAAGATACTTCTTGAAAGAAAGACCAGCTTGAGGGGCAGGGAGGTGCAGAATGTTTGGCTGTTAAAATATCAATCTAAGCTGTTTGCCTTGGAGTCACCAAGGCAAGAAAAGTCAGCCAATCAGCGTAAACCCCTTTCTAAGATTTAAACTCAACGGGAACACAGGAACAGTCTTGTAGGCTTGCTGGTGATGACAGCCCTGGTCAACTTGTGAGTGCAAGTGGGGAAAATGCAGCAATGAAGGCATGGGCTGACTTTGGACAGGTTCCATAGACACCTGATGCCCTTGCAATGAGAGAGAGAAGAGGAAGAGCTGGCTGGTTTGAAGTTCGGGGAGACGTGTGAACTCCTGAGCCCAAGACATTGACCTAGCCACTGGGGGCTAGAGTTAAAAATGAAGTGGCCAGTTGAACTCCTAAACTTGCAGATAGTACCCATTTGACCGAGTTTGGATGACTTGCTGACCAGAACTCCTTGATCAGATGAAAATAAAGAAGTTTGATACAGGGAGCAAATGTAAACTGCTACAATGTAATGGACTGGACTTTGGCTTATGGATGAAGTTGCCCCAAATTCCAACTGAAAGAGAAGGATTCTTCATATCAAGGATCAAACTTGCCTCCTCGGTACACTGGGTTGATAGAGACAGGCAATATAGGCTTTGGCTATCAGTATTGGGGGGCTATAAAGGCAGAAAGAAGCTGGCTTATATGCTTTCATGAGGGTGCTTAGTGTCAGAACGAGGAAGGTAAGACAGAATCCCCACTGAATAGTTTTCCTCTTATCCACACGGGTACAGTGGATGGGGATAGGATTTTATGATTCAAGTGAGAGAAATTATTACTATCAGGACTAATGGCGATTGTCAGAACTAAAAGGGGAGAGCAGTGAATCTATCATTTCAGGAACAGAGGATCTTAGGACCATCAAGAGGGAAGAGCATGAGAAGAGCAAGGAATCCTAACCAGAAAAGCAGCGACAACAGAGATGGTGGCATGGG
>NW_006408583.1:11653011-11666161 GCF_000296735.1 Chrysochloris asiatica
AAAGAAAAAAAAAGTAATAGAGGTAAATACTGTTAGTTGATAGTGCATGAAGGGGACTGTAATTATTGCAATGATTTGTTGAATGTAAAACTGATGATCTGCCCTGAAACCTTCACTCTATTCACAACAAGCACTTTTAAAATAAGCAGATAAAATATTTGATGCACTTGAGTTATGGTGTTGGAGAATAATAAAAGTACTATGGACTACCAAAAGAACAAACAAATCTGTGTTAGAAGAAATACAGCCAGAATGCTCCTTGGAAGCCAGGATGGCCAGACTTCATCTCTCATGCTTAGGACACAGTGTCAGGAGGGACCAGTCCCTGGAGAAGGATATCTGTTTGGTAAAGTGAAGGATTGAAGAAAAAGAGGAAGACCCCCAATGATATGGACTGGCACAGTGGCAGCAGCAATGGGCTCAAATGTAGCAATGATTATGAGGTTGGCACAAGACCGGGCAGTGTTTCATTGTGCTGTGTATAAGGTCACTATGAGTACATACCAACTCGATGGCGCCTAACAACGACAACAACATGCTATATGTCTGCATTCCAGCCAGAGGATGGAGCAGAGATGGCTGCATCCCTTCCTAAGATTGCAACACGCTCATTCATATCCCATTGGCCAGAAGTTAGGAGACAAGGCTCACTTGAATGAGTCTGGGAAACTACTTTTCCCTGATTTCCTCAAGTGAAAATCAAAGGTTCTATTATTAAGAGTCCTAGTGTGGTGTTGCAGGATTAACACTGGGCCACACTGCTGGTTTGAACCTCAAGGTTACAAGGTTGGTAGTTTAAAACCACCAGCTGTACCTCAGAAACACTGTATACCAAGTAGCTATGAGTTTGACAAAACAGCACTTAACAACATTCAAACCCACCAGCCACACCTTGGAAATCCTATACGGGATCACTATGAATCAGAATCAAATTGATGGCACTTCCAACTCACAGTGACCCTGTATAGGGTTTCTGAGGAGCAACTGGTGAGTTTGAACTGCTGACCTTGTGGTTTACAGGTCAGTGCTTGTTCTTTAGCATCACACCAGGAGTCAACAACAACTTTACCAAGAAAGAAAGAGAACAGCATCTAAAAAGTATTGGCAGCCATTGCCCCAGATTCCAATGACTGTTTGGGGCTGGAGGGGGCTGTAAAATAGCCAGAAAGCATAGGAAAAGGTGGTCAACTTTACTCATAATTAAAAATGCAAACCACAACATGCCAATGAAAGATTACTTGTCAGCTATCCCACAGGTACAAATATTGATGTCTGATGATACCACCTGCTACAAAGATGAGGAGAGTAACAAGCTCATACGATGCAGGTGGGGTGTAAACCTGCACTATCTTTCTGGAGACAAATGTTAAATGCACATTCCCTTTGATCCAGCAATTCCACTGCTAGATATTTCTACTATGACTACACTCAAAAGTTCACCAAGATAAACGTTGGTGGTGGTGGTGTTAAGTGCCAACAAGTCAGTTTTGACTCATAGACACCCTGTACAAGGTTCTCTAGGAGTGACTGGTGAGTTAGAACCATGGATTTTGAGGTTCAAACCGACCTTGTGGTCCAGTGTTTAACCCCACAGTGCTACATCACAGATGCATTAAACACAGCATTTTTTATAGAAAACAATGCTATGTGTTCATCAATAGAGGATTATTTAAGTGTAGCAGTCTACAACCATACAACCTGTCAGAAGAAATGAACAAAATGCCTAAGTATTGACATAGAAATATGTCCAGCTGAACAAAGAAGTTTTAGGAAGCATATACAGTCCCACTTTTATGCTTAAAATAATAAGCATACACATCTGTGTTGTTGTTGTTGTTAAGTGCCATTGAGTTGGTTCCAACTCATAGCGACCCTGTATAGGGTGTCCCAGGAGTGGCTAGTGAGCTTGAACCACCAGGCTTGCAATTCAAACCGTCCTTGCAGCCCTGCGCAGTAACACACAGTACCACAGCAGAGCATATAGCTAGGAGGCATATGCCTTTTTTCTGAAAGAAATCACAAGAGACTGTTATTTACCTTTGGAAGAAAGGACTAAAGTATGGTAAGGGGGCAAAGACCGAAAAATTTGAGTTTTTCTTTCCATGAGTTTCTGTAAGGATTTTGTTGTTGTTGTTGTTTTATCTTAAAAACTATTTGAATCATGGACAAAGATTATGAATTGGCACTTTACAAGAGTAAATATATAACTGGTTAGCAAATAATTGGGGAGAAATGGTAACCTTTACCAGTAATCATAAATTGAAAGGAAAATGAGACATTTCATACTGTCAAAACTGAATTTAAAAAATTATGATACTAAATGTTACTGGAGGGGACTGTCACTAGTGAAATAAGCACCTGTTAGTACCAGCCATTGTATACACTAACAGAGCCACTTAGAATAACTGAGCAGCTATTTTAAATAGATACTGCCATTTGATACAATAATTCCATTTATCATTAAGTTCTTTGTATTAATAATAGCAGACAAATCTGCAAATAATCCAGTATTCAACAACAGAAGTATCATTAAGAAAACTAAGCTATAGCCACTTGATGGACTATACTGGAGCTATAAAACTCATGTGGTATTGTAAAATAGACACTTGAATGGGATAGAAAGGAATGTCGGGAAACATGATTACAGAAAACTTGTAAGCCCATCTTTAGCCTATAACTGATTGGAATACCTCAAAGGGGTTCTAGAACTTGCCCAGTGAAATAGACCTCTTATGGAGCCTTTGTAGTGTATAGGACATTAGGTGTACTCCTAAGTCCCATCCAGAACATTCTGAGGTGGGACATTCCCACTAGAAAGGACAAGCAGACCAGCGTGGAACAGCTAGAGCAACAGAAGATACATCTTCAAAGAAAGATCTGCAGGTAAAACCCCCCCAAAAATGGTAGTATGACTGGCTACTACAAGGATAAGCAAGTTATTTGCCAGGAAGTCATCAAGCCAAGCAATCAAGTTCCTTCAGAGCAAACCCCACTCCAAGACTGAAACTCAAAGGGAACATATGAGCAGGCATGTAAGCTTGCTGGCGACCACATTGGTCAACTGGTGAGTGGAAGAGCGGGAAAGGCAGCAATGAAGAAATGGGCTGAATTCAACCATGTTCCATAGACTCCTGTTGACCTGGAGATGAGAGAGAGAAGAGGAAGGGCTGGTTGGTCTGAAGTGTGGTAAGAAATGAGTACTACTGAGCCCATGGAAAAGGACATAACCATGGAGGGCTAGAGCTGAGAGTGAAGCATCCAGCTGATACGAAGTGAGGGGAGATGCACAAGAACACCCAAACTTCTTGCAGATAGTACCCATTTGGCCTAGCCTTGATGGCTTGATAATCAGAACTCGACTAGAGGAAGATTTTAAAAAAAATTGTTTTTTTGATAAAGGAAATGAGGGCAAATTCATTACTACACTTTGATGAACTTGACCTATACTCATGGATGTAGTAGCTCAAAATACCAACAGAGAGGGAAGGAGTCTTCATATGAAGTATCAATCCTATCCATTTTGTACACAGGGTAGATAAGGACGGGCAACTTAGACATTGGCTACCTAAAATGAAGGGGCAATAAAGGCATGAAAAGACTGGCTTACAAGTTTTCAAGAGGGAGTTTAGCTTAAGAGTGTGCAGGGAAAGACAGAATCCCCACTGAATGTTGTAATCTTGTCTAGATGGGTCTGGTGAAAAGAGATGGAGATAAGATTCTTAGAACTCAATAGCCAAGTAATTGTTATAATGACTAATTGTGACTGTCACAACTCTAAAGGTAGAAGTTTTGTAACAAAAATAGGGAGTAGTTAATCTTACAGTCCAGAAACAGAAGACCCTAGGACCATCAAGGGAGAAGAGCACAAGTGGAACGTGGGACCCTATTCAGAGAAGCAGCAACACCAGAGATGGAGGCAGAGATGAGGACATGGAGAGAGGGAGCAGCTGAGGACTCTAGACTAATGGAAAGAGAGGGACTGATTGCTGGAAGCCAGGAGGCAGGCTTGCAGAATGTGCCCTTTGATTGTTTAAATTATTATATATTCCAGAGTTTTTTTGTGTAGGAACCACCCCCCCTCCCGGATCTCCACCTCACACACAAACACACAAAAAGAAAAACAGAGGGAATGGAAGCAAATACTGTTGAATGATGATGCACAGAGAAGAGTATAATCTTTGCAATGAAACGATGGTGTAAAGCCAATGTTCTACCATGTAAACTATCACTAAATTCACACACACATACATACAAAAAAAAAACTCATGTGGGTAAACCTTTGGATAACAAAGGCAAAATTCTTAGGCTAGACCAGGGTCAACAAAGTTTTACTGTAACAGAACCAAATATTTTAGGTTTTGCAGGCCATGTGGCCTCAATTGCCAAAAATAGCCATGGACAATATGTAAATGAGTAGGCAAGGCTATGTTTCAGTAAAACTTTATCTGTGAACACTTACATATGATTTTCACATCATGAGATATTCTTCTTTTGTTTTTCACACCAAATCATTTAAAAAATGTAAAAGCTTTCCTAGCTCACAGGCCATACAAAAGCAGGCATCAGAAGGTCTGGCCATAGGCTATAGTGTGCTGACCCCAGCGTTAAACTGTTGAGTGAAATGATGGCACGCAAAATTACATATGCTGCTGTTAGGTGCTATGAGTCAGTTCCTACTTATTACTGCGACCCTATCTACAACAGAACGAAACACTGCTCAGTCCTGTAACTGTCTTCGGCTAGATTCTCTAGAGAAAACCAGGGATATATGTGTGTGTGTATGTGTGTGTATGCTTATATGTTGTTATTGTTAAGTGCCTTTGAGTTGGTTCCAACCCATAGTGACACTTTTCCAAGGAGCAGCTGGTGAGCTTGAACCACCTACACTGTGGTTAAAACAGCTTTGGAAATGGCTCCTGATTATAGATACTGGAAAATCCCAAGTGCAGGCCAGGTGAACCAAGATCAGCAGGTGGCTCCAAAAGGCAAGAATCCTAAGTCGGTGCTGGAGAGGGGTGGCAACAGGGTGATGATCGATCAAGGCCTGGGTAGGTGTGCTGCAGAACTGGTGGTGTGGGTCACACGAGACAGGGCAACAGGAACAGGTGTGCAGGGTCCTCTGGTGAGCAAGCAGTTTTCCAGGCACACTCAGCGGTTAGACCCAGCAGGTAAACACACAATAGAGCAGGCCATTGGCTCAGGTTCAAAGAACCAGAGGCTGGAGTCTGACCCAGATGTGAGATCCAGACCCAGCTGGGAAGAGTGTGAGTCTTTCCCACTTGTCCATTATACTAGGAGCAGGCCACACACCCCCAAAGGAAGCATCCTTTCAATTGGTAGGCTGTTCAGTCAATCATCATAGAGTTAACTATACCTGGTCATAGCCAATCATCACGGAGTTCACTGTCAACTGCTAAACAACTGGGCACCGGCTCCATCAAGTTGACACAGAACCTAACTATCATCTACACCATCCTCACAACGGTTATATTTTAGCCCATTGTTGGGGGTCTTTTGTAGCAGATTTGTCCAGTGCAATATGTCTTAACTTCTTGACTGCTGCTTACATGAACATTGACTGTGGACTCACGTAAAATGAAATCCTTGACCACTTCAATCTTTTCTCATTTATGTCTATCATGATATTTTTATTGGTCCTATTATGAGGATTTTTGCTTTCTTTATATTTAGCTGTAATTCTTACTGATGGCTGTAGTTTTTAATATTCATCAGCAAGTGCTTCAAATCCTCTTCACTTTCAGCTAGCAAGGTTGTGTCATCTGCATACTGCAGGCTGTTAATGAGTCTTCCTCCAATTCTGATGTCACCATCTTCAAAATTACACATACAGTTTGAAACTACCAACTGTTCTGCGGGAGAAAGATGAGGCTTTCAGCTCCCCTAAAGATTTACAGCCTCAGAAACCCTGTACAATGTTGCTATGAGTCAGAACCGACTCCACGGCACAGAACCACCACCACCACCATCACTCTAAAGTGTTAAAAAGCAAAGATGTCATTTTGAAGAATAAGGTGTTCTTGGCCCAAGCCATGCATGATATTTCCAATCTCTTCATATTTATATGAAAGTGGGACTATGAGTAAGGAAACCCAAAGAAAACTGAATCATTTGAATTATGGTGTTGGTGAAGAACATCAAAAGTACCATGGACTGCCAGAAGAACAAACATATTGGGACTGGAAGAAAGTCCAACCAGACTGTTCCTTAGAAGTGAGGACAATGAGATTTCATCTCAGGGACTTGAGACTTGTTAGCAGGAAGGACCAGTCCTCGGAGAAAGGCATCATGCTTGCTGAAGTAGCAGGTCAGTACAGAAAAAAGGAGAACACTCACGGAGCTGGATTGACGCAGTGGCTGCAATAAGGTGTTCAGACATAATAACTGGGAGGCTGATGCAGGCCTGGCTGTTTGTTCTTTTGGATGTAGAGCCGCTCCAAGGCAGAACCGACTCAAGGGTACCTAACACACACACACACGCCTGTGTTGCGGTATTAGAACTGTTGGCTTTGGATTTTTTTATAATCATCTGTATTTTCCAAATTACATACTATGAGCATGCTTTACTTTTACAACTAAAAGCCCTTTATTAAAAAAGACTAATTTTATATAAATCCAAACCTACATTTTAGTGTAGTTATAATGCTGAAATGTGTGGTCAAATGAAAAAAAAATTGTATTTGGTTAGCTAAAGGTCTCAGAGGGTGGGGCTTTAACCAAATGTTTTGCAAGTTTGGGATAGGTTTTGATTTAGCAGAAAACACTCTCTTATTTCAACATTTTCAGGTATCTAAGTATTCACAAGCTGGCCTTTAGTAAACACAAATAATCACACAGAGGAACTCAGGCCCCTGCTCTGCACAAAGGCAGCTTCTGATGCAGAGCAGCTACTTATAACTTGCCTGCCTTCATTTTACTCCAAATGGCACTTCCAGCTGCCAAATTACAACTTCTGTGGTCAAAATGTACACATGTCACACTCTCGCTGGGAACTATTAGGCAAGAGTTTCTGACCACTTTTTCATTACTAAAGAATTTCCTCTTAACGTTATAAAACTTTTTATGCAATGTCAAAAATTTTAGTAATAATCTGGAAGCTATAAACTTTGACCTTTTAGCAGTATGTTTTTCTCTGAGTGCAATAGCTGACCATGCATATAGGTAAAGAGGACAGGGGAAGAGAAGAATCACCTAGATTTGCAAGTTCCTTAAAAGGGATGGCTTTCCTAAACCTGACTAACAATATAAATATCAGTCAATCACACATCCCAACAAAATTAGCTATAAATTCACACTTCAAAATGTGAAACCCATTTTTTTTCCCATGTGCCTCTCTCCCACTGCTGTTTTAGGCCACATTCCCTCAACTCTGCACTATATGGTACCCAAAGTCCTTAGCGATTCTTCTTGGGGTGCTACAAGCAGCCTTTACTCCCTCCATGGGCCATCCACAGCTTAAGTCCTGCATCCCCCAGGACTGGGGACCCTTTGCTTTGTCCCATGGCTGAGCCTTTCCAGAGGGTCTATCTTCAGTTTAATAGACCAAAAATAGTTTGGTCTATTTCTCAGTGAGAGATGGGCATTGCAGAAGTAAAGCAAGTCATGTGATCTGAGGTTCACATCTGTGGAATGCCCTCAAATCACAACAAGCACTGGGATAGTATGTTCCAAGACAAATCCCTTAGCTGGCAAGGACATTTCCCGTACATGTTAGACAGGAGCACTATTTCTAATAGAAGAGGGGCCATGTTCAGCAGTCTCAAACCAACCCCACCCCTGGGGACAGCATCCTACATGACTGTGAGGGTAATGTGGCAGCCACAAAATTCCAAAACAATGAGCCTACAGGTTACATTTCAGGAATCTGCTCCCTGCATTATCAATCCCATATGATAAATCCCCCCATGTCTGAATAATGCATAAAAGCACATCTAACCCCAAATCTACCAGTAGTATCGTAAATTAGCTCTCTTTATGAATTCTTTCAGTGAGTCTCTATGGAGTACATGCAATGTGCCAGATATGTTTTAAGTCCTGGTGTACAGTAGTGAATAAAACATATTTTTTAAAAACCAAACACCCAGTCCTCAATGAGCTCATATTGTCCTCAACTAATCTGCATCCTGAGCCAGTTCTTCTTAAATTATAATTGGCTGAAATATCACAGAACCACAACATCTGCTGTTTTTGTAGTGTTAGCTTTGACGTACAATGGCACTGTAAGTTTTCCAGTCTCTTGTTCCACGGATACAGACAAGGCCCAGCAGTGAGTCAAATTTCCCTGGTCCTTCCCTGGGCCGGCTTACATAGTACCTCAAGAACGGCTGGGTGACCAAAATCCTTCCAGCAGATCCTCCCCCCAGTGTATGAGAGGGATCCCTGGGCTCTACATCTAAGTGCCCTCGGTCACCTGAGAACGATGGGGAAGCTGTCAGCAAAGCCGGCAGCTTCCACCTGGAGGGCCTCTTCCTGAGAGCCCAGGTGCCAGTCTTTACACCTGCAGGGAGGATGGGCACCCAGTTCTTTCCATTTCCCATCTCCCCCTCTGGGTACCTGCACACAAAACCCCTATGCACACAAAGCAACTCCCTATGAGCCTCCACACCAAAGTGTTAAAAACAGAAATGCAGTTCAGGCTCAGGGTAGGATACGATTTCATCACTAGGTGATGATTTTGTTATAGATTTCAAAGATCCTCAGTGAAAAAGAAAATCTCCATCCATTATTTATTTCTTCACCTCCTCTAGCCTAAATTCATGTTCAATTTTTGTAAACAAGTCATCCTTTCAGACACATCTCTATTTCCTACTTCATCTTTTCTTTATTGTATATTTACTGTATTAATTGAGAATATTCAATTATTCTTTCTAAGATAAGGGGAAAAAGGAATGGTGAAACTCTAAGAAGTGGTAAGCATGACAATGGATCAGGCAGAATCCATGTCAAGCATAGATTGTAAGTTAGTTACTCATAAGCAGAAAGGAATGGAAATACCAGGTCATAATGCTGACAGGTACGTCATCCCTGAAATGCAGACAGAACCCAAAGCTGCCCAGCAGGCTAAATGGCACACTATTGGTCAGGTGTATTTGTCCTTGCACCTCTCCTAGAAACTAAGAGTATGTGCGTGGCCCCAGGCACCTTCTGTCTGCCAAGCATCCTTTCCCAAACCTCACCCCGACCCTCATAGTCTCTCAGAGTGGAGAAGGCTAACACGGCAGAGGGGATACCAGACCCCATGAACACTACATAAGTAAGGAGTCAGAATGATTGTCTACCTGCTTGTGCTTTAAATTGATTCAATAAAAGTATATGATCTGAGGGTCTTCATTTGAACTGTTAGAGCATCTGTTCTACAACTACTGGGCTAATTTACCTGATTGTGAACTTGTTGTTGTTAAGTCCCATCAAGTCGGTTCTGACCCACAGAGACCCTGTATAGGGTTTCCAAGGAGTGACTGGTGAGTTTGAACCACCAACCTTGCTGTTTAAACTAACTTTGCAGTCCAGCGCATTAACCCACAGCATCACACCAGGAATCTGATTGTGGACTGGGAGGTTACCAGTATAGCAAGGTGATTCCCCACAGAATGCCTCTGCTCTCAGATCATAACACTAAGCCTCATGCATACCCTCCCTCTTTCCTTCTATCTTGGAGCTTTTTTTGCACTCTGTTCTTTGCATTAAGAAAGCCGTTTCTTCATCAGGTTAATTCCTACTGGTTTACAAGATCTGCCTTAGGTATCATTTTTCCCCAAACCTGTCCCGTCATCCATCCATCCCTCTGTGTTAGATGCCCCTCCTGTGTTCTCCAGTAGTGTTCCACACACCCAAACACAACAGCACAGTATCCCAGGGAAGTTTGCTTAGATGTGCACTCTTCGATACGGTCAACACTAGCCACATGTCACTATGCCACCTCAAAAGAGTCAAAGTTAAAGTTACACTTTTCAGTTTTACTAACTGCACTCCAACTGCTCAACAGCCACATTCTCATCATGACATAAGGTTTGCGTGCACAGTGCTAGCTTAGAGTGCTTGTTCCTACAGAGACTATTTCATGGGTTTGTTTCTGTATCTGGCACGTAGCAGATATCAACACGCTTGCTTAATGCTGAATGGATAGATGGACTTATTCGAATCCACCTCCTAAAGTAAGCCAACAAGTAGGGCATGCTTTCTCATTAAATTTTCCTCTTTCTGAAAGAGTTATTTCATAAAATGTAACTTACATTTTCCCTAATTCCAACTTTCTATTATTCCTCTTTCCTAAGGTCTCTAGTGCTTCAGGCGTCCTGGTGTGGTGCTGTGGGCAAATGTGTCAGACTGCATCAAAGTCATTTAAACTGCAAGGTTGGTGGTTCAAGCTCACCAGCTGCTCCTTGGAAACCCTACCCAGGGTCGCTATGGGTTGGAATCGACTTGATGGCACTTAACAACAACAACTAGTGCTTCAAAAGAGCTACCACTCTTCCTTTCTATGTTTATCTGCCATGACCTATGAGCAGCTATCTTTAAAGCACTTTACTTTTAGCGATGGGAAAAGAAGGAAAAAAGACAGCGACAGAAGACAAGAGGAAAGTTCTCTTGGCCAGTGTCCATTCTCAAGGCCGCCACGCAGGAATCCTCACTCCCTAAAGCTAGATTTTCTAAATCAGAGAAAAATGCATTGTTTATTCAACTGCTTTCATTGTCAATTTTCATACTCTCTAGAGAAAAGATTCTATTATAAGCTAAATTTGGAGGCAGTCTAATTGTTTGATGTAAACCTTCAAAGTTCCCTTTGAGCTGAATGTCTATCTGCTTGGGCATAAAGTGGGAAAAGAGGGAATTTACATTCACTTTGCTAAACATTAGCATCTTTTGTTCAATCATTTGAATGCAGGACAGTTAGGGGGAAACAGCGTAGAGAACAAGGGTTGACACATTCAGTGTAAAATCTTTTAAGGTGCTTGGATTCAATGAGGGAGAAAGTGAGACGGAGCCGTATTTCAGCTTCCTCACGGCGCTCCAGTCTGCGAGAACTTTGTGACAGGTCTCTGTCTCTCAGCCACACTTGACTGGCTTTGGCTGACATTCAGCTGTCAGAGAGCTACCCTTTACCAGGCCCCTAACATGCTCCACAGCTATACCCAATTAACTCGCTTTCACTTGACATGGCAGCAAAAAGCTTCATAATAGGTGGTCAAGGTGCAGGGTGTCCGCCTGCCCTCGAACTGCTCACACACAGCGAGATGTTTAACTACTTTCCTTCTGGCTTGTTTGCTCAGAAGTGGGGTGGCTACAATCCGTCATCCTGTATATCAATCTGGACAAGAATCTAGGAAATATTATAGTGATGCATTAAGTTGCTCAAAAACAGACCTCTAGATGACTAACGCTAAAGTCTCCATCAGTTCTTAGGCCCTGCTGAGAGGAAGGTCTGATTTTTAGGTTATCGGGATTAATACAGACTAGCAGTCAGTTTTATAGGTCGTTTCCCCCACTGTGTCATTAATAACAGTATTGTAGACAACCGGACGTAGAAAAGAGCATTTGCTGAGTAAGGATAGAATAATATAGGCACAATTAAAGAGTATGGAATTCCTCCTTTGCTCCTAAAAATGCACTTTTGACAATCTCAACAATAATTTTTCTGTAATATTTTTTGTCATGCTACTTAGCTTTTCAGCTGAAATGCACTATATTTTTAAATATGTTTGGCTAAGAAATAGAATTTGTTACACTTATTTTGAAAAAATTGTCTGAGTCACTGGCATTTTGTCTCACATCTCCCAACTGTTTCGGACCTAAATATATAATTTGTTATGTGCTGTTGAGTCGATTCTGACTCATAGTGACCCTGTATTGGGTTTCCAGGGCTTTAAATCTTTGCAAGAGCAGAAAGCTTCATCTTTCTCACAGGAATCAGCTGGTAGATTCGAACCCTGGGCCTTGTGGTTCCCAGTCCAGTACCATAGAATGAAGCCACCACACTCACAAATACATAACTAGGTTTCATTTATTTGTACTCTGAAAAATGGAAAATGGGGGGGGGGGTTATCAATATTACATATTACATATACAATATTACAATATTACATAAAGTAAAAGAAAAATAATATAAACTGCAGACCCTGGAGAAACCTACACTTGAAATGCCATGTGCTGAAAAGACCACTTTTTGGTAGGACCTGTTTGTGGCTGGCAGTCCTTTAAGGCACTGATGCTCCTTAAAGAAGACCTGTTGTGTCATTCCAGTTCTTAGCAATGTTAGCCACAGTTTGTTACATGGATCTTTACAAAGATCCATGTGGAGGTTGTTAGAACAGGGTTATGATTTCAGTTCCAAGTATCCCATCGGTAACCAAAACTGACAATCAAATTAGAGTAATCAATTTCCCACTATTTCATAGGAAGGGAAGCAGAGGTTGGCCCAGCCCTGTCAGTCTATGAGTCTGAGAAGACGCAGTGCTCCCGGAACCAAGCCTTCTAACTGAAGGAACTACATAAGATGACTGTTGTGAACCCTGTGCACTTTTTATCTGAAGCATAAGGTAGGGGTAAATCTCGAGCGAATCACTGGGCAGTTGTGAAACTGCCCTGCCTTCTAGCCGTCTTCTTTCCACACGATAAGATGGCAGTGATTTAGATTCACTTACCCTCAGAGCAGCTGTGTTACCTAAAATATCACTACTGTGTGCATAAAGGCACTATCATTTTAGAAGTGTATATTTATTAATCCGAGGAAATATTTAATACACATGTGCTGAGGATGATCCTCATGCCACTGAAGAACTGTTTTCACTGCCTAGTCAAAGGGCATTTCTCAGATCTTCTTGGATCTCTTTGTAACACTGTTGTCACTGATATTGAACACTGCACATCAATGCCCGGTACAAGATCACTCACATCTGGTTCTGTGGTTTTTAACTCTTGAACATTTCTTTGTGGCTTCTGACCTAGTCCTTTGCCTGACCCCTAAATTTTCATGTTGCCCTAGGTTTTATCTTCAGCCTCTCCATATACTCACTCCTACTCCAACCACCTCTGGTAGCGTAGTGGTTACGAATCGGGCTGCGAACCTTAAGGTCAGCGGTTCGAAACTACCAGCGGCTCCGCGGGAGAAAGATGAGGCTTTCTACTCCCGTAA
>NW_006408583.1:11666261-11702381 GCF_000296735.1 Chrysochloris asiatica
GTAAGAGGAGGAAAAAGAAAGTATAGAATCCCCCCAAACCTTCTCTTTTAAATGTCACTACTTCTACTCCCGTAAAGATTTACACCCTCGGAAACCCTGTACAGGGTCGCTATGGGTCGGACCCGACTCGATGGCACTTAACAACAACAACAACTCCAACCACCAGACTCATATCCTCAAGACAAATGCATCCTAGTAACTACTCAGATTCTATTCGCACATCTTTCCTCCTGAGCGGCTGATATTTACTTAAGTGTCTTTTGTCACTCTTCTCTTGAATTTCCACAGGAAAATAAAGAACACAGGTTTAAAACTGAACTCACTGTTTTTCTCTCTTCTTTCCTAACCCATGTGCCTTCTGTATTCCCAGTGCCCCGGAATGGTACCATCATTTACCCAGATGATCAAGACTACAATCCCAGGAGACATTCCTTGCCCTCACCTCCCATATCCAATCAGTTAGTGTTTGTTATCATGTGCTGCCGAATCAGATCTAACTCATAGCAACCCTATATAGGGTTTCTGAGAGTGGCTTGTGGGTTTGAACTGCCATCCTTGCTTATTCTATAGCATCACAGAAGGACTCATTTACTAAGTGCTATCAATTTTAGCACCCAATCTATCTAGGTTGGAAACAAAGAGGAAAGATCAGTAGTTGGAAAATGTGGCCTTGGTTACATAAACGATGCTATATTGCAAGACCATTGACTTATTGTCAATATCTTTTAAAAATAAAAACCACAAAAAGTGGTTATACACATGGAACTCACCAGATGAGATACATAGGAATCAAATTGACTTTTTCTTTACGAAGAGATGGTAGAAAAGCTCAATGTCATCAGCCAAAACAAGGTCAGGGCAGATTGAAGTACATACCATGAATTGCTCATAATCTGAAGAAAATATTATAATGAAACATGCAAAGACCTGGATTAGAAAAACAAAAGGGAAGAATATGCTCAGCACTTCTCAAGCTAAAAGAATTGAAGAAAAAAATCAAGCTTCAACTTGTAATATTAAAGGATTCTACAGAGCTCTGATAGCATAGTGGTTACAAGTCGGGTTGCCAACCTCAAGGTCAGCAGTTCGAAACTACCAGCGGTTCCGTGGGAGAAAGATGAGGTGTTCTGCTCCCGTAAAGATTTACAGCCTCGGAAACCCTATGCAGGGTCACGATGAGTCGGAACCGACTCCACGGTACTTACCAAACAACCAACAGTGGGCAAAATATTGAATGATGCAGAAAGCATCAAAAGTCATTGCATTAAAAAGATATGGTTGATGTTCAACCATTTCAAGAGGCAGCATATGATCAAGAGCCAATGATCCTGAAGGAAGTAGTCCAAGATACACTGAAGTCATTGGCAAAGAGCAAGGCTCCAGGAATTGATGGGATACAAATTGAAATCTTTCATCTATGCCAAGAAATTTAGATGACAGCTACCTGGCCAATTTATTGGAAGAGATCCAAATTTGTGTCCATTCCAAAGAGAAGTGACCCAATGGGATGCAGAAATCATCAAACAATACCTTTTATATCATAAGTAAAATTTTGCTAAAGATAATTCAAAAATGGCTGTAATAGTACATTGACAGGGAACTGGCAGAGATTCAAGCCAGATTTAGATGAGACATGGAACAAGGGATATCACTGCTTATGTCAGACAGACCTTGACTAAAAGCAGAGAATACCACAAAGATATTTATCTGGGCTTTATTGACCATGCAAAGGCTTCTGACTGTGTAGCTCATGACAAGTTATGGAAAACATTACAAAGAATGAGTATTCTAGAACACTTAACTGTACTTATGAGGAACTGTACATAGACCAACAGGTAGTTATTCAAACAGAAAATTGAAACACAGAATGGTTTTAAATCAGGAAAGGTGGGCAGCAGGATTGTATTCTTTCACCATACATATTTAATCTATATGCTGAGAAAATAATCCAAGAAGCTGGAGAATATGAAAAAGATGTGGCATCAGGATTGGAGGAAAACTCATTACCAATCTGTGATATTCAGATTATACAACCTTGCTTGCTGGAAGTGAGGAGGACTTAAAATACTTACGAAGATCAAAGACTATGGCCTTCAGGATGGGTTACACCTCAACGTAAAGAAAACAAAAATCCTCACCACTGGAGCAGAAAATAATATCAAGATAAATGAAGCCATGATTGAAGTTGTCAGAGACTTCATTTTACTTGGATCAATATCAACACTCATGGAAGCAGCAAATCTGCTGCACAAATACTCTTTAAAGTGTTAAGGAGCAAAGATGTCAGTTTGAAGACTAAGGTGCACCTGATGCAAGCCATCATACTTCTCAAAAGCCTCATATGTATGTGAAAGTTGGACAATGAATAAGAAAGAATTGATGCATATGAGTTATGGAGTTGGAGAAGAGTATTGAAGGTACCACAGAGTCCTGGTGTGGCACAGTGGGCTAATGTCCTGGACTGCAAAGTCAGTTTGAACCTCAAGGCTGGCGATTCAAGCTCACTAGCTGCTCCTCGGAAACCCTATACATGGGCCGAAACCAACTTGATGGCACTTAACAACAACAAAAAATGGACTGCCAAAAGAACAAACAAATCTGCACTGGAATAAATACAGCCAAAATACTCCTTAGAAGCGAGGATGCGGAGACTTCATCTCTCATACTTTGGACATTTTATCAGGAGGGACCAGTCCCTGGAGATAGACATAATGCCTTTTAATATGAATGGTCACCGAAAAAGAGGGGTACCCCCCAATGAGATGAATTGTCACAGTGGCAGCAGCAATGGGCTCAGGAACAGAGACAGTTGTGAGGATGGTGCAGAACCAGGCAGTGTTTTGTTCTGCTATAGGGTCACTATGAGTCAAAACTGAAGCAACAGCACCTAACAACATCATCAATGTAAGGACTGCAGTACCTGTGTGGCTGTGGAGGATAAGCACTAGACTGCTAACCACCAGCCACCCCTCAGGAATCATATACAGGGTCACTATGAGTCAGAACAGACTCAAGGGCACTTATGTAAGGACTTGGCACAATGTGAGGACTTGGTGACATGTTTAATCTAATTTGAGGAAAATCTTATATTTTAAGGAATTATTAAGAAATGTGAATGCATAATTTATTTGAAATGAAGATCTTACTTGGATACTTTTTTTAAAAGTTTTTATTTATTTACTTATTTATTTTCCCTTGAAAATAGCTTTATGTTTCCCATCCCAAAGTTACAGAATGTTTTAATCAGACAAAAAAAATTGGATCAGACCAAAAAATTGGATGAATAAGATACAGGAGTGCTTCCAGAAGTGAGATGTACCCAAAATGGCAAATAACTTAGATAATGGCAAACCAGAAAACAAAGTTATCTTTTAGAATGAATAAACTCACTAATGAATATTTGGGGTCCTGATGTGGTAATGTCAGATAAACACTGGACTATAAGTTTGGTTTGAACCACAAAGTCAGTGGTTCAAATCTACCAGCTGTTTCTCAGAAACTCTATACAGAGTCACTCACTAGGAGATGAAACCAACTCTATGGCACTTTTTACAACAGTGAGTATTTGTAACATACATAAAACTCTACCAAACTTTTAATTCAATGTTGGTCTACAGCTCCCCTGAATAGTGTTCCCCATTAAACTTACCAGCTATTAACAATAAGAGAGCGTTGTTATTTTTATAATATTGGATTCTAAAACTTGGGGATGCTTCCACAATGGTGGGGGTGGGGGTTGTGTGCTGTTGAGTCAGTCCCAACTCACAGCAGCCCTGAATAGGGTTTCAGAAGCTATAAATTTTTATGGGAGCAGAAAGACTCATTTCTTCTCCCAAGGAGCAGCTGGTAGATTCGAACTTCTGACCTTGCAGTTTGCAGCCCAACTTGTAACCCACTCGTGAGGAGTTTCTCAACCCAATGAAATTTTACAGATTATCGTTAGTAAACACCATTCTATTGAGTCTTCGAATGTGACTAACCAATTGGAGCAAATGGTTTCTGAAGTCTCGTCACATCTTAAAGTGAACAAACCTTTTCTCCTTCACTTCCATTTGCTGAATATTTTACTTCCATTATAAACCAAATATGTTCAGAAAGTGGCAGGGTTTATTTCAAGTGTATCAAGTAATGTCATGACAAACACACATTTATGTCCCAAACTCCACAACCATCCTATTCAAAGATATTTTGAATGTCTATGAATGTTAAGGTCTAGGAATTTCTATAATGTATTTGCAACTATAATTTTGTAGTAAAAATATGCATAAATGATTTATAAGAGCAGTGATACACATCATTTGATGTTCCATTATCTAACTTCATGTTGTATTAATCTGTTGTTGTCTTTCCGAAATCCCAAAGTAGCATGAATTGTTAGTATTATGTATTTCACTTCTTAAATGAACAGAATTCCATCAGAATAGGTTTCTATTTATGCAATAAAATTAAGGAAGATGTCAATTTTGCAACCTAAAAAGCAAAACCCCATGTTCAGAGCAAAAGTAATGAATAAAAGTTGTCTCTCTGCCATCAATAAGTCAAGCATTTAACATCAGATCTTGAAACCTAACTCATGTATTTAGGCAAAGTTACAAAAAATGCCAATCAGAATGCCACTGATGCCAACTATATTGCTCTGTCTAGAATGGAGGAGTTACCCTGAGGTCTTGGTAGTTCCTTCCTACTTTGAAAACATATTTAAAAACCATAACCGCATTGCAACTTAACCTGGAGTTCTAATGTGGCACTGTAGGATAAGCACTAGACCACAAGGTTGGTTTGAACAGCAAGGTCAGCAGTTCAAAATCATCAGCCACTCCTTGGAAACCCTGTACAGGGTCACTGAGTCAGAACCAATTTGATGACACTTAACAACAACAACAATAACATTGAAACATAATGGAAATTACACTAACAGCAAGTACCCTTCCACTGAATCTTTATAGAGATTTCGAGATGTTGTTATTGTTAAGTGCCATCCAGTCGACTCTGACTTATGGTTTGAACTGTCAACTTTGCAGTTGTTGTTGTTGTTGTTGTTGTTGTTGTTAGGTGCCATAAAGTCAGTACTGACCCATAGCAACCTTATACACAACAGAATGAAACACTGCCCAATACTGGGCCAAGCTCACTACTGTTGCCACACTTAAGCCCACTGATGCTGCCACTTGGCCAATCCATCTCATTGAGGGTCTTTCTCTTTTTCTCTGACCCTCCACCTTCTCCAGACACTGGTCCCTCCTGACAATATGTCCAAAGTATGAGAGACGAAGTTTGGCCATCCTGGCCTCCAAGGAGCACTCTGGCTGCAATTCTTCCAACACAGATCCGTTGGTTCTTTTGGAAGCCCATGGTACCTTCAGTAGTCTCCTCCAACATCATAACTCAAAAGCATCAATTCTTCTATGATCTTCCTTATTCACTGTCCAACTTTTGCATGCATATGAGGTTATTGAAATGGGAACAATAATAGTATCTAAAAATAACACCTACTCATACCAGTGTTGAAAGCATTAAAGAGGTTACACAGATAAGATTCTGAGACTTTCCTTACACATGGAGAGATCTGGATAAATATTAGCTATTCCTTCTCCTATCCTAACCAGTCTTCTGGTTCAAACACACTGCTCAGTCTCATAACCATGATCACAGACTGGGACCTCCTGGAAGTCACAAGAAGGCTTCAGTAAGAAAGGACTGATGGCAGGTTTACCAAGAGCCGGCAGCCTCACGTGCTTGACTTCATTACTAGCTCGGTGATGCTGAGCAGGCCACCCAACCTTTCTGAATCTCACAAATAACACCCTTCTCACAAAAAAAGTTGTGAGGTTACATTTTGAAAACCAAAGAATTACAGAAGCAACAACAGTAACATAAGTCACTACTGTAAAAGAAAAAAGCAAAGAAAAAAAGGCAACTCAGCGTGGCCTTAATCACTGTAGACCCACCTCTACTCAGAGAGTTCCCTCCGTCTGGAATCCCTTGTTGAAGCCCTATTAATCCTTCAAAATCAAGCTCAAGTTAAACATCTCGAAAAATACTTCCTAATCACTCTGGTCCAAATAAATCTATCTTTTCGAATTCCATGAGTACTCGTCATCTTCTTGCACTCTGTGAGGCTGTTCTAACTCACCAACTAGACTGCTTTTCACCAAACCAGTGACTCTTCATTATGCCCTTTTGCATCCAATCCATGTGCTTATAGGACAATCTTTCTTGCATAAACAATGGGATGATAAAGTGCTCTAAAAGATGATGTTATTGTTGTTAAATACCATCGAGTTGGTTCCAATTCATAGCCACCCTGTATAGGGTTTCCGAGGAACAACTGGTGGGTTTGCCTACAATGCCATATCAGGAGTCAAAGGGTATAGAATTCACTGAATGATTCAACAAATCTCCTTTTAGAACACAGTAATGAGGCAGACACAGTGTGGTTATGTTGTTGCTGGTAAGTGCCTTCAAGTCAGTTCTGACTCATAGCGATGCTGTATATGATCTCTGAGGCTGAAAATATTTGTAGGAGCAGAAAGCCTCATTTTTCTCCCAGGAAGCACCCAGTGGTCTCGAAACACCAACCCTGTGGTTTGCAGTCTGGTGCTTACCTTCTACAGACATAGTGCTCCAGTGTGGCTACAAGGATGAATAAAATACAATGCTTGACTTCCAGGCTCCAAGTTCAGCAAAATAGAAAAAATGTACATAAACCTGCAGATATTGATCATCACCTAATTCCAGATATACAGACCTGTTATAAATGGGTCACAATGACCTAACACGCTCACAGACTACAGTAACTTGAGTATGGGCACCTGACCCTTGTCCTAAACTAATTGTTGTTGCTGTTGTTAAGTGCTGTTGAGTTGGTTCCAACCCATAGCAATCCTGTATAGGGTTTCTGAGGAGCACCTGGTGAGCTTGAACTGCCGACCTTGCAGTTCAAAACGCTTTGCAGTCTGGTGCATTAACCCACAGCGCCACACCAGGACTAATAGGAATCACTAAAGAAAAGGGTTTAGAAATGCTTCTAAGACCTCCTGAAAAAAAAAAAAAAACAGTCCATGGACTAGGTTGGAACCTCTGAAGGGTAAATAGTCTGAAATAAGATAGATCGTCAAAAATCACCTTATTTTCCAAAGTGCATAATAAATCTCAGCAGAATTAATTTTGGTAATAGATCTCAATTTTCCTATTTGATCCACAAATGAATAGATGATTTTTTAAAGCTGGGATTCAGTCATTCAATGAATATTACTTCACTGCTGAAGTAGTTTATGATTTCATATCAGAGAGCCTGATATTTTTAAACATAACAAGCTCCCACCATTGTAGAAAGAAAAGTAAGCACAATTTCTTATCATCTCTGTATGACAAACCACTTGTGTATCTTAGAAATATGTGCTTGCTTCTGGCATTGAACAAAAAGATGTTTCCATATTTCCTTTCACAGACTCTTCTGTTTCTTAAACTGATGGGACTGCCCCAACTGCTATCATGCTGGTTCTGAGGTCACTGAATTAAATGTGTCCATGACAACAGTGCCTAAGCTGTTACCAAGGCTGAGAAATGCACATGTAGTAAAGAGTCAGTACCATGTCACCATTAACTCGAGAGCAAACAGGAAGCCTTCCAAGAGAACCAGTAAAATAGAGCTGACAGCCGGCAGTTTCACTCCAAATCCATCTCCTTGCGCAGTTTGGTTGGGGTTCAACGGCTGCAGTTCAGAGTTTAGGGCTGTGCTCCGGTGGGCTCACATTCCTGCCACCAAGCTCTTGAATTGTTTTCTTTTTCTTTAATTCGCCGTTGTCGTCAATATTTGCTACTAATGTTCTAGGGGTTCTTGTCATACACTGTAAATATGAAGATTATTTATTATAGAAATTGTTCTTTTTATTAACTCAGAAACATACCCACAAGCATTCTTTCCACCTGAACTTAGAACTTAAAGGAATACTTCTATTCTTTGAATTATTTTTAAGGGTTACAAACAATCTAGCAATGTATTCCTGAGGCACTGTGGGCTAATGCACTGGACTGCAAAGTCAGTTTGAACCACAAGGTCACTGGTTCAGGCTCACCAGGTGCTCCTTGGAAACTCTATACAGGATCACTATGAGTAAGATCTGACTCAACAGCATTTTACAACAACAACAATGGTATGGTAGGCAATAAATAAGATGTAAACAAAGACACAATCCCTGATCTTGGGTGAACAATTCAAATACAACCACACCACACATTTCTTTCCTGTCTCCTTTCCTTTAAGAAAGAGGCTGGGGGAGACCATGGAAATGGCATTTTTAATAATGATTTGAAACAGCTCTTAAAAATAAAAACAAATTCTGAACCCACAGAGATAGACAACCAGTTCCAGCCACAAGTTTAGCATTTTGATATCTGAGCTTCGAAACAGGATGATGAATTTTAAGTTGGATCAGGTAATGTGGAATTTTTAGTGGGGTTAACAAACATTTCTCATGTACCAGATATTATGTTAGCATAATATATATATATATTTATAGACTAATGTTATTGACATTTATAGACTGATGTTATTGTCAAGTGCTTTCAAGTCAATTCTGACTCATAGGAACCCTGTATAATAGGGTTTCCAAGGAGCTGCTGGTAAATTTTAACTGCCAACCTTGTGGCAAGCAACCCAGTGCTTATCCTACAGCACTACACCACAAGTTCATAGACTAATGGGGTTCATTCATTAACAAGCAATTACAATATTGTACAATTCATATTATTATAATATATTTTGATATTTGGGGAGAGACTTGGGATTTAAAACTTGGGGGAAAGTTGGCTAGGCAAAAAAAAAAAAACCCAAAACGCACTGTTGTCAAGTCAATTCCAACTCACAGTGGTCCTACACAACAGACTACAAAGGTTTCTCAGGGTTTCCAAGGCTGGAAATCTTTACGAAAGCAGACGACCTCATCTTTCTCCCATGGAGCAGCTGGTTAGCAGCTTTTGGTTAGCAGCCCAACACTTAACCCACTGTGCAACCAGAGCTCTTTAGCTAGGCAAAGGCAGGAAAATAATATTCCAAGTAGAGGATTCAGCTGAGAGAAAGAACCTGCTACATTTAAGAAGAGAGAGAATTCAATATGAATACGTTAGAAAGCAGCTAGGTCTGAATGTGTACTTTTATGAGTAATAAATTAGAAACTAGAGGGTTGCTATTGTCGTTGTTCAATGCCATCGAGTCAGTTCAGACTTATAGCAATGCTGTATAGGGTCGCTGGTGAGGCTGAACACCAACTTTGCGATGCAAACCAACCTTGCAGTCCAGTACATTAACCCACAGCACCACACAGCACTAGTGAATATTAACTTTACTTTAGTGAAGAGGAAGGCAATATACAATAAGAGAAAGGTCAGAAAAAAATAAACTAATAAAAATTTGGGACCAGATAAGAGTCATAGTTTAACATGATAAACATAATTAATGTTATTAAGCAGCACAGGTAAAGATTGTTAAGTGGCAAATGTTTTGTTTCCTAAGTATTTGATGTTATTTTTTTAAATTATTTAACTTAATATCCTACACTGTAAAAAAAAAATTTTTTTTAATAAAAATCAAGCCAATTTACATAAAAACAATAGACTGGTAACCCTAAAAATGGTAACTTTAGAGTACATCTTTGTTTTACTTAAATAATAGATGGCTTATGAAATAAATAGTATCACCTATATTAATGTGATCCCTTAAACAATCCACTTTATGAGATAAAATGGTCAGCATTTACCCAAGAGCAAAGATGAGAAGGCAAGGAGGAGAAGGGAAGCTAGATCGATGAAAGCAGACCAAACAGAAGATCCTGAGACTGTGGCACACTGTGAAAACGGTCACCAGTGTCCTCGGGTAATTCATATTAACCTGCTAAATGGAAACCTAATTTGCTGTGGAAACTATCACTTAAAATACAATCAAATATCATTTAAAAAGCCAAATTGGCTAAGTTTACATAGCATGTGTATTTTGTTTCTAAATGAGTTTTAAAGCGAGGATTTCATTCTTTAACATGGAGCTCTGGGAGTGTAGTGGTTATGAGTCTGGCTACTAACCTCCAGGTCAGCTTGACAGCCTCGGAAAATCCTATGCAGGGTCTCTGTGGGGCAGACCCGACTCCATGGCATACCGCCACCACCACCATTCTCCAGCACTTGTTGGAAATTAAGCATTGTAGGGCTTGATTTTCAACAAACACATAGCAAATTTAAATACAGTCATTACAACTTTCTATTCTTAACACTGGTTTTGAAACACTTAAAATATGAGTGTTGTATAAGAATTTTGGTCAGATTAAAGGAATTTATGAATCATTGTCATAAATTAAAGTGCCATGTGACTGTTATATAACACCAGTGGTCTTTATGCCTCCTGTTTTTACCTAGTGACACACTGTTGTTGTTGTTGTTACTATTATGTGCTGTCACGTTGGTTCTGACTCATAGAAACCCTGCAAAGGATTTCCAAAACTGTAATTCTTTGTGGGTGCAGAAAGCCTCATCCTTCTCCCAATGAGAGGCTGATGGGCTTGAACTGCCGACCTTGTGGTTTGCAGTCCAGCGTTCATTTTATGGAGCCATCTCACTGCCTAATGGTACACTGTGGGTACAAATTAAATGTGAATAAGAATAAAATCAGGTTAAATAACAAAATTATCAAAATCACAATGGTGCCCAGCCCAGCGGTGCCAAGCTAAGTAATAACTAGGTGTTGACTCATGAGCACATACTAATTGTCTTTGTATCTGTGTTTGTTGTTGTTGTTGTTGTGAAGTGCCATCGAGTCGATTCCAACTCATAGTGACCCTGTATAGGGTTTCAGAGGAGCAGCTGGTGAGCTTGAATTTCCGACCTTGAAGGTCAAACTGACCATGTGGCCCAGTGCTTATCTCACAGCGCCACACCAGGATTCCCCAGCACCCAGTATCCCCGGGTGGTCTCCCATCCAAATCTAACCAGGCCCATCTCTGCTTAGCTTCCAAGATGAGAGGATATCTCGCACCGGCAGGGTAGCCTGACAGTAGCCAACACATCTGGGGGCTATAAACTGCTCCACTGTAAAGGAGAACTTACTCAACTATTTACTCGTTTTATCTATTAACTTCAAAATAGAAATCAAAGCAGATCCCATCACCATTTTTATGACCTGAACCCTCTGGAGCAACCTGCCAGCTAAGTCAGGTGACAATGAAGTGACCAGAAGCGCGGACAGAGCAGCCTTTAATTTGCGAGGCGCTGTGGATTAATGCGCCAGACTGCAAAGCCATTTGAACTGCAAGGTCAGTGGTTCAAGCTCACCAGCTGCTCCTCTAAAACCCTATACAGGTTCACTATGGGTCGGAATCGACAAGATGACACTTAACAACAACAACAACCTATGACAAAAGATTTACAAGGGGGTGGAAGGTTTGACAGGAATAATAAAGTGAATGAGAAAGCATTTGTTTTTTACTAAAAAGTACCTTTCTTATAGATTATCTAGTTCAATCCCCTCCTGTTTCAACATTGGAAATGCCCAGAGAGGTTACTGGTCCTGGGTCATATAGCAACATAATGCAACAACACCAGGACAGTTTCCTAACTCTCAACGCTCTAGCCCAGAGTGCTTCACTCTGCAGCAAACCAGAAGCCTGCAACTCCTCAAATTACAGGTAGGAATATTGAGGAAAAAGTACTAAGTAACAATGAGCATCTATGAGTTTTAGAGAGGGAGGTGGAGAGGGAAAATTAGTAAACTGTTTGATAGATTGGCGTCGTTTTACACATCCTTGTCTACACCCAAATTTGACCAACAAGGTTGCTTTTATGCAAAGAATCCCAATCTTTTACTGATAAGAAATTACTGTGTATGCTCATTTCGATGAGGAAGTTGAGGAGTCAAGTTACCATTATACTTCCTTCCACTTGCAAATTCCCTTCAGTCACTGAAATAAGAAATGACTGAACAATCAATTAGGTGAGATTTCAAAACCCACAGGCAGATCAAAGATTGTGAATAGGAAAAGCCATGTCTCAGTGTCTGACTCACTGATTATTCATTAAGTTTATAAAATGCAGGTATAAGATCTAGTCTGTAAAATGTAATGAGTTAACATAGATTTTGTTTCATCATGATCAACTTACACCTTTTGTCAAAAATATGTATATCACTATTCTCCCCCAAACAAAGTTATATATTTAATGACAAAAACCAGAATTCACAGTCAAAATCTTGTACCAAATGGTGCCCCAAAATCGTCTGCATAGAATAAAGCAAAAGTATTTGGAGGGAATACAAATAAATCTTAGTTTTAGACTTTCAAGCAGCCATGAAGCAAGTAAAATGGTTTTACAAAATTCCAAAGTCATCATGATATTTCTCTCTCTCTTTTCTTTCTTTCTTTTTTTTTTTTTTCCCCCCTTAAGGACATAATCGTACCCTAAGGCATGCTTAAATAACCATGTAACTAACAAATCACTATTCCTAGGCACCTTCTTGCTATTGTAAGGACTTTCAAACTTTCTAAAAGCAGAATCCTTTTGTTAAATGACTCTTTTTTTCAGAAATTTAGCTTTTTAATTTGATGGAAGTAAAGGTCCTTTTTGGAGCTGTGGTGCAGAGTGAAAAGTCCATTCTCTAAGCTTCTCTTGCTTTCACATCAAGATGTCCATATGAGATATGAATAAATAAGATTTTACACTATTCACTAAATGGCTGCTTCTAATCAATGACATAAGGAGCTCTGGTAGCCTAGTGGTTACAAATCGGGCTGCGAACCTCAAGGTCAGCAGTTCGAAACTACCAGGTGTTCCGCAGGAGAAAGATAAGGCTTTCTGCTCCTGTAAAGATTTGCAGCCTCGGAAACCCTGTACAGGGTCACTATGAGTAGGAACCGACTCCACAGCACATAACAACAACAACAATCAATGATACGGACTCTTGGTGTGGCTCTATAGGACCAGCACTGGACTATCAACCAGCTGCTCCTTGGAAACCTTAATCCGGATTGTGAGGAGTGGAAACTGACTCGATGACACTTAACAACAACAACAGAAAAAAAACCCAATAAATTATAAATACATTTCCATCCTTTCTTAGTATTGAAATGGTGATCAATTTGAAGTCCTTTATATTTTTTATTGTTAATTGAGTGAAGGTTTATAGGCAAGAACATCAGGTTTAGCCTTCAATAATCAATTTAAACTCTGAATCATGCTAAAAGCATTACTGCATATCTTTATTAGCAGTGTTATTAAAGTAATAAACAATGTGGTTATGAAAAAGTAATTACTTAAGTAACTCAATTCTAAGTTGCAATGATTTTATCAAGCTCACCAGCCCCTCCTTGAAAACCCTATGCAGGATTGTTATGGGTCAGGACCCACTCAACAGCACTCAACAACAACAACAACAAGGAAAAAGAACACTTAGCAAATTTTAAAGAATTGTTGTTGTTGTTGTAGTTAGGTGCCATCCAGTAGGTACCGACTCATAGCAACCCTATGCCCAACAGAACATAACACCGTCCAATCCTGGGCCAACCTCACAATCCTTGCTCCACCTGAGACCATCACTGCCACCACTGTGTCAAGCCATTTCTTTGGGGGTCTTCCTCTTTTTCTCCAACGCTCCACTTAGTGACTGGTCCCTCCTGACAATATGTCCAAAGTATAAGAGAGGAACTCTAGCCATCCTGGCCTCCAAGGAGCAATCTGACTGCACTTCTTCCAACACAGATCTCTTTGTTCTTTTGGCAGTCAATGGTACTTTCAATATTCTCCTCCCACACCATAACTCAAATGCATCAATTCTTCTGTGGTCTTCCTTATTCACTGTCCAGCTTTTGCATACATATAAGGTTATTGAAAATACCATGACTGAGTCAGATGCACCTTAGTCCTCAAGCTGACATCTTTGCTCTTCAACACTTTCAAAAGGTCTTGTGCAGCAAATGTACCTAATGCAATATGTCGTTTGATTTCTTGACTGCTGCTTCCATGAACATTGATGGTAGATCCAAGAAGAATGAAGTCTTTGACAACATGAATCTTTTCTCCATTTATGGTTACATGGTTGCAGCCGTTTCTGTATTAACTTCAGGAAAACTTTACTCGAATGGGATATCAATGATATTGTCCAATGACTTTCACATTCCGTTGGGACACCTCTCTTTGGAATGGGCACAAATGCAGATCTCTTCCAGTCAGCTGCCAGGTAGTTATCTTCCGAATGGCTTGGCATAGATGAGTGAGTGCTTCCAGTGCCACATCAGTTTGTTGAAAGATTTCTATTTGCAGTCCATCAATTCCTGGTGCTTTGTTCTTTGCCATTGACTTCAGTGCACTTCGGATTTCTTCCTTCAGGATCATTGGCTCTTGATCATATGCTACCTCTTGAAATGATTGAACATCAATCTTTTTTTTTTTTTTTTGGTACACTGATTCCATCTTCTTCTGATACTTTCTGCATCATTCAATATTTTGCCAAGAGAACCTTCAATACATCAAGTCAAGGTTTGAATTTTTTCTTCAATTCCCTACACTTGAAAAATGCTGAGTGTATTCTTTCCTTTTGGTTTTCTAACTCTAGGTCTTTGCACATTTCATCATAACATTTGACTGTCTTCTCGAGTTGACCTTTGACTTTTTCTGTTCAGCTCTTATACATTCTCACTTCTTCCATTTGCTTTCGAACCTCTACACTGGAGACCAAGTTTCAGAGTCTCTACTGACATCCTTTTTGGTCTTTTCCTTCATTCTTGTCTTCTTAATAACCTTTTGCTTTCTCCCTGTTTGATATTCTTGATGTCATCCCACAACTTTTCTGGTCTTTGTCTTTAGTGTCTAATGCATCAAAACTGTTCTTAAGATGATCTCTAAATTTAGGTGGGATATGTTCCAGGCCATGTTTTAGCTCTTGTGGACTTGTTTTAATTTTCTTCAGCTTCAGCCTGAATTTGCATATGAGCAATGCATGGTCTGTTACACAGCCTGCCCCTGTCCTTGTTTTGGCTGATGATTTGGAGCTTTTCCATCTGTATCTTTCCCCAGATGTAGTCAATTTGATTTCTGTGTATTCCACCTCATGAGATACAGGTGTATAGTTGTCTTCTATGTTGTTTTTAAAAGGTATTTGCAATGAAGTCATTGGTCTTAACAAATTCTATCATGTGATATCCAGCATCATTTCTATCACCAAGGCCATCTTTTCCAATTACTGATCCCTCCTGTTTGTTTCCAACCTTTGCATTCCAATCCCCAGTAACTATCACTACATCTTAATTGCATGTTTGATCAATTTCAGATTGAAAAAGTTGGTAGAATTCTTCTATTTCATCATCACTGGCTTCAGTGGTTCATGCATATGTTTGATTAACAGTGGTATTAACTGGTCTTCCTTGTAGACATATGGATATTATCCTATCACAGGCATGTTGTACTTCATGACTGATCTTGATATGTTCTTTTTGAATGATGAATGCAATGTCATGCCTTTTCCATTTTTCATTCCCAGCGTAGTAAACCATGTAATTATCAGATTCAAAATGGCCAATACCAGTCCATTTCAGCTCACTAATGCCTACGATATCCATGTTTATGTGTTTCATTTCATTTTTGACAATTTCCAATTTTTCTATATTCATATTTCATACATTCCATGTTCCAATTATTAATGGATGTTACCACTGTTTCTCTTCATATTGAGTTGTGCCCCATCAGCAAATGAAGGTCCTGAGGGCTTTACTTCATTCGCATCATCACGGTCAACTCTACTTTGAGGAGGCAGCTCTTCCCAGTCGTATTTTGAGTGCCTTCCAACCTGAGGGGCTCATCTTCTGGCCCTATATCTGACAATATTCTGGTGCTTTTCATCATGTTCAATATGCAATACTCTGGGGCTAACAGTGTTCCACTGCCATTCATAATATTTTCAGTGACTAAATATTAAAATAGCCCATCTTTCCTTCCTAGTCTGTCTCCATCTGGAAGCTCAGCTGAAACCTGTCCACCATGGGTGACTCTGCTGGTATTTAAAGCACCTGTGGCATTGCTTCCAGAATCACAGCAACACACAATCCACCAGAGTACAACCTACTCACAAATGAGAGGTAAAAGTATTTAAAGAATTAGATTTTATATTCATATAAAAATCTGAGCATATTTTATATGAATATAAAATCATATAAAAAATCAAAGTTGTCAGCACTTCATTCTTCTTGGATCAACTATCGACACTCACAGAAGCAGCAGTAAAGAAATCAAATGACGTATTGCATTAAGCAAATCTGCTGCACTAGACCTCTTTAAAGTGTTGAAGAGCAAAGATGTCAGCTTGAGGATTAAGGTGTGCCATGGTATTTTCAGTAACCTCATATGCATGTAAAAGTTGTACAGTGAATAAGGAAGACCAAAGGAGAATTGATGTTTTTGAGTTGTGGTGTTGGAGGAGAATATTGAAAGTGCCATGGGCTGCCCATAGAAACAACAGATCTGTGTTGGAAGAAGTGCAGCCTGAGTGCTCCTTGGAGGCCAGGATGGCCAAACTTCATCTCTCATACTTCAGACATGTTGTCAGGAGGGGCCAGTCGCTGGAGAAGGATATCATGTTTGTTAAGGTGGAGGGTCACAGAAAAAGAGGAAGACCCCCAGCAAGATGGATTGGCCAGGTGACAGCATCAATGGGCTCAAGCATCACAACAATAGTGAGGTTGGCCCAGGATCAGGCAGTGTTTCGTTGTGCTGTGAATAAGGTCTCAATGAGTCAGCACCAACTCAATGGCACCTAACAACAACAAAAACATATTCATATAAATATACAAATATGAGTCAGGAAGTGTAAGTATATGAAGCAAGATAGTATAGCCAAAATATCCTATATTCCAAAACATTAAGAATAGAAATATATTTTCAAAGCTACTTATTAGACTACTTTTTCCTTTGAAAAATGATCATAAAATCAAGGTAAAAAAGAAAAAACCTATTAGGGCACATATAATTATAATGACAAGAATCTATACCATCCAGTGTTATTTAATAAGATATTTCAATACGGTATTTTCTTTAAAATCAAGGCACAGGTAGGATTAACTAAGTAATTTATCAAAACAATCAATTTATCATGAAAAATTATATGTAAGCTATTCTTTATATAATCTATATGGCATATTTTTTCAATCAAATTCATATCTTTCACTGAACCCTTCAGAAAGAAGATGGCAGAGTAGAAAAATAAAGCCCTGTAACCTCAGCTGGCCCCTTACATTCTGGAAGAGTAACTTTCCAATTGGTGTCAGGCAAAAACTGAGAATAAAAGGACATCCAAAAGAATAATGTGAATTCAGATTCTATCAAAGTATGCCCTAAGTCAAAGTTCTGGGCAACTAAGACAGATATTTCCTCCCAATTTCTCAGCTAACATTGAATCTTAAGAACAAACGCTGTATATACCTCAACTTCAAACCAGTATAACATGGAAAGATGTACACTTTCAATTTTCTGTGCATAAAGTAACTTTAAAAGGAAAAAGGGAGGTCCTTTTGTTCTACGTAAAAGGCCTTAACCATAGACCTTGTGAATTTGTCAGTCTTCATATACAGTCATTTTTTTTTAATAAAAGAGATTTTTTTGCACAGAAAACTGTAAAACTTTATCCAGGTTTAAATGTTCTTGTCTTTTAACAGCATAAAGCACACTGAATGTAAACTTGGTCCATTTTCTAAGAAAAACGTCTGATTGTTTCATCTTCAGTGTCAAAGATGGGCTTTGACACATATGCAGGGGTTCCAGTCTACACTATAAAATCAAACACCAACATCCTGGACAATTACCTGTCCTCTCTAGGACTGAGGTGCATCATGTGCAAAATGGGGAAATATAACTTTTCTCATTAGATTAAATCAAGTGAGATATATATGATGTAAAGAATAGATAGAAATGATAGGTCTCTATCTTTTCAGACACTTAGATCTCACTTAGCATTATTTAGACCGTGGGATTACTACCTTAAATCTAATTTGAATTGGTTGCCCAGCTTTCTCTTTGAAGATCCACATCCTATTATCATCAATTTATCAACTCACCCCTCCATTCCTCACAATTAATAACCTATGTGTTAGCTCTTAGTTCAACTAAGATAAAAACTTCCTTGTCCATACATGGTTCAGAGTTAATTGTTCGATGAGTCTGACCAGCAGAAAAAGATGTGCCTTGGCCACCCACATTGCTGGATTTAATGTGTTGGGTGTGGGAGACTTCATTTTAAAGAAATCATTTAGCTCTCTCTTGGGTATTCAGTTTGGCATAAATCGTGAATTCACAAGCAAAAATTTCTTCCAAAATTACTTTGAAAAGTGTGACCCTTTATATTTGTTGTTGAGCAGCCCACCTTGCTCTCTTGCTCTTGCTTTCGATGTCATGGTTACTTGTAAAAAGTGTTGATAAATACAGCACAGAAGGGGAGTTTTTATGGTGCTATAGGATAAGTGCTGGACAGTAAGGTCAGTTTGAGCTGCAAGGTCAGCAGTTCAAACTCACCAGCTGTTCCTTGAAAACCCTATACAAGGTCGCGGTTAGTCAGAATTCATTCTACAGCACTTAACTCGACCAATAACCAAAGTAAGATGGAACTGGGAATCTTCAACTATATAGCTATAATATTTATGATTTCAGCAACAATTATACTGGGGGGAAAAAAGAAAGCATTGGAACCATCTAATTATTTAAAACTTACTTCCCCTGCTGGTGAAAATACTGAGAATAATATACTTTCTCCTGATTGAAAAAAAAAAAAATCACTAATATTATAATATCAGAAATGACTTAATAATGTCCTTTTCCTTCCAAAAGTAAACTGAGGCTGTATCTGAGCCAGCTTGAAGCAAGGGAAGTTTCAAACATAATGTTTTTAAAACTAGCCATCATTTCCCATGTTGAGAAAAAAAGAAAACTCCAATTTTATTTCCTAACAGCAAATGAAACTGTCAGGAAAATTTAGGTGTAATAAAATTGGGTGGTTAAAACCAACATGCTGGATTTGAAATAAAACTGAATTAAAGGAATTAAAATTAATTCTTCTGTCGGTCAACCTTTTAAAAATGCTATTCAAAATTCACTTTTTATAAACAGAACTTCCTTGTTCTAGGGAAAGTATCCAGTTAACTATCTCCTTAATGACCGCTGACGGTGTTGCAGTTGAAATTGTTCACTGAACAATATTTTGCATAAAATGTGTTGCTTCTGGCAACTTTTCTGCCTAAATAAAAAAGTTGTCAAGCGGGGTGACTTTCATGGTACACAGTCTTAAAATGGTGGATTCAGTCCAAGGTTAGCTAATAACGGCTGACATGCCCTGGAATATGGAGGCCTAAATCAACATTGTTTTCACAGCTGTAATTAAGCCACCTAATCAGAAGCACATTTTGACGGGACAGTTTCTGGAAGCCAGACATTACAATTTCTCATGCCTGGAGTGCTGTGGCTCGTGAGAGGTCCTCATTTAATTCTAGGTTAAAGCGGGGGTGGGAGGGGTAGAGCCGTAAAATAAAAAAGATGATTTTTTTTTAAAGCAACTTACAACTGTTGAAATGAAGCAGGCCTATGTGTTCATGCCCTGACCAGCCTTGCACCCCACCCTGCTCCACTTCTGTGCTGAGTCCCCCCCAATTCTCAAGAGGCAGCTGCTCACAGTGAGATGAAGGGCTTTGCCAAGATCAACAGATGAGCTGGTCTGAACTGGCTCTCTGTGTGTTCCGATTGTAAATTGTGCTGGTGATGATTAGAGAACTCTAACACAGGATGTCGACTCTTAAAACTGTCCAGAGAAAATAATTTTTTTAAGTTCAGGGGAAAAAAAAAATTTTTTTTTTAACTTCTTTTGTGGCTTGGTGCATAGTGTTGTGTCTATAACTTTCATATGATTCAAATGAATTCACCAACTCTGTTATTAAAAGAAGAAAAAAGGTCATGGCTTGGCTCATGGTAGGACCCTTCTTCCCAGGCTGTCTCTAGAACGGTGCCTTGACACGCATCAGGTGTTTCCACCACCTGCCAAGAGAAGATGCTCCTAAAATGATGTGAATCTGTGATGTGGAATTCTGTGTTGGGGCCTGTGTTAAAAGGGCTAAATTGTCAGCTTGTTGCTTTCAGTGGTGGTGTTGCATTCTGTAACGTTTAAACTTTCAACCCCAGAGGCCACTGTAAAACTATCAATACGAAGGCACTAGTCACTGGAGTCTGATTATATTTAGTTCTGCATTTTAATTGCATATGGATTCCATTAACTAAACCTTTTGCCTTATAGGCAACATTTTAATCAAATTACTATAATTTTCAAATATGTTACAATAGTTTGACGAGTTAAAAGTTCAAATTCCTAACATATTGAATATCAAAAAAAAAAAAAAAAACTTTACATAAAAAGGGAAATACTCCTTACAAATACACTAATACATTTTCAGATCACTTTGGGGACTTTTTGACTACCTAGAAATACAATGATATTGTGAGACTTATATAATGGCATATGTTTGTAAATGGGTTATTGATGTTAAACATAGCCAAATTCAACATAGAAATTTTATTATAAATGCAGAAGCACATACTCATACTCATTTCATCCCTGCCATGTCAGTAAAGCTCAGGCCTGACCATGTATGTGCTTTGTAAAGATAATTCTAGCAATAATGTGGCACAAGATGAAAAGTGAGAGACTAAATATGGGAAAACTCATTTGAGGATCACTGAGAGAAAGACACTGTGACCACAAGAGGAGAAAGAGAAGGCTGGATCTAAGAGATGTAGGGTGGTAGAAACAGAGTTGTTGTTGTTGTTGTTATGGTTATGTGCCATGGAGTTAGTGAGAGGTTAAATATTGGTAGCTGAGGAAAAGTGGAACAAAATAGAAAGGGTTTTACCTTGGGCCCTAAGGTAGACAGTAATGGCATAGTTGGAGATAAAGAATGAAGGCAGAGAAGAATTGAGAAGAATACAGCGTAGCAGAATTGGGGCACTTCACAGAGTTTGACATACTCCAGAAAATCGAGGCATAGCACAGACATCGAGCAGGCAACTAGAGTCTTTCAGAATTCTACTTAGTAAGAAAGATAAAATAGCAGGAGAGATACTCAGAAGCATATTTAGTGGCTGCATCTCTCAGAGATACTGGTAGGGATAATTAGAAGATTAGATTGCCAACATACCATCAATATTTTCTACAACTGAATTACTAAGTACTCAAAACTGATTACGCTGATCAGGGCTTGAAATTTTCCATTCATGCTGTTCCTTGTCTCCCATTTGTATGATTTTATCAGTGAAGAACGGAAGTACCATCAATATAAAATTTATAACACCATGCCCCCAAAGTCACTATCATATGTCATCCATCTTGAAGGTGGCTTCTCCTAAACTGCACCCTACAAAACCTAACAGAAGAGAGAGAAGGTGTGAGGCTGATGGGATATGCATTATCACCAAAAAGGCCACGGCCTGTTCATAGAGCAAAAGCTTTAATAACTGGAATATGAGAACCTGCTAAAAGTTTAGCAATATAGGCCATGAATCAAGGAAAACGTTTGCCAAGTTGACTGGGATATCCTACTTTTTGATACTTCATGTTTCCTTTATTCAGCTCTGTTAGTATCCACAAAGTAGATCAAAATGTAGGAGAGTGTAAAGAGCTTATGTAGAAAAATTGTAGTGAGTGGTGGTATGGCATAAAAGGATTGATGAATTTTTAGATCCAATTTAGAAATTAAATTGGGGTCTGGAAAAAGTCAATACATAAAACAAAATCAAAATAAGAATATATAGCAAAAGCTGTATATAGGTAGATACAGACACACACACACATACGAGGGGACTTTGAAAAATACATGGAAAAATGAAATTAAGAGGTAATGGAATTCTTCCATGAACTTTTTGAAGCCATGGTGTACAGCGCAATAGTATAGACAGAGTGGATGTTTTACAACCTGACTATGAGGCTGACATCAGTTAGGGAAATTCTCAGCGGAGCATCATGGCTTAGAGAACACACTAATCTAACCCCTGCTCTTCCAGGCTTTTCCTCTCTGCAGCTCTCCCTCACAGTCCCCTAGTCCACCTATCCTGGACACTTCAATTTCTTAAGCATGCCATGCTTTCCCTTATCAACTTCTTTTGCATTTTCATTTTTCACTTCAATTCATTTGGATTCCTCAAGACTCTCTTTCCTAATTCCAAGCCTAAGCTTCTTGTTGCTAAGCACCATCAAATCGGTTCTTACTATAGTGACTCCTTGTAGGGTTTCTGAGGAGTGGCTTGTGGGTTTGAACCACTGACCTTGTGGTTAGTAGTCAGTGCTAACCCTACAGCACCACACCAGGACTCAATTCTAAGTTAGGTCCCCATTTTATGTGTTCTCATAACACTGTGTTTTTGTAACAAGATTCATAGTTACTCACAAAACAGTAAATATTCTTCACTATTCTTATCAAAGGAGAAACGATTTAAGTTGTCAAGGACTTCCTTCTTCTTGGATCAACTATCAACACTCACAAAAGCAGCAGTCAAGAAATCAAACGGCGTATCACATTAGGTAAATCTGCTGCACAAGACCTTTTTAAAGTGTTGAAAAGCAAAGATGTCAGCTTGAGGACTAAGGTGTGCCTGACCCAAGCCATGGTATTTTCAATAACCTCATATGCATGCAAAAGCTGGACAGTGAATAAGAAAGACCGTAGAAGAATTGATGCTTTTGAGTTATGGTGTTGGAGAATATTGAAAGTACCATGGGCTGCCAAAAGAACCAATAGATCCATTTTGGAAGAAGTGCAGCCAGAGTGCACCTTAGAGACCAAGATGGCCAAACTTCGTCTCTCATACTTTGGACATATTGTCAGGAGGGACCAGTTTTTGGAGAAGGATATCATGTTTGGTAAAGTGGAGGATCAGAGAAAAAGAGGAAGACACCTAGCAAGATGGATTGGCAAAGTGACAGCATCAATGGACTCAAGCGTGGCAACAATTGTGTGGTTGGCCCAAGTGTTTTGTTCTGTGGTGTATAGTCTCACTATGAGTTAGTAACAACTCGATGGCACCTAACAACAATAACAATGCTTGAAGTACTTGACAGTAGAGATTTGTCTTATTCCCTACAACACTCTTATAGGAAAACAAATGACAAGAAATCATAGCTCTTGGGATATAATCTAATCAGGTTCTAATTAAAACCCAGGGAATGCTATAAACCTCAACAATGAATATCATGAACAAACTAAGAATAAATATTTTAAAGTATACAAAAGCACCTTATTTGGAATAAATTACTTAAATTCTATGTCTCAGTTTCTTTAGACACTAATACCGACAAATAATCCTTACTTTTTCCAGAAAATGTAATAAAAACAAATGTGGCAAAATATCATTTGAGAAGTTAAGAAAAAAGGGTCTTCTTACATTTTACCATAAAGAACCAAAATATTTAAGCATCTCAACTCCGTTAAGACTACAATATCACTTGACAACTATCAAGTGTGAAATTATCTGCATAATGATGCAACTATATCACTCCTCCAGGACAGCAACTAGAATGTTCCTCTGATTTGTATTTTATTTGTTATTGTGGTTCGGTACTGTCAGGTCAATAACAATTTATAGTGGCTCTGATTACAACAGAAGGAAACATTGGCAGTCTTGTGTCATCCTCAAAACCGTAACTATGTTTGAGCCCATTATTGAGGTCACTATGCTATCCATTTCATTGAGGGTCTTCTTTTTCACTGATCTTCTACTTTACCAAACATGATGTCTTTCCCCAAGTACTGGTCCCTCATGATAACATGTCCGAAGTACATGAGACGAAGTCTTAGCATCCTCACTTCTAAGGAGCCTTCTGTTTGGACTTCTTGAAAGATAGATATGTTCGTTCTATTGCCAGTCCATAATCAAAAACCCCAAACCAAACCAAATGCTATCAAGTCAATTCCAATTCATTATGGATCCTGTGTAGGGTTTCTGAGGTAACAGAAAGCCTCATCTTTCTCCCATGGAGAGGCTGGGGGGTTTTAACTGCCAACCATGTTGCTGTTGGTAACAGTTTTGGAGTCAGTTCCAACTCATAGCGATCCTGTATAGGATTTCAAGAGTGGCTAGTGAATTTGTGCTTATCCAATGCTTATCCCACAGTGTCACACCAGGACTCCAACCATTTGTTGTTGTTATGTGTCGTGGAGTCAGTTCCAACTCATAGCGACCCTGCAAAGGGCTTCCGAGGCCGTAAACTTTAATGGAGCAGAAAGCCTCATCTTTCTCCTGCAGAACAGCTGGTAGTTTCGAACTGCTGACTGTGAGATTAGCAGCCCAATTCGTAACCACTACGCTACCAGAGCTCCCTGGACTCCAACCACAGTACTTGTATATTCAATATTCCTCACCAATACCATAATTTAAAGGCATAAATTCTTCAGTCTTCCTCATTCATTGTCCAGTTTTTACATGCATATGAGGCAACTGAAACTACCATGGCACGCATGGGTCAGGCATACCTTAATCCTTAAAGTGACATCTTTCCTTTTTAAGCCTTTAAAGAAGGTCGTTTGCAGAAAATTTGCCAAATGCAATACGTTGTATGAGTTCTTGACTGCTGCTTCCATGAGTGTTGATTGTGGATTCAGGCAAAATGAAATCCTGGACAATTTCAGCTCTTCGCTGTTTATCATGATGTTTATTGGTCGAGTTGTGAGGATTTTTGTCTGCTTTAAGTTGAGTAGTAAGCCATATTGAACGTTTGTCTTAGATCTTCATCAGCAAATGCTTCAAGCCTGCTTCACTTGCAGTATGTCAAAGGTTGTTTGAGTCTTCCTCCAATTCTGATGCTATATTCTTCATTTAGTCCAAGTTCTCAGATCATTTGGTTAACATACGTATTGAATAAGTATGATGAAAGGATACAACCCTGATACACAACTTAACTGATTTTAAACCATACACTACCCCCTTGTTCTGTTCAAACAACTGCCTCTTGGTCTCTTTACAGGCTCTGCATGAGCATAATGAAGTGTACTAGAAAACCCATTCTTTACAATGTTATCTATAATTGTATATGATCCACACAGTTTAATGCCTGTGCCTAGTCAACAACACAGGCAACCATCTTTCTGGTAGCCTCTGCTTTCAACAAAAACCCATATGGTATCTGCAATGGTAGTCCTTGTTCCAGGCCTTCAGTGAATCCACCTGGAATTTCTGGCAATTCCTTGTAGATGTACTGTTGGAACCATTACTGAATTATCTTCAGCAAAATGTTACATAGTTTGATAATTTCCACATTCTGTTGGATCACCTTTCTTTGGAACGGGCACAGAGATGAATCTCCTCCCATCAGCTGGCCAGCTCTTCCAAATCCCTTGGCATACATGAGTGAGTGCTTCCAGGGTTGCAATCGTTAATTGAAACATCTAAGTTGGTATCCCATCAACTCTTAAAGTCCTGTTTTTCCACTAATGCCTTCATTGCAGCTTGGATATCTTTCTTCAATGCCATCAATTCTTAATTACATGCTACCTTCTCAAATGGGTGACACTGACCAATTTTTTTGGTACAGTAACTGTACTCCTTCTAGCTTCCATTTTTAAAACTTTTTATTGTGAATTGAGTAAAGGTTCATGGAGGAAATCATCAGTTTTACATTCTTTACAATCATGTACTTTATTGCATTTCAACGATTGTAATCCCCACCATGTAACCTCAGTTATCCCACATCCTCCCTGGGATTCTTGTTCCCATTCTGCCTTCTTTCCCAATCCTTATGAATTTGTCTTTAGGTAAATGCTGCCCTTTTGATCTTGAATGGTTGATCATTCCATGGTGTGCATAACTCACTAGTGTCATTGTCCCCCATCCTGGTGTGACACTGTGGGTTAATGTCCTGGACTGCAACTTTGGTTTGAACCCAAGGTCAGTGGTTCAAGCTCACCAGCTGCTCCTCAGAAACCCTATACAGGGTTGCTATGGGTCAGAACCAACTTGACGGCACTTAACAACCTATCTGCAACAGTAGATAGGTGTGTTGCTGTCGTTGTTGTTAAGTGTCATCGAGTCGGTTCCGACTCACAGCAGCAACCCTGTATAGATAGGGTTTCTGAGGAGCAGCTGGTGACCTTGAGCCGCCGGCCTTAAATTTCAGACTGGCCTTGCAGTCCAGCGCATTATCCCACAGCGCCACACCAGGACTCCTTTCTACCACTTAAGTGAAAATTGAGGTACAACAGTAAGTTCCATTCCAGTCCTGAAGGGTGGTCGAGGTCCATAGTCTCAGGTTCCTCCAATGTCTTTCTGACCAACAAGCCTGGTCTTTTTTATAATATTGAGTTTCGATCCACGTTTTCTCCCACTTTCTTTCCAGTCCTTCTAATGTGACCCCTTTCAGAACTGTCGGTAGGGGTGGCTGGGTACCACCGAATTCTTCTGGTCTGAGGGTCATGGAGACGGATGTTCATGTAGAGAACAGTACAGCACTCAGTACTATTCCATTCATCCCTTAATTCCATCACTTAGTTTCCATCACTCATCTTTCCTCTACACAGTTAGTTGCCTCTTAGATGGCCACTCACGGGTTTTTAAGATCCCACACTACTTACCAAATGTAGAACATTGTCTTTGTAAGCGTTGGTATGCCAATTGACTGTGGTATTCCCCAAGGCTATGGCCCTGAACCTTCAGTCCCTCAAAGTGTTTGGTAATGTCTAAGAAGTTTTCATAAGTTTGCTCCACTATGGGAACCATGGTGGCTCTGTAGGAAAAACACAGGACTGCAAACCACACGGTTAGTGATTCAAGCCCATCAACTAAAACCCGTACAGGGCCACTATGAGTTGGAACCAAGTTAACAGCACTTAACAACAAACAACAACAATGTTCTATCATATTCATGAATATTTTTGCAGCAAAAGTAAATAAATACCCATGTACAAATTTTTGGCACACTTCTACTCTCCCTCCCATACCTGTTCAGCCTGTGTATCTGTCCACAAACCTACTCTTCCATTTTCTTTTGATGCTTTATGTCTTGATCAATTTTTGCCCATAGAATCCTTCAATATTGCAATTTGAGGCCTGAATATTTTCCTGTTGTTTCAGCTTTGAAAATGCCAGCTGTGTTCTTCCCTTTTGGTTTTCTAACTCCACATCTTTGTACATTTCACGATAAGATTTTACTTCATCTTCTCAACCACCTTTTAAAATCTGCTTAGCTCCTTTAGTTCATCATTTTTTCCATTTCCTTTAGCTACTCTGCATTCAGGAGTTCTGGTGTAGCATTGTAAGATAAGCACTCTATATAATGTCACTATGAGTCAGAGTCGACTCCACAGCATTTAACAACAACTCTGCATTCAAGAGCAAATTTCAGAGTCTCTTCTGACCCAGATTTTGGTCTTTAATTCCCTGTCTTTTTGATGACCTTTTGCTTTCTTCATATACGATGGCCTTGTCATTCCACAGCTCCTTTGGTCTTTGGTCATTATTAGTTTTCAGTGTGTCAAACTTATTCTTGAAATGGTCTCTAAATTCAGGTGATATATACTCAGGGTCATACTTGGTACTTGTGGTATTGTTTCAAGTTTCTTCAGCATCACCTTGAACTTGCCTTTAAGGAAATTATCGTATTTTTCTGCAGTTGGACCCTGGTCTTTTTGTAACTGATGGTATTTAGCTTCTCCATTGTCAGATGTCTCCATTGACATTCACAGATGTCGATTTGATCCCTGTGTATTCCATCTGGCATGAGTCACATCTATTGTCACCATTTACATTGTTGAAAAAGGGTCTTTGCAATGATTAAGTCATTGGTCTTGTAAAATTCTGTCATTGAATCTCCTGCTTCGTTTCTATCACCAAGGTCATATTTTCCAATCACCAATACCGCTTTGCTTCCAACTTTCACATTCCAACCACCAGCAACTATCAATGTATCTTTATTGCATATTTGATCCATTTCAGGCTGCAGAAGTTAGTGAAAATCTTCAATTCCTTCAGCTTTGGTATTAGCAGTTGGTGCATAAATTTACGTAAAAGCCATATTGGCTGGTCTTCCTTGAAGGTGTATGGGTATTATCCTATTACTGACAGGACTGTACTTCAGAGTAAATCTTGAAATGTTCTTTTTGACAATGAATGCAACACCATTCCTCTTCAATTTGTCATTCCCAGCATAGTACACCATATGTTTTGTCAGATTCAAGATGACTGACACCAGTCCATTTCAGCTCATTACAGCCTAGGAAATTGATCTTTATGCATTTCATTTCATTTATGATGATTTCCAAAATAAATCTGTAATTTACTACTTTCTCATAAATAAAATGCTATAGAATTAAAGACATACTGCTTAAACATACAGTGGAAATGAGGTAAATTAGTACTGTAGCTTGCAGCTTCATAATTCACAGTGAAGTATTTGGGTTGGGCATTCTATGTTTCACAAATTGAAATACCATGTGTTTCTCCACAGCTGTGGGTGTGCAGACCTCCAGACACCCACAGGTAATTGGTTCTGAGTGCTGTACTGTTCTCTACTGGGCTGTATGGGAACCAAAAGCTCTTTACTCAAAGTCCTTTCTGATTACTATAACTCAAGACAAAAGCTCTAGAGCAACACTAAGTTAATGGATCAAAGACCAACACTCCAGAAATGTAAAAGTACTGACAAGTGTACTATGGATGAGGAACATTTGATGAACTCTGGCATTATTAGTGCACGTTGCTGAACAAGAAATAAAATGTCATCTAACTTGGGTTAATGTGTTTAAAGATGACTTATTCATAGATACAATATGATTGACCTCTTTATATACATTATAACACCATGATATATACGGTTTTATCAATTATTGTTTATTATGTATTCTTGTCAAGTGAAATGGATTGATAAGATAGTAATGAGACAACAGTGAGTACAGGCTGGCTGTCCTCAATTCATTAAGTAGTACCAACAAGTAACATTAATACTGTATGCACTATGTGCTACGAGCACTGATTTAAGGGTTGTTTCAGTTCTCTTGCCTACGCATAACAAGATTGCCTCATAATTACATACATTTCTTAAAATACGTAAAGAAAGTTTATCTATAGAAACTAGACCTTTTGTAAGTATAAAGAAGAGAGCCACTATTAGTTGCAAGAAAAAAAGCCAATATTTATTGAGCAACTATTAATATGCCAGAGTTACAGTGTGGCATTGTAGGATAAGCAAGCACTGGACTGCAAGGTCAGTTTGAACCATGAAGTTGGTGGTTCAAACTCACCAGCTGCTCCTTGGAAACTCTATACAGGGTTGCTATAAGTTGGAACTGACTTGATGGCACGTAACAACAGCAACATTAATATGCCAGACACGATACGTATTATACAATATACACATATGTATTTGTGTAATCCTCACAACAACAATGTAGGCATTTTTGTCAATACATTACGTATTTGTAAATGAATGCTTATTTAGCATCTTTATATAACTAGCAAATAACAGCCAGAATTCACACACAGGCCAAGCTTTGTCTTAAAGTACTGCTGTAATAAAAACAACCCAAGTATTTCTATTTAAAGAAGAGCTCTATTTTCATACAGCCCTAAAGATCAGAAGTTCAAATTCAAGGCATGGCTAGAGGAAGGCAGGCCAAGGAGTTGTTCCTTGTCTATTTCAACCTCTAGTGGCTGCCAGCAATACTTGGCATGGCTGGGCATGTAGACAAATCTAGCTTCTTCCACTCTCTTCCTTTATCCCCTGTGAGTATCTCTGTATGTTCTAGCCTTTTTATAACTCTGAAGTGATTAGACTGAGGACCTATTCGACTTGGTGATTGTGGTTGTGTGCTGTTGAGTCAGTTTCAACTCACAGCAACCCTGAATAGGGTTTCCAAGGCTGTAAATCTTTATGGGAGCAGAAAGCTTCATCTTATTTCTGAGGAGCAGCTGGGGGATTTGAATTCTGACCTTGTGGTTGGCAGTCCAATGTGTAACCCACTGGTATGGATTAATTAACTTAACAAAGAAAACACTATTAAAAAAAGAATCCATAGGTCAGGCCTTTAGAACATAGCGTTAGGTGACACAATTCAATCCAAAACACCATAAAAAGACTTGTTTCTTTCTGAAGTTTTCAAAGTATGTGAAACTGCTAAAAAAAAAAAAAAAGTTTGATGCACTTTTCAATATATACAGATGCAATATAGTAAATAATTATAAAATAAAGGGGGGAGCAATGAACCTACATGATTGTAAGGCCTTTCCACTTTTCTTAAAGTGATAAAATACTAATTCTTGGTAGACTGTGAAAAACTGCACGCATACATACACACACATATATATACCCCTAGAAGCTACTACCACCACTCATCTATCAGTTTGTCATACTGGGGTGGCTGTATGTTGCTATGATTCTAGAAGCTATGCCATGGGTATATTAAATACCAGCAGAGTCAATCACTTTAGCAGGTTTCAGCTGAGTTTCCAAATGAAAACAGACTAGGAAGAAGGAGAGACTGACTACTTGTGAATATTTAGTCACTGAAAACCTTATGAATAGCAGTGGAACACTGGAACAGTGGAACACCAAAATATTGAATACCGAAACAAGATGAAGAGCACCAGAATATTGTCAGATATAGTGCCAGAAAATGAGCCCCTCATGTTGGAAGGCACTCAAAATGCGACTGAGGAAGAGCTGCCTCCTCAAAGTAGAGTTGATCATGATGACACAAGTAAAGTAACGCCCATGGGAGTAAAGTCCTCGGGACCTTCATTTGCTGATGGGGCACAACTCAAAACGAAGAGAAACAACTGTAAACACCCATTAATAATCGGAACGTGGAATGTACAAAGTATAAATCTAGGAAAATTGGAAATTGTCAAAAATGAAATGGAACACATAGACATTGACATCCTAGGCATTAGTGAGTTGAAATGGACTGGTATTGGCCATTCTGAATCTGACAATCACATGGTTTACTATAACGGGAACGACAAATTAAAGAGGAATGGTGTTACATTCTTCATCAAAAAATGCACATTAAGATCTGTCTTGAAGTACACTACTGTCTGTGATAGGATAATATCAAGACATCTACACGGAAGATCAGTTAATAACACTATTATTCAAATGCATACACCAACCACTAAAGTCAATGATGATGAAATAGAAGAATTCTACCAATTTCTACAGCCTGAAATTGATCAAACATGCATCAAGATATATTGATAATTACTGGCAATTGGAATGTAAAGGTTGGAAACAAAGAAAAAGGATCAGTAGTTGGAAAATATGGCTTGGATATAAAAATGATGCTAGAGATCGCATGATGGAATTTTGCAAAAACAAGACTTCTTAATTGCAAATACCTTTTTAAAAAAACATAAAAGACAACTTTACACATGGACCTCACCAGATGGAATACACAGAAATAAAAATGACTACATCTGTGGAAATAGATAGTGGAAAAGCTCCATATCATCATCCAAAACAAGACCATGGCCATACTGTGAAACAGACATCAATTGCTCATATGCAAGTTCATGCTGAAGCTGAAGAAAATTCTTTTTAGTGCATTGTAACATTCACCAAGATAGAACATATTCTGTGTCAAAAAACAAAATGCAACAAATTTTTTACGATCTTTCTTCTTTGATTCCAATGTTCACAATTCAATCACCAGTAATTTTCAATACTTCTTGGTTGCATGTTTGAACAATTTCAGATTACAGAGTTCATTAAAATCTCCAATTTCTTCATCTTTGGCATCAGTGATTGGTACATAAATTTGAGTAATAGTTTATTAATTGATCTTCCATTTAGGTGTATGGATAATATATTGTCATTGACAGCATCATACTTCAGGATGCATCTTGAAATGTTCTTTTTGACAATGAATGTGACAGCTTTCTTCTTCAATTTGTTATTTTTTGCATAGTAGACCACCTCATTGTCCTATTCAAAATGGTTAATATCAATCCATTTTGCTCACTAATGTCAAGGACCTTGATCTTCATGGGCTGCATTTCATTTTGATGACTTTTAATTTTCCCAGATACATACTTCATATATTCCACATTCCCACTATCAGAGAATGTTTACAGCCATTTCTTCCCAAATGCTTTACACCACCCACATCACTAAGGTCAACTCTTAGTTTGAGGAAGCAGCTCTTAGTTTGAGTGCCTTCCAATCTGACAGGCTCAGCTTCAAGAACATTATATCAGACAATGTTCCAATGCTGTTCAGAAGGTTTTCACTGGTCAATGTTTTTAAAAGGTGATCACTAAGTCCTTCTTCGTAGTGTCCCTGCTAGTATTTGAAATATTGGTGGCAGAGTTACAGCATCAGAGCAACAAACAAGCTGTCACAGTACAATGAACTGACCTTAGGGTGGCTACAATCAAAGAACAAAGAGCAGACTTCAAAGACCCAAACCACTAAGTATGGGGAGAATACAGTGTAATTGGAATGATAATACCCTACTTTTGTCATTGTTAACTGCTTTGCAGTTGTTAGTTCCAACTCTTAGTGACCCTGTATAGGGTTTTGGAGGAGCAGCTGGAGAATTTGAACTGTCATCCATTCATTTCAAACCGACCTTGTGCTCCAGCACATTTTCCCACAGCGCCACACAAGGACTCCTATATGCTACTGATAGGAATGAAAATCACACATTCACTTTGAAAAGACAGTTACTTACAAAGTTAAACACATAGTTACCATATGATCCAGCAATCCTACCACCAGGTATTTACCAGAGAGACATGAGCACTTATAAAACTTGTAGGCAAATATTTATAGTCTTTTTTATGATAACTTAAAAACACTGAAAATAATCTCAATGTTTTTTCGACTGATGAATGCATAACCAAATCACGGTATAACCATATAATGAAATGCAGCTGCTCCCGTGAGCCACTGAGTGGATTCTGACTCACAGTGACACTATACAGAGTTTCTGAGGCTGCAGAGTTTTATGGGAGCAGGAAGCCTCATCTCAGCAATAAGAAGAATACAACTACCAATTCACAAATAACTTGCATGGATCTCAAATGTATTATTCTAAGTGAAAGAATCTGCACTCAGTATAATACATACTGTATGGATACTACTTATAAGTCTTTCAGAAAAGGGGAAAATTATAAAAATATAACCACAGCAATGGCTGCTAGAAGCCAAAGCTGGAGGTAGGACTTGATGTCCAGGGAGCCCCTGGAGAATTTTCAAGTCACGGAACTGTTGTGTGTCTTCATTTTGGTGGTAGGTAGTTACATAACTCTATGCATCTGTCTACACTCATGGAACTGTGGACCACCATCAGAAAATAATTCTTAAATGGCTGAAAAAATAGACAGTATTCTAATTTTGAGGCTAGTGTTTATCTGTCACGAGGGTAGTGGATGAGAAGAGGAGTGAGGGAGGGAAAAGAAGCCAAGATTGCTCCATGTCTTGATCTAGGTTTACTTGGCTTGCTGTATTCCTTGTGTTAAAAATTAAACAGCTCTGTCTTAAAAGACAAGCAGGAAAAATCCAAAACAAAAATGGCATTCTGATTGGCTACTACAAGAACAAGCAAGTTGTTTGCTGGGGAGCCATGAAGGACAGCAATCAAGTCCTTTTAGGGCAAACCTCCCTCCAGGACTGAAACTCAAAGGGAACACATGAGCAGGCATGTAAGATTGCTGATGACCATGTTGGTCTCCTGGTGAGTGGAAGAGGGGGAAAGGCAGCAATGAAGAAATGGGCTGAGTTTGACCACATTCCCATAGACTCCCATTGACCTGGAGATGAGAGAGAGAAGAGGAAGGGCTGGTTGGTCCAAAGTGTGGTGAGACCTGGAGACACCAGAGTCCATGGACAAGGACATAGCCATGGAGGGCTAGAGCTGAGAGTGAAGCATCCAGCTGATATGAAGTGAGGGGAGACACAAAAGAGTGCCCAAACTTTCAGACAGTACCCATTTGACCTAGCCTTGATGGCTTGATGATCAGAGCTCGACTAGAGGAAGATTCAAAAAAACTAAAACAGAAACAATTTTTGATGAAGGAAACAAGGGTAAATTAATTACTACAATTTGATGAACTTGACCTATACTCATGGAAGTAGTAACTCAAAATACCAACTGAAAGAGAAGGAGTCTTCACATCCAACATCAATCTTATCCCCTCTGTATACAGGGTTGATAGAGACGGGGAACTTAGACATTGGCTACCTAAAATGTGAGGGACTATAAAGGTGCGGTGTGGTGCTGTGGGCTGACATGCCAGACTGCAAAACTGGTTGAACTGCAAGTTTGGCAGTTCAGGCTCACCAGCTGCTCCTTGGAAACACTACACAGGGTCGCTATGAGTCAGAACTGACTCAACAGCAGTTAACAGCAACATAAAGGCTCGAAGTGACCGACTTACAAGTTTTCAAGAAAGAGTTTAGTTTCAGAATGTGTGGGAGAAATTAGAATCCCCACTGAATATTTTTCATCTTGTCTAGACAGGTCTGATGAAAGGAGATGGGGATAAGATTCTTATGATTCAATAGTGAGTAATTGTTATCTTGACTAATTGTGACTGTCACAACTGTAAAGGTAGAAGTTTTATAACAAAAAGAGGGAACTAGTTATCTTAAAGTCCAGGAACAGAGAACCCTAGGACCATCAAGGGAGAGGAGCATAAGCAGAATGTGGGATCTTATCTAGAAAGGCGGTGACACCAGAGATGGAGACAGAGATGAAGGCATGGAGAGAGAGAGCAGCTGAGGACTCTAGACTCATGGAAAGAGAAAGGCTGTGTGCTGGAAGCCAGGTGCTGGAGGCCAGGAGGTAGGTTTGCAGAATGTGTTCTTTGATTGTTTAAATGATTACATATTCCTGAGTGTTTTTGTGTATATACCCCAACCCACACACACACTAAAAAACAAAAAAAGAGGGAATAGAAGAATAGAAGCACCTACTGTTGAATGATGATACACAGAGGAGACTGTAATCATTGCAATGAAATGATTAATGTAAAACTGATATTCCTCCATGAAAACCATCTCTCAATTAAAAATAAAACCTTAAAAAAAAATTAATCAGCTCTGGTAGTGTAGTGGCTACAAGTTGGGCTGCTAACCTCAAGGTCAGCAGTTTGAAACCACCAGCTGTTCCGGGGGAGAAAGATGAGGCTTTCTGCTCCCATAAAGATTTATAGCCTTGGAAACCCTATGTAGGGTCGCTATGAGTCGGAACCAACTCCACAACACACCACCACCACCACCACACTTGTCTGTCAGTTAGTTTTACTATAGTGGCTTGCATGTTGCTGAGATTCTGGAAGCAATGCAAAGGGTATTTTAAATACCAGCAGGGTCACCCACAGTGGACAGGTTTCAGATGAGCTTCCAGATGAAGACAGATGAGGAAGAAAGAGAGATGGACTACTTCCAAATATTTAGTCACTGAAAACCTTATGAATAGCAGTGGAACTCTGTCAGCACCAGATTATTAAGTATGGAAACATGATGAAGAACACCAAAATATTGTCGGATACAGTGCCGGAAGATGAGGCACTCAAAATGTAACTGGGGAAGAGTAGAGTTGACTATGATGACTTGAATGGAATAAAGCCCTCGGGACCTTTACTTAACTGCAATGGCACAACTCAAAATAAAGAAAAATAGCTGTAAACATCCATTAATAATTGGAACATGGAATATAAGAAGTAGGAAAACTGGAAATTTTCAAAAATGAAATGGAATACATAAACATTGATATCCTAGGCATTAGTGAGCTAAAATGGACTGGTATTGACCATTTTGAATCTGACAATCACATGGCTTACTAAGCCAGGAATGACAAAATGAAGAGGAATAGCATCACATTCATCATCAAAAAGAACATACCAAGATCTGTCTTGAAGTACAATGCTGTCCGTAATAGGAAAACATCCAGATGCCTACAAGGAAGACCAGTTAATACTATTATTTAATTTTAAGCATCTACCACTAGAGCCAATGATGATTAAATTTTAAAATTCTATCAAATTCTTCAGTGTGAAATTGATCAAACATGCAGTCAAGATTCATTGATAATTCCTGGTGATTGCAATACAAAGGTTAGAAACAAAGAGGAAGGACCC
>NW_006408583.1:11702886-11728622 GCF_000296735.1 Chrysochloris asiatica
ACAAGAAAGAAGGAAAAGACCAAAATGGATGTCAAAAGAGACACTGAAACTTGTTCTCCAGCATAGAGATGCTAAAGCAAATTGAAAAATGAGGAGGTACAAGACCTGAACAGAAATTTTCAAAGGTCAGCTCGAGAAGACAAAGTCAAATATTACAATGAAATGTGCAAAGACCTGTTAGAAAACCAAAAGGGAAAAACATGCTCAGTATTTCTCAAGCTGAAGGAATTGAAGAAAAAAATTCAAGCTTGGACTTGCAATATGGAAGGATTCTAGGGGCAAAATACTGAATGGTGTAGAAAGCATCAAACAAAGAAGGAAGGAATACACAGAGTGACTGTACCAAAAAGAAATGATCGATGTTAAAACATTTCAAGAGGTAGCATATGATCAAGAGCCAATGACACTGAAGGAAGAAGTACAAGGTACATTGAAGGCATTGACCAAGAACAAGGCACCGTGAACTGATGGAATACAAATTGAAATCTTTCAACAAAATTATGCAATACTAGAGGCACTGGATCAACTATGCCAAGAAATTTGGAAAACAACTATCTAGCCAACTGACTGGAAGAGATCCATATCTGTGCCCATTCCAGAGAGAGGTGACCCAACAGAATGCAGAAATCATTGGATAACAATTGTGGAACACTTAATTTTGATTATGAGGAACCTGTAAGCAGACAAAGTGGCAGTTGTTCAAACAGAGCAAGGGAACACTGAATGGTTTAAAATCAGGAAAGGTGTGCACCAGGGTGGTATTCTTTCACCATACTTATTCAATCTGTATGCTGGACAAATAAACAAAGAAGCTGGATTATATGAAGAAAAATGCAGCATTAGGATTGGAGGAAGGCTCATTAACAATCTGTGATATGCAGCTGATACAAGCTTGCTTGCTGAAAGCAAAGAGGACTTAAAATACTTATTGATGAAGACCAAAGAGCACAGCCTTTAGTATGGGCTGTACCTCAATGTAAAGAAAACAAAAATCCTCACAATAGACCAATAAATAACATCCATATAAATGGAGAAAAGATTGAAGTTGTCAATGACTTCATTTTGCTTGGGTCAACCATCAATATTCATGGAAGCAGCAGTCAGGAAATCAAACGACGTAGTGCATTGGACAAATCTGCTGCACAAGACCTCTTTAAAAGTATTGAAGAACAAAGATGTCAGTTTCATGTTGCTGCAAGGACTAAGGTTCACCTGACTCAAGCCATGGTATTTTCAATAACCTCATGTGCATGCAAAAGTTGGACAGTGAATAAGAAAGACCACAGAAGAATTGATGCTTTTGAGTTATGGTGTTGCAGGAAAATATTGAAAGTATCATGGAGTGCCAAAATAACAAACAGATCTGTGTTGGATGAAGTACAGCCAGAGTGTTCCTTGGAGGCCAGGATGGCCAGCTTTCATCTCTCATACTTTGGACATATTGTCAGGAGGGACCAGTCACTGTAGAAGGATATCATGTGTGGTAACGTGGAGGGTCAGAGAAAAAAAGTAAGACCCCCAACAAGATGGATTGGCAGCATTAATGGGCTCAAATGTAGTAATGATTGTGAGGTTGGTCTAGGATCGTTCTGTTTATGCACAGGGTTGCTATGAGTTGCATCGACTCGATGGCACCTAACAACAACAACAAAGCAAGCCTTGAAAGATGTAACTTTCATATACATGGAGTCTTCCATGTAGCACAAATTTTACTTCTTTTCCAATTTATAGAAACAGCAGTCAAAAAATCAAATGACATGTTGTATTAAGAAAATCAGCTGCACAAGACCTCTTTTAAAATGTGGAAGAGCTAAGATGTCAGTTTGAAGACTAAGGTACGCCTGACACAAGCCATGGTATTTTCAGAAAACTCCTATGTATGTGAAAGTTGCACAGTGGATAAGGAAGACCAGAGAAAAATTGATGCATTTGAGTTATGGTGTTGAAAGAGAATACTGAAAGTACCATGGGCTGCCAAAAGAACAAACAGATTTGTGTTGGAAAAAGTACAGCCACAGTGCTCCTTGGAAGTCAGGATGGCCAGACTTTATCTCTCATACTTTGGACATATCGGGAGGAATCACTCCCTGGAGAATGATATCATGTTTGGTAAAATGGAGTGTAGGAGCAAAAGAGGAAGACTCCCCCAACAACAAGAAGGACTGACACAGTGGTGACAGCGATGAGCTCAGGCATAGCAAGGATTGTGAGGTAGGCGCAGGACCAGACAGTGTTTCATTCTGCTGTGTATAGGGTCTCAATGGCACCTAACAACAAGAACAGCACACTTATTAATTGTATACATTTCTGCATGCATGTTATTTTCAGTAAGAAAAAAAGTATATCAAAAGTAATGGAGTTTGAAGCCATCAAGGCAAGAAATCAAGTCCCTTCAGGACAAACCCCTCTCTAAGACTGAAACTCAAAGGGAACACATGAGCAGGCATGCAAGCTTCCTGGTGACCACATTGGTTTACTGGTGAGTGGAAGAGGGGGAAAGGCATCAATGAAGAAATGGGCTGAATTCAACCACATTCCATAGACTTCCATTTACCTGGAGATGAGAGAGAGAAGAGGAAGGGTTGGTTGGTCCAAAGTGTGGTGAGACCTGGGGACACCTGAGCCCATGGACAAGGACATCGCCACAGAGGGCTAGAGCTGAGAGTGAAGCATCCAGCTGATATGAAGTGAGGGGAGATGCACAAGAACACCCAAACTTGCAGATAGTACTCATTTGACCTAGCCTCCACGACTTGATGATCAGAACTCGACTAGAGGAAGATTTTTTTAAAAACAACAATTTTTGATAAAAGGAAATGAGGGTAAATTGGTACAATTTTATGAACTTGACCTATACTCATGGAGGTAGTAGTTCTAAATACCAACAGAGAGGGAAGGAGTCTTCATATGAAGTATGAATGAGTACTATCCCCTCAGTACACAGGGTAGATAGGGATGGGCAACTTAGACATTGGCTACCTAAAATGAAGGGGCAGTAAAGGCACAAAGTGAGTTGCTTACAAAGTTTCAAGAAGGAGTTTAAGAGTCTGTGGGAGAAGGTAGAGTCCCCACTGAATAGCTTTCATCTTGTCTAGAGGGTCTGGTAAAAACAGATGGGGGCAAGATTCTTATGATTCAATAGTAATTTGTAAAGGTGGAAGTTTTGTAACAAAAACGGGGGGAGTAGTTCATCTTACAGTCCAGAAACTCAGGACACTAAGATCATCAAGGGAGAAGAGCACAAGCGGAATGCGAGACCTTATCCAGAGAAGCAGGGACACCAGAGAGGGAGGCACAGCTGGAGACATGGAAAGAGGGAACAACTGAGGACTCTACATTCATGGAAAGCGAGGGATTGAAAGCTGGCAGCCAGGAGGCAGACTTGCAAAATGTACCCTTTGGTGGTGTAAATTACTATATATGCCTGTGTATTAAAAAAAAAAAAAGCTAAAATAAAGAGAAATACTGTTAACTGATAGTACATGGTGGGGATCATAATCATTGTAATGGAACAAAGTATATGATTTGTTATGTAAAACTGATGATCTGCCCTGTAAACTTTCACTCAATTCACAATAAAAACTTTTTTTAAAAGTAATGGATTTTAAAGAAAACAAGCTTTTAAATATGAGTTCCAGATGACAATGTCTTATTTCCAAAATAAAGATTACAAGCAATTGCCATAGGAATGCATAAATGGAAAACACCACTTTGGGTTGGGATGATCACGAAAGGATTTACAGAGTAATTAAATCTGAGCTGAGTCTTCAAGGAGCATAGGATTCCAATAGGCTCAAAGGAAAGTAAGGCAGCAACTCTGAGCAAAAGCATAAGAAACCCACTGCCAATTTTGACACTGTGGAATAAGGTTCAAACTCACCAGCTGCTCTTTGGAAACCCTATCCAGGTTCACTATGAGTCAGAACTGACTTGATGGCACACAGGAACAACATAGTGACCCTATACAACAGAGCTTTTGTGGTGTGCCATTGAGTTGGTTCTAACTCATAAAGACCCTATTTAGGGTATTTGAGGAGGAGCAGCTGGTGGGCTTGAAGTTAACAGTCCTGTGCTTATTCTACAGCATCACATAGGACAGAGTAGAACTGCTATATAGGATTTCCAAGGCTATAAATCGTTATGGAAACCGATTGCCACAATTTTTTCCCATGGAGCGGCTGTTGGGTTTGAACTGCTGACTTTTCAGTTAACAGTCAAGTGCTTTCGCCACTGTGCCACCAGGGCTCCTTTTAAGCAAAAACACAGAGATAGAAAAATACATTTAGTTAGGCAGACTAGGAACTGAAACCCTAAAAATCATTTGCTTTTGTGGCACATGAGCTCAGAAAGAAGATAGATACCAAAATTAAAAACAGAGAGTCAAACGCACCAATTTAGACAGCAACCAAGCATGTAACAGGCAAAGGTTCAAGTAGCCAGGAAAAGGGTTTGGCAAAAGGTATCAAGTTCCAGCTCCTATGATATTTGAAGGTTGTTGTTGTTGTTAGGTGCCATCAAGTCGGTACTGACCCATAGTGACCTTATGCACAGCAGAACATAAGAAAGTAAGGCTGGAAAATCCATCACTGAGAAAAGGTACTACTCAATGAAAACTTGAGTGTGCAACAAGGCCAACTTGGAAAGCTAACAAATTATTAAAACAGAGTCTTTCTCCTCCCCTCTGTCTAAAGTCAAAACTGTTTCTAGAATCTAGAATAAACCAGATCCCAAATAGGAAGTTAAGGAAATCCAAAGGCCAGAGTCAGGTGGTGGAGCAAGAGGAGTCATGGAGGCCAGTGAACAGAGAAGAAATCCAGAGGAAAAGATGGCATCTCAGAAAGCTAGAAAGATCAGTTACTGTCGTTGTAGTACTGATATTTTTGCTATTGTCGTCACGTGCCATCGAGTCAGTTCCAACTCATAGTGACCCAGTACAGGATTTCAGAGGAGTGACTGGTGAGTTTGAACTACCAACCTCAAGGTAGGTTCAAACCTACCATGCTGCCCTGCACTTATCCTATAGCGGTACCACTTAGAAATAACAAGCAGACGGGCGAATGTGTAGGATTGAACCTTCCTTGGGAAATAAAGCAACTACTTAAAATGTGGTAGTAGAAGCAAACATTTTATAATAAATACTTTGATTACATGAAAATTAAATACTTTTACTACTGATTGCAAATCCATGAGAAAAAGAATTGCCTGTTTGGCTACAAATTGTGTCCCTAGAACCTAGCACAACGTTTACCATAGAGAGAAGCTCAGTACATACTGGATTGATACAGAAGCGCAGGAACAACCAAAAATACACTGAAGGCAGAGCACAGATAAGCAGCCAGAGAATCAACAAAAGAAAGATGAGATAACAAAGGAAACGAGCTTTAAGAAGAAAAGAATTGCTAAAAGCCGCGTATGTTGTAGAAAAGTTGAAAGGGCTAAGAAGGAACTAATTAATGGACAGAGCAAGCAGGAAGGGGACCTTTAAGAAAGTAGTTCAGTAGATATAAAGACTCACTCAGAAGAGAGAGAGCTGTAAGCTCAGGAGCAGACAGACAGTGAGTGTGTGCAAACAGCCAATATAGAACTATTCTTCAACAGCCTGTCAATGAAATGAGGGGAACATCCGCTACTGAGGGGGCTGAAAGCTCACACAAATACCCTGATGGTGGCCAAAAAGGAGGAAGAATGAAAAACCAAGGCTTGCAGCTGAAGACGTTAGGTTAGTGAATAATCTTTTCCAATGGTGTCGTAGTGGTTACGAATTGGGTTGCTAACCTCAAGTCAGCAGTTCAAAACTACCCACCATTCCATGGGAGAAAAACGAGACTTTCTGCTCCCATAAAGATTTACAGCCTTGGAAACCCTGTGCAGGGTCACTATGAGTCGGAACCAACTCCACGGTACTTAACAACAACATGGTGTAATCCAAGGAGCCGCGGTGGCATGGTGGGTTAAGTGTTGGGCTACTAACCGAAAGATTAGTGGTTCAAATCTACCAATCTTTGGGAGATTTCTACCAAATCTTTGGGAGAAAGATGAGACTGTTGGCTCCCATAAAGCTTTACAGCCTCAGAAACCCTAAGGGGCAGCTCCCCTCTGTCCTGTAGGGACGCTCTGAGTCAGAATCGACTGAACAGCAGTGGGCTTGGGAAGGCACAATCCAATTACTTTTCATCCAAGTAACAGTGTTAAAAATAATAACAAACATTTTGTGGGGTGTGAGTAAGGGTTACTCATTAAGTATAAATCAAAGTCCCAAGTACTGTAACACTTCTCACTAGACCTCCCAGATATCTCAGATAGACAGAATCATTATCTCTATTTACAGATTGAATATCTGAGATCGAAACCACAGTTAGTCACTGATAGAACAATCCAGATCTGCCTGACGTTTACAGCACACACTACTAGTTGGTGAATCCAATACCCATTATTCCTAACTCTGTTCTCCCTTCACTCATTATATCGAGGGATGGTCACATGATGACCCACTTTCAGCAAATGGGATATAAGTGAAAGTCTGTTTGGAGCTGCCTTGGAGGGCTTTTCTTAAATATCCACACGCCATCTTGCTATCAGATATTTCTAGAGTCATTCCATTCCCTTGACTTAAATAAATATGATTCCAAATCCTAGAGCTGAGTTGTGTCTTATGACAGTGAGTGGCATGGAGATTATTAGGAAATCAAGTCACTCAATTAATAGCACTAGTGACCTCATTCTAGACTTCTTGCCATGTGAGAGAAGAAGAAGAAAAAAACAAACAAACTTTATTTTAAGCCATGTTTGTCAAGTTTTCCATTATTTACATTAATAGTATTCCTAAGGAATACAACTCAAAAACCTATGTTCTTATTCACCATATGATATTGCCTATCTTCTATAAACCACAGAGGCTAAGACTTGCTTTTCGACTCTCCTCAGAATTCTTAAGAAGCTCAAATTAGAAGATGTATGTAGAAATGCCTAGGAAAAGAAGAATATTATACAAACTTACGATTGTTTTTAATGTAGTAATACTCAACTCAGGGAAGAGGCAGGACTGTGCACACCCCCTAGAGACATGGGTGGGCTGCGCAGCATTCTCCTGGGAGGATGTTATCAGAATTACCTGAGGGAATTTTCCGTATTACATACTTCTTGAGAAGCACTGCCAGGGTGAACCACCACCAATAAAGGAGATACTGAGCACATTCTGCAGATGTGTTCAGAAGGGGAAAAAAAAGGTTGAGAAGTGTCAATTATTGAGGGCCATATTATTGTTGTTGTTGTTGTTAAGTACTGTTGAGTCGATTCTGACCCATAGCGACCCTCTATAGGGTTTCCAAGGTGCAGCCGGTGAGCTTGAACCACCGACCCTGCAGTTGAAACAACTTTGCAGGTCTACACCAGGGCTGTATAGTGGGGTCTATTAAATGCAATGACATTAAGATCATTTTAACATTAGCACAATTTTAATGTAAAAAACCTAACAGAAAAAACTTGGAACATTTGAACCTATAGGCAAACAGAAAAGTCCAGTCAGAATGCCCCTTAGAAGCCATGGTGGTGAGCTTCATCTCTCATACTTTGAACGTGCTCTCAGGAGGGACCAGTCACTGGAGAAGGATGTCCTGCTTGTTAGAGAGGGACTGGCACAGTGGCAGCAGCAACGGAACCAAGCGTAACAACAATTGTGGGAATGGCGCAGGGCTGGGCAGTGTTTGGTTCTGTTGTGCACTGGGTCATTATGGGTAGGAACCAAGTTGATAGCACCTAACAACAACAATAGGCAAACAACCTAAGGTCATCAACTCTGATCTTTTTAAAATAAAAGTAGTTCTTTTTATTTGAGTAATCAGTAACAAATAACAGTATGACCCATTAAAATGGACACAATCTATGCAGTATAACATAACACTAACCAATTGGATCAGTGAGTTAGCAGGAAAAAACCTTTAGGGAAAGTCTAGACATTTTTTAATATTTATTCAAATTATTTTAAATTCTCCTCATTTAAATCTCTCACAATGGCGCTTATTTCTGTGGTCTTGTTAAGAAATTACCAGCCCTTTGAAATGTTGAACTCCACGAACTCATGCCTCAGGCCCCAATTATTTAATTGGGTTTGGTTTTTGTTTTTGTTTTTTACAATTATTGGATATATTGCTTGTATTGTTTATTCAATAAATAATTGTTGAGTGCCTACTTCGTGTTAGGCATTGATCCAGGCACTGGCACACAACAGTGAAAAAAAAACCAATCCAAACTGCATGTCTTTATGGAGCACATATGGGGTAGAGAGAAGATAGATAGGAAGCAAATAAATAAAATTTATCAGTTTATGATAAGTACTGCAATTTAAGAACATAAAGCAAGAAAGGTGAAAGGTGAATAAGCAACATGGGGCAGGAGAGAGGATTTGTAAGTGTGTGTGTGAGTGTGGGTAGTGTGTGTGATCAAGAGACGCTCAGAACTTTGCGGTTGTAAATATCATGGTCAGAGACAGATGTATTTTAGATGCTGACATTTACACTGAAACCTGAAGGAGCTCAGGAGCCAAACCATAGCCAGGTACCAGTTTGCTTTAATGTGATCTTGGTTTCTTGTGACTATCATTTGAAATGGGTCAACAGGGAATGAGAAATCATTTTGAATTCAAATGATTCAAAAATCATTTGCCAGAAGATTGGCAGTTCAAACCCACCAGCTACTCCTTGGAAACCCTACACAGGGTCACTATGAGTCAGAACTCATCCAACATTTTTCCTTACAAGGGATTTTTAACCACTGTAATCAAATCAAGAAGGGGAAAAAAACATAACAACCCTTGGTAGCCTTCTTAATCTATCTCACTGTGGACATATTTGCCTTTTGAGAAAAAATGTTTAAATGTGTATTTTATTTATGTTACAAATATATTTGTTGTTGTTTTTTTTAAACTCCCCACATACATATTTCAAATAGAGAATCCATATATAAAAATTTTATAGTCTTCAATGAGCCCAAATTTCATTATGAGCTAAAATTTTAAGACATAAAGTAACTGCTGAAACTGCGTTTTAATCATATAGATGAATCACAATCTACGTTTTTAGCTGGCCATGTATTATGGATAAGGCTAGTTTTCTACAGAGAATAATCACATGTTCTAATTACCATTTTGGTTATACGCATAATTAATAATATTCTGTCTTAATGGGACACACTGACTCTTCAGACAGTTGCACAGCTTTAACTATGCATACTGCCAAAGCCAGCTGTCATCTGCACTGCCAAACACAAAGGAATCCGGATGCAGTGTTTCAGCACTGACGACAATATGCATATCTTCATACATGACAGACAGGAATGGAGAAATGGAGAAATTCATTGCTTTGCTTCCTTCAAAATTTTCTTCACAACAATCATTTTATGCTGCTTGATCAATCCTTTGCCCTAAATTATATAGAGTTTATATATCCATCCAGACACACATACATGCATATATATATATATATATATACACATACACACAAATGGCCAATGATCTTATGAGCAATCAAAGTATAAATATTAATATGATCCAAAGAAGAGACCAGCAGGACAAAGACTTACTGATTGTAAACTTTCATTTTCCCGTAAACAAGCAGAATGAAGTTCTGATTTCAAGGCGACAATGTGATTTCGATGAGATATCATCTCCTTTTCCATTGTAGCGATTCTCGCGCTTGCAAGCTGGTACACATCCATGAAACTTTTAATCATAGCCTTAAGAAATAAAAACGATGTCACAGACAATTCAAATAAAGGTGTCCCCAAAGGAGAATTTCCATTAATTTGTGAAATCATTAGAATTTTTAAGTAAACAACTTTTTATCTTTCTTTAATATACTAAAAGCCGAACCTCAAATTTTATACTGAGAATAGTGACTCTTTTAAGCTAGTTTGGGAAAAAATAATTGAGACTTCTTTTTCAGAGTATGTATTTAAATAAGATGCACTTTGATCTGTTGTACTTAAAATTTAGTACAGAGTTTTTAAAGATGGCACACTTATTTTCTTGACTAGAGTTAAATTCAAGTTACAATTTAACCTAAATTTCCATCTTGAGGCACACAGCAGATGAATGAATCGGATATTCCAAAATGAGCTGAGTTAGTAAAACTTTCTATCGGTGTAAATAATATAAGAAAAGCGTAAGTATGTCATTTGAATATCAGAGGAATTGCCATCACATTGTTGTTGTTCAGTGCCGTAGAGTTGGTTCAACCCCTAGAAACCCTGTATAGAGTTTCCAAGGAGCAGTTGGTGAATTTGAACCACCAACCATGCAGTTCAAACTGATCTTGCAGTTCAGTACATTCTCCCACAGCCCCCACATTATACGCTTTATGATAAATAACACAAGAAAGTGTTGGTAACTTTTTAATCTTCCCTAAAAACTTTAATATGTTCAGGATAGTTGGACCTTATTACTGTTTAATCATGTTTTATAGGCTTTTCCTTCTAAAGGAACCTGTGGTGAACTTTAAATCCTAAGAATACTATTATGGCTTTTTTAAACAGTCTTTCAGAATACCTCAAACATAGCAAAATAAAATCAAATGTTATATTATTTACATGGAAAATAAGTTCCAACTACAACTGCAACTGTGTACAATGGCAGTGTCTGAGAGTTAAATTGCATTCAATCTGAAGAGGCTGATTAAGGAAAGCTTTGGGAAACTAGATATTGGAGCAGTTCTGAGTGCAATCAAAGTAATAATTTGGTGAACAAAGAGTATGAAATAGTGTACACAATGCCTGGGAAAGCAGATTTGCTATTTCATAGGTCAGATTAAGAAAATGCACACTTTTGTGCCTAATAAATTACTACTCGCCTTTAAAAAATCCAGTTCAGATACCATCTCCTTCAAGAAGCCTTGTTTGAGCCCAAAGGCAGAATTAGCTTCCACCCTGGTTTTCTGAGGTCCCTTCATGCCTTTTTCTACTATTGCATTTATTGGCAAGGTAGAAATGGATTGGTTGATCTGCCTTGCCTGTCTTTTTACTAGACCGAGGAGCTCCTTTCAGTCAGGACGGTGCCTTATATGTCTCTCTGTCCTCAGTGATGAGAGTGGCCCACAGTGAGTACTTGTTTGAATTGAAGGAGAGCAAACCAACGACTGAGTGAATAAATAAATAAATGAAAGGAAAATTGGAAAAGACCAAATACTACACATTAAAACCATTTGGGCATAGAATATCTCCCAGGAAAGATGAAGATAATAAAGAAAATAGAATCAAAACACTCAGTCTAATGAATTAATTATCAGTGTACTTTGTTCATGTTGAAAAGGAACCAGAAGCACAGCTTTCGGCATAAAAGAATGGAGTAAACAAAAGTCAATTCTATGAGAGAACATTAAACTCTACTAAGCACAGTCCTAACCTATCTTATGTTCAGTCAATTCTAGGTAAGCTTGTAACTGACGTCACTGTTGCCGATGAGTTGATTTCAACTCATGGTGACCCGATGTGTTACAGAGCAGAATTGCTCCACAGGGTTTTCTTAGCTTCAATCTTAATAAAAGCAGATCGTCAAGCCTTTTCATGTCTCTGGGTTTCAAAAGTACAGAAGATTCTGAAACTACCAAATTATATCTCTTGTGCTCCTATGCCAAGTCCCTCTCTACTCGTAAACTCATTATCTTCTCCACTGAGGGAGTGGCCCAGATGCCAAGTAGGGGTTTTCTCTGGGCCTCACTCCCTCAGCTCCTTAGCTTTCTGTTATTGGGCAATGCCACTCAGTCTGCCTGCGCCGCCTGCCCTCTTCTCAATGATAAAATGAGAAGCGTCATTTTCTTGCTTCCTTCCAAAAGTTGTGAGTTTCAGATAATTAGGATCAGCACTGGACTTCCAACTGTAAGGTCAGCAGTTCAAACCCAACAGCTGTTCCTCGGAACCAACCCAACAGCACATAACATTTTGTGGGAAGTCCTTGTGTGGCGGTATATAGGATAATCATTGGACCACAAGGTCAGTTTGAACTACAAGAACGGAGGGTCAAACATACCAGCCACTCCTCGGAAACCTCATACAAGGTGTGGTGTTCAAGAACAAAGATGTCAGTTTTGAGGACCCAAGCCATAATAGTTTCAGTAGCCTCATAGCATGTGAAAGTTGGACAATGAATAAGCAAGACCATATTAGAATGGATGCATTTGCATTATGGTGTTAGAGAAGAATATTAAAAGTACCATGGGCTATCAGAGAACAAACAAATCTGTGGTGGAAGAAGTACAGTCAGATGCCCCTTAGAAGCCAGGATGGTGAGATTTCATCTCTCATACTTTGGACATGTTATCAGGAGGGAGCAGTCCCTGGAGAAGGACATCATGCTTGGTAGAGTAGAGGGTCAACGAAAAAGAGGAAGACCCCCAACGAGATGGACTGGCACAGTGGCAGCAGCAATACACTCAAGCAATTGACCTTGTGTTCTAGTGTGTGATCCTAAAGCGCCACACCAGGACTCCAGACGATGTCATTGTGTTGTTGTTGTTAAGTGAGGATGGTACAGCACCAGGCAGTGTTTCGTTCTGTTGGGAACAGGATCACTATGAGTCAGAGCCAACTTAACAGCAGCTAACAAGAACAGGAACTGTGCGAGCCCTGGCGTGGCACTTTAGGATAAGCATCGGATTGCTAACCACAAGGCTGGAAGTTCAAACCCACAGGTTGCTCTTGGAAACCCTATACAGGGTGGCTCTGAGTCAGAACTGACTTGATGACACACAAGAAGAAGAAGAAACTGTGGAGGCATTTTACATCCTGTACATCAGTTACGGTTAAAATAACCAAATGCAGTCAACACGATTTTTAACCGAGTTTTTCAGAGTAAAAAACAGGATCTTGGAGAAAGTAAATAACATACCCAGGATTACAGTTAGTTATATAGCAGTTAGGTTTCAAACACAAGTGTGTCTAGTACAAAGTCATTCATCCTATTAACCTTCCGATTATATGTGTGTATAAAAGAGTTGTGGTATGACGCTGTAGGATAAGCACTGGACCGAAAGGTTGGCTTGAACCACAAGGTGGGCCAACACAGGGTCTCTGTGAGTTGGAATAGACATGAAGACACTTAACAATAAAAATTTTAAAAAGCATACAAGAAACACAGTTCAAGCATGTTCTGAGTCATAGTGACCCTATGTAGTGTTTCCAAGGCTATAAAGATGAGACTTTCTGCTCCTGTAAAGATTTACAGCCTTTGGAATCCCTGTACAGGGTCACTATGGGTTGGAACCGACTCGACGGCACTTCTAACAACAACAACAACAACAAACCTTTATGGAAGCAGGATGCCACATCTTTTTTGTCACAGAGTAGCTGGAGTGTTCAAACCACCAACCTTTCCGTTAGCATCAAGCATTTTTAACGATTGTTCCACCTGGGCTCCTCTAATATGAGAGAGCCCTCTGCAAACAGTAAATTCCTGAATTTACTGTAGTATCAGTTGTCCTTAAATTCTCTACTAAAGCATTAATGATTCAATTAGCCACTAGGTAGGAAAATTCTTTCTGTGGCAGGTGATATATTTGATGTATGTGGTTACTGTTAAGTGCTGGTGAGTTGGTTCTGACTCATAGAGACCCTTTATAGGGTTTCCTATACGCAGCTGGTGAGTTTAAACTTGCAGTTCAAACCAACCTTGTGGTCCAGCACTCATCCTACAGCACCACACCAGGACTCCCATATTTGATGCATAAGGACCTAAGATGTATAAGAGACATGAAGAACATGCTTATTGAATGAAAACTCAAAAGAAATTTCTTCCTATTACTAGTTGTTGTTGTTAAGTGCCGTCGAGTCGATTGCGACCCATAGTGACCCTGTACAGGGTTTCCAAGGCTGTAAATCTTTACAGGAAGAGAACGTCTCATCTTTCTCCTGCGGAACAGCTGGTAGTTTTGAACTGCTGGCCTTAAGGTTCGCAGCCCAATTCGTAACCACTACGCTACCAGTCCTATTACTAGTAATAGTTGTTCAGTGCAGTCAAGTCCATTCTGATTCATAGCAACCCTGTATAGAGTTTCCAAGAAGCAGCTGGTGGGTCTGACCTGCCAACCTTGCAGTTCAAACGGACCTTGTGTTCTAATGCATTCTCCTGTAGCGCCACACCAGGACTCCAGAATATTTCATTCTGTTGTTGTTGTTAAGTGCTGTCGAGTCTATTCCGACCCATAGCGACCTGGTATAAGGAGGGTTTCCAAGGAGCAGCTGGTGAGCTTGAACCACTGACCTTGCAGTTCAAACCACTTTGCCGTCTGATGCATTAGCCATAGCGCTGCACCAGGACTCCAACATTGTAAGCTACAATATAAGTTGTGTTTCATATTTAAGAATAAAAAGTTCAACTTTTGAAATATACCCTATTTCCTAAATTTGGAGGAGCACATTTTTTTATATATGCTAAAAGGAATTCCTTGATAATATAAATGTTATTCCCATAAATTTATTTTTGAGAACATAGAATATATGTTTGAGAAATAATGTCAGAATGTTTCTATAGCTGCATGGAACAAAAGTCATAATTACTTTTGTTCCTTCCTTGATCTGTATTTCACACCTAAATTCTAGTATTCTGTGCATATTTGCAAAAAACACTTACTACTTATTGTTGTTGTTGTCATTAATGGCTCTACAATCAGTTTTGACTCGTAGGGACCCTTCATAGGGTTTCCAAGGCTTTAAATCTTTGCAGATTTAAAGAAAGCCTGATCTTTCTCCCAGGGAGTGGTTGGTGGGCTCAAACCAGAGACTCTGTGGTTTTCAGTCCAGTGCTTACCTGACAAAACAATAGAAGCAATCCAATTTTTGCTTAGGACTTAGAATTTTGGACATTAAAAATCTTTTAAAGCAGTGTTTAATTTGACAGACTCAAGCTATTTTGTCTAATACTGAATATATTTTCAGAGCAGCAAGATCCAGGGGTCAATATAGAAAGCATGTTTCATGATATGAATATGTGTAAAATATACTACACTCCTCTAAAATGAAAAACTCCTTTAGTATGTTGTTGTTGAGTGCCATCGAGTCAGTTACGACTTGTAGCCACCCTGTATAGGGTTTACAAGGAGTGTCTGGTGAGCTTGAATTGCCAAATTTAAGCTGACCTTGCAGTCCAGAGCATTAACCCACTGCACCACACCAGGACTGCCACACCAGGACTGCCACACCAGAATAGGGAGGTGTAAAAGAGGATCAGAGAAACAGCAGACTGTTAGAGGAACAAAAAATGTTAACTTCCTATCTTAAGAAATCATTCCAACCGTGTATTATAGATTGAATTGTATTCCCCAAAACTGGGTTTTGTAGATCCTGGCCCATTTATCTGTGGTTGTAATCCTATTCGAGAGTGAGTTTTCTTTCCTATGTTAATAGGGCAATATTAGTATATGATGTATCTTAAATCAGTCACACCTGTTTTTGATTTTTTGAAACGTTTTATTGTGAATTGAGTTAAGATTTACAGAGCAGATCATCAGTTTTACATTAAACAAATGATACACTTGGTTTCGGCTCAATGATTGCAATCACCTCCCTGTTACAACAGTCATCCCAAATCCTCCTGTGGTTCCTATCTCTAGTCCACCCTCCTTCCCAGCCCTTCTCAACTTTGTCCTTAGGTAAATGCTGCCCTTTTGATCTTGAATGGTTGACTAATTCCTGATGAGCAGACCTTACTAGGCTGTTCTCTCCCCTAGATGACTACCTACTGCTTGGCTAAAACTTGGACCACGAGGCTGAGTTCTCTTCCAGACCTGAAGGATATCGAGGTTCCTCCAGTTTCTTTCTGACCAGTAAGCCCAGTCTTTTTTCACACATACAATCTGGAGTTTTGTTTCACATTTTCTCCCACTCAATCTGGATCTTCCTAATGGGACCCCTGTCCAGAGGATGTGGCAGTGGTAGCCAGGCACCATCTAGTTCTTTAGGTCTCAGAGTGGAGGTGACTCATTGTCACACGTTCCATTTCAAATTTTCATCACTCTTCTTTCTCCCGCACATGGAGAGACCAAATATTTGTACCACACATGGCCACTCATGAACTTTTAAGATCTCACTCGTTACTCAACAAAGTAGGATGTAGTCTTTGTGAACTGTTATCCCAATCAACCATGGTATCCCCTGTGACTATAGTCCTGATCCAACAGGCCCAGCAACTCACTGCCTTAAGACGTCTATTTATAAGACATTATTATCATGTTGCTCCCTGTATGCTGCTCCACCACATTCACAGGTATGTTTGCAACAAAAGTAAATCCCCATGTACAAATAGCCTCTGTCAAGCCCTCTTCCTCCCACACCTGTTCAGTCTATGGACCTGTCCAAGTATCTACCCACAGATACATGCTGGGTACATAACAGTTGTTATTGTTAAGTGCCGTCGAGTCGGTTCTGACCCATAGTGACCCTGTATAGAGTTTCTGAGCAGTGGCTGGTGAGTTTGAACCACCAACCTTGCAGTTCAAACGGCTTTGCACTCTGACACATTAACCCAGAGCACCACACCAGGACTCTAGTATTCCTCTCTATTCTCTTTAACCTTTGCCCTCCTCCGTGTCTTCACCTGTCTTCATCATTCTTCTACCATACTCCTTCGTCTTGTACATTGCCCTCCCCAGCACCCTCATTAGCATGTGTCTACCCTCTACCCAAAGTCCTAGTGTGGCATTATAGGAAAAGCACTTCATCATAAAATCAGTTTGAACCACAAAGTCGGCGGTTCAAACTCACCAGCCACTCCACAGAAACCTTATACAGGTCACTATAACTCAGAACTGACTCGATGGCACTTAACAACAACTCTCTAACCAGTGAATTACTCTCTCTTCCCTACCATCCCTGGTAACCACTGAAGAATGTTTCTTTTAGTAGGAATACCTTTTCTTGAGTTTTTACAATAGTGGTTTCATTTAGTATTTGTCCGTTTGTGATTGACTACTTTCAATCAGAATAATGTCCTACAGGTTCATCCGTGTTACGAGGTGTTTAAACAGATGCATCATTATTCTTCAACATTGCACAGTATTCCATTGTGTGTATATAGCAACGTGTGTTTATTAACTCTTCCACTGATAGGCATTAAGGCTCTGTCCATCTTTCTGCTGTTGTGAACAGTGTTGTGATGAACATGGGTGGGCAGATGTCTAGGTGTTTCATGGCTTTATTTCTCAAGGATATATACCAAGGAGAGGAGTTGTTGGGTCATATTGTAAGAAATACCAACTTTGGAGGAAATGACCTACCATTTTCCATAGTGGTTGCACTATTTTACAGTCCTACCAGCAATGGAGCTCTGGTAGTGTAGTGGTTATGAATCAGGCTGCAAAGCGCAAAAGAGCTCTGGTAGCGTAGTGGTTACGAATCGGGCTGTGACCCAGAAGGTCAGCAGTTCAAAACTACCAGCTGTTCCACAGGAGCAAGATGAGGCGTTCTGCTCCCGTAAAGATTTACAACCTCGGAAACCCTGTACAGCTCGCTATGAGCACACAACCACCACCAGCAGCAATGTAGAAGGATCCAAGTCTCTCCATATCATTGCCAGCACTTGTGTTTTCTATTTTGTTTTGTTTTTTAACTTTGCTATTAATGCTGAGTTGAGAGGATATCTCATTTTATTTTAATTTGCAACTCTTTAATGGCGTCTGTAGCACTGAGGGTTAAAGCACTGGACCACAAGGTCAGTGTGAACCACAAGGTCCGCGGTTCAAACTCACCAACTACTTAGAATGCCTATACAAGGTCGCTATGAGTCGGAACCAACTCAAAGGCACTTCACAACAACTATAGCAAGCATTTTGTTCCATGTTTGTTGGTCGTCTGAAGGTCTTCTTTGGTGGAGAGTCTGTTCATGTCCTCTGCCCATTTTTAATTGGGTTGTCTTTTTCATTTAGAGTTGTAATTTTCTATGAATTTTATAAATCAGTCCCTTGCCTGATAACGTCATTGCAAATTTTTTTTCCTTGTCTGTGGGATCTCCTTTTACTCTTTTGGTGAAATCTTTTCATTCACCAAAGTGTCTAATTTGTAGGAGGGCCCCATCATCTATTTTATCTTCTACTGTTTGTGTGTTTTAAGTTATATTTGACAATGTATTTATTCCATGTGCCAGAGTCCCTAAGTCTGTCCCTATGTTTCATTGATGGTCTTTATAGCTGTAGGCTTTACATTTAGGTCTTGGATCCATATTGCATTTGTTTTTGCATATGGTGTGAGATATGGGTGTCATTTCATTTTTTTGCAAATGGATTTCCAATTTTGCCTGCAACGTTTGTTGAAGAGACTATCTCTTCCCCATTTAATGTGTTTTGGCCTTTCGTCAAAGATCAACTGACTGTGTATGAATGGATTTATTTCTGGGTTCTCAATTCTGTGCTATTGATCTAGGTCTCTTTTATTTTACCACTACCAGGCTGTTTTGACCGCTGTGGCAGTGTAGTAGATTTTTGAGGTCAGGAAGTAAGAGTCAATAAAACACAAGTAGACATTTTCTGGCAATCCATGGTACTTTCAATATTCTTTTCCAACACCATAATTCAAATGCATCAACTCTTCTGTGGTCTTCCTTATTCATTGTCCAACTTTCACATGCACAGGAGACTACTGAAGTACCATGGCTTGGGGCAGGTGTACCTTAGTCCTCAAACTGATATCTTTGCTCTTGAACACTTTAAAGAGGTTTTTCGCACTGTCTCCAGAAGTTTTGTAACAAAAAAGGAGAGAATAGTTAATCTAACAGTCCAGGAACAGAGGACCCTAGGACCATCTAGAGAGCAGAGCAGGAGTAGAAGGTTAAGCAGTGACACCAGAGATGGAGACAGAGATGAGGACATGGAGAAACAGAACAGCTGAGGACTCTAGACTCATAGAAAGAGAAAGTCTGTGTGCCGGCAGCCAGGTGCTGGTGGCCAGGAGGCAGGCTTGTAGAACGTGCCCTTTGGTTGTTTAAATGATTATATATTCCTGAGTGCTTTTGTATACATCCTCGCCCCCTCAAAAACAAACAAACAAAAAAACAGAGGGAATAGAAGCAAATACTGTTGAATGATGAGGAGATTGTAATCATTGCAACGAAACAATGAGTGTAAAACCAATGTTCTCCCAGGTAAACTATCATTCAATTCACAATAAAATTTTAAAATAAAATAAAAAGAGGTCTTTTGCAGCAGATTTGCCTAATGCAATACGGCATTTGATTACTTTATGGCTACTTCCCTGAGTGTTGATTATGGATCCAATCATAACTTCAGTCTTTTCTCCATTTACCATGTTACTTATTGGTCTAGTTGTGAGACTTTTCATTTTGTTATGTACATATTATTATGGAGTTTCTACTGACTGCAAAATTAGACATCAGAGAAAATGGAGTCCTGGGGGAACTCATGTTAGGAGAAGGAGAAATTAATATAAAATACGATAAGACCTAGATGCCAAAATAGTATATCTTTGATTTACATTTTTGAATAATTAGGACACAAAAGCTTCTGATGTTTCACTTTAAATCATATAGTTTTAGAACACACTTCATTTCTACGTCCTACATAAATATACCTTATAAAAGGGGTCCTGGTATGGCACTGTAGGATAAACACTGGACTGGTAACTCCAAGGTCCAAGATGCAAGCCCACCAGCCACTCCTTGGAAACCCTATACAGGGTCGAAATGAGTCAGAAATGACTCAATGGCACTTAACAACAGCAACAACCATATAAAACAGATGTAGCAAATACATTAAGTATGTGAAAGATAATGGTGTTGCTCGGTGCCATCGAGTAGGTTCCAACTCATAGCAATGCTATATACAACAGAACACACTGCTCAGTCCTGCTCCAGCCTCACAATGGTTGTGATGTCTGTGTCCACTGTAGCAGTAATGGCGTCATTCCTTCTCCCTGGGGGGGCTCTTCCTTTTTTTCAGTGACCCTCAGTTTTACCACGTATGATGTCCTTTTCAAGAGACTGGTCCTTCTTGATAACATGGACACAGAACATGAGATAACGTCTCACCTGTCACACGTCTATAGAGTATTTTGGCTATTTTTCTTCAAGACAGATTTGTTTGCTCTTCTGGCAACAAATTTCAGTATTCTTTCCCAACACCACAATTCAAATGCCTCAAGATTCTTGTTGTTGTTGTTGTTGTTAGGTGCCATCGAGTCATCACCAACTCATAGCAACCCTCTGCACAGTAGAACAAAATACTGGCCCGATTCTGGGCCAACCTCATTACTGCTGCCACACTTGAGTCCATTGATGCTGCCACTTGGCCAATCCATCTCATTGGGAGTCTTCCTCTTTTTCTGTGACCATCCACCCTACCAAACATATCCTTCTCCAGCGATTGGTCCTTCCTGACAATAGTCTGAAGTATGAGAGATGAAGTTTGGCCATCTTGGCCTCCAAGGAGCACTCTGACTGTACTTCTTCCAAAACAGATCTATTGGTTTTTTTGGCAGCCCATGGCACTTTCAATATTCTCCTCCAACACCATAACTCAAAAGCATCAATTATTACTCAGTCTTTATTCATTGTCCTATTTTTCACATGCAGATGAGGCCATTGAAAATACAACATGGCTTGGGTCAAGGGCACCTTCATCCTCCATGACATTTTTGCTCTTTAACACTTTAAAGAGATCCTTTGCAGCAGCTCTGCCTAATGCAACTCACCCTTTGATTTCTTGACTGCTGCTTTCATGAGCATATTTTGCTGAAAATACTGTTGGCAACCATTTTTAAAGTATATTCAGAAAAATTTTACTTGCATGTGATATTAATGATATTGATTACAATTTCCACATTCCATTCATTCACCTTTCTTTAGAATGGGCATAAATATGGATCTCTTCCAGTTGATTGGCAAGAAAGGCGTGTTCCAAATTTCTTGGCATAAACTAATGAGTGCTTCCAGTGTTGCATCAGTTTGTCGAAACTTTTCAATTGGTATTCCTTGTTGTTGTTAAGTGCTGCCAAGTAGTTTCCAACTCATAGCAACCCTGCATAGGGTTTCCAAGAAGTGACTGGTGGGTTTGAATTGCAGACCTTGTTGTTAACAAGTCCAGTGTTTATCTCACTGCACCACACCAGGGCTTCCAATCAATTCCTGGAACCTTGTTATTCACTAACATTTTCAGTGCAGCTTGGACTTCTTTCTTCAATACCACCAGTTCTTGATCATATGCTACCTGCTGAAATGAATGAATGTCAGCCAATTCTTTTTGGTACAGTGACTCTGTATAATCTTTCCATCTTCTGTTGGTGCCTGCATCATTTAACATTTTGCTCAAGTTGTTGTTGTTGTTAAATGACATCAAGTCTGTTCTGACTCACAGCGACCCTGTATAGGGTTTCTGAGGAATGGCTGGTGGATTTGAACAACTGACCTTGTGGGTAGCAGTCCAATACTATAGAATTCTTCAGTATTGCAAGTAGAGGTTTGAATTCATTCTTCAGTTCTTTCAACTTGAGATATGCTGAGCTTGTTCTTCCCTTTTGGCTATTTAACTCCAGGTCTTTGCACACTTTATTATAAAACTTTGTCTTCCTGAGCTGTCCTTTGAAATTTTCTGTTCATCCCCTTCTGTTCAACTATTCTTTGACATTTACTTCATCATCTCTTCCATTGGCTTTAGCTACTCTATGTTCAACAGCAAGTTTCGGAGTTTCTTCTGACATCTACTTTGCTCTATTCTTTCTTTCCTGTCTTTTTAGTGATCTTCATGTATGATGTTCTTGATGCCATTCTGCAACTACTCTGGTCTTCGGTCATTAGTATTCAATGCATTAAATCTGTTCTTAAGATGATCTCTAAAAGCAGGTGGGATATACTCAAGAAAATATCTTGGTTCTCTTGTATTTGCTTTAATTTTCTTGATTGGCTGCTCCACAGTCAGTCCTGGGTCCTATTTTAGCTAATGATACTGAGCTGCTCCATCGTCTCTTTCCACAACTATATTCAATGTAATGTAATTCTATGTCTCATAAAATTCTATTATGTGATCTCCAGCATCATTTCTATAACCTAGGCCATAGTTTCCAACTACCAATTCCTTCTCTTTGTTTACAACTTTTGCATTCCAATCACCAGTATTTATCAAGGCATCTTGATTGCATGTTTGATCAATTTCAGACTGAAAAAGTTGGCAGAATTCTCCAGTTTCTTCACCACTGCTTGATGACTAGTGTGTAAATTTGAATAATAATTGTATTAACTGGTGTTTCTTGTAGGCATATAAATATTATCTTATGAAAGACAGCATTGTATTTCAAGATAGATCTTGAAATGTTCTTTTTAATGATGAATGCAATGTCATTCCTCTTCAATTTGTCATTGCTGGCATAGAAAACTATATGACTGTAGGATTCAAAATGCCACTACCAGTCCATTTTAGCTTGCCAGATTATCAATCTTTATGTATTCCGTTTCATTTTTCACAACTTCTAATTTTCCAAGTTCATACTTTGCACATTCCATATTCTAATTATCAAGGGATATTTGTAGCAGTTTCTTCTCATTTTGAGTTATGCCCCACCAGCAAATGAAGGTCTCAAAAGCTTTGCTTCCATCCACTACATTGATCAATGTACTTTGAGGAACCAGCCTTTCCTCAGAAGTATTTTGAATGCCTTTCTATGGGAAGGGTTTGTGCTGCAGAACTACAGCAGAAAATGTTTCACTGTTACTCATAACGTTTTGAGTGGCTAATCCCTCAGAAGTGGACCACCAATTCCTTCTTCCTAGTCTGCTTTTAATCTAGAGGCTCTGCTGAAACCTGCCCACCATGGGTGACCCTGCTAGTAGTAATTGAAACACTGGTGGCACAGTGTCCAGCATCAAACAACACACAAGCCACCACAGTGACAAACTGACAGATATGTCAAAGATAACACAGCCCCATAGGGTGGGAACAATACTATTTCTCCCTTATAAAGTTTCTGTGGGAATTAAATGAGTTAATTCATGAAAAGACCATATACTTCCTGGCTCATAGTAAACATTAAGGTAAGTGTTATTTATAATAATGATAATAACATAAAATTAGGAAAATTATCATTTTGTCTCATAGAAGAAAGATTCCATATTTCTCAGGGATAGGTATTATTAGACATAATGGAAAATATTTCAAGTACAGATATTCTATACTTATTGAATATGGACTATATCAAAATCTCTTAAATATAAAAAATTGGAGTCTAATGAATATCTATTTTCTACAATAAAGCTTCCTATTGATATAAAACAATTGCCATTTATGATATTGCTCCTATGGAAGAAAGTCTCACAATGATAACATGCTAGCCGTTTTTAGTATTAAAACACTATCGTGCTCATTATTGTTGGTGTTAAGTGCCGAGGAGTCGGTTGCAACTCATCTTTCTCCCACAGAATGTCTGGTAGTTTCAAACTACTGACCTTGAGATTAGCAGTCCAACTTGTAACTACTACACTACCAGAGCTCCTTAAACCTATGTTTGGTGAAATCTTCACCCAGCAATGCTTTGCTTCCTCTATAGTTACATGTGCCAGGTCTTGCCTGGACCCAGTTCTAACAACGATTCAGGGAGTAGAGAACCAAGGTCCTAGACACCACAAGGAAACCATTAAACAAATTCAATATCTGCACATTCTAAAGACAACTCCGTCTCTCATAAAGTCACTATCTTAAAGAGGAAAAAGGGGGAAAAGGAGCTAACCTAGATTTTAAACATCTAAAAAGAAATATTAATAAGTGCAATATCTGAATCTTGATTGGATTATGTATGGTTCAAAAGGGCATCAAAGATAAATGGGAAAATGTTTCAATAGGCTTGACATTAAATAATAATAGAATTGCTAATTTTCTTAGGCATGGAAAAGTATTGTTGTTGTTGTTAGGGGCCACTGAGTCAGCATTGACTCACAGCGACCCTATGCACAACAGAACAAAGCACTGCCCTGTCCTGGGCCAACCTCACAATCATTGCTGTGCATGAGCCCATTGCTGCTGCCACTGTGCCAGTCTATCTCGTTGGAAGACTCCCTCTTTTTCTCTGACCCTCCACTTTATCAAACATGATATCCTTCTCCACTGACTGGTCCCTTCTGAAATTGTTCGAAGTAGGAGAGATGAAGTCTGGCCATCCTGGCTTCCAAGGAGCACTCTGGCTGTATTCTAGAAGAATCACAGCAACACACAAGCCACCACAGTATGACAAGCTGACAGACAAGTGGTGGGATCAAGTATTAATACATACTTAACATAATATTTATTATTGCTTTCACTTTTCTAGCAGTTCGAAAACTTTCATAATCAAAAATTGGAATGGGTTGGCAAGAATTTCCTGTGCTGCTATAACCAATTACCAAAAAACTTAGTGGCTTAAAATAAAAATTTATTCTTTTACAGTTCTGGAGACTAGAAGTCCAAAATCAGTCTGACTGGGCTAAAACTGAGATGTTAGAAGTGCCCAATTTTCTCTGGCTACTGTAAGGGAGAATCCCTTCCTTGCCTCTTCTAGGTCCTAGTTGTTAAGTGCCATCAAGTCAGTTCTGACCCATAGCGACCCTGTACAGGGTTTCCGAGGCTGTAAATCTTTACGGGAGCAGAAAGCCTCATCTTTCTCCCGCGGAACAGCTGGTAGTTTCGAACCGCTGACCTTGCGGTTCGCAGACCGATTTGTAACCACTACGCTACCAGAGCTCCTTGTAGCCGCTGATATTCCTTAGTTTGTAGTCACACCTTCCCATGATACACTACTCTCTCTTCTTCTAGCTTTGTCAAATCTAGCTCTGCCTTTCTCTTATAAGGACACTGGTCAATGTATTTAGGGATCACGATAATCTCCTAATCTCGAGAAAGCGAATTTATTCATATCTGCCAAGTTTACTTCATCATATGAGGTGACATTTACAGGCACCAGATATTAGGACTTGATACCTTTTTCAGCCTACCACAGCAGGGATGTCTAGAAAAACATACACTAAATTAAGCATCCACCTAATTGGGTAGGCTGGAGTGGGATTGAAAAAAAATGCTAAGAGGACAAGCCATTTCACTGTTATGTTTAGAACTGTGTGGTTATTACACAAATTCAAAGATTCAAATATTCTTAAATGACATCAGGGAGTAGTGGTCGGGAATTGTTTCAAGGAGTGGTTTTAGGATTTTAGATGACTTCCTTCGTGTTGCTTTTTCTACTAACCAAACATCCATGTTTGTTGTGTTTCATAAATTCATGGGTTCCTAAAATTTGCCAGTATTTCCACTTGTAAATAATAATATAAAATTAAATAACTACTGGAAAAAAATGTAATCTTTCCAATCATTTTTACATCACAAAATATTTTTTATAAGCTTGTGACCATACAATAATGGAACAGCAGGAAGGAAATAACTTTTTCAAGTGGTCCAAGGGATTTGGTTAGGTTTTGTTTGTTGACTGTGTGATACATAAATGTCTTAGTAAAATGAGCAAAATTAATCTAGGCTTTTCAAGTTTCATAAAATGACAGAGCTAGCCTACCACACATCCATATAACGTCAATTTAATCCATGTTCTCTCCTCTATTAAACGAAAAAAAAAAATTACAAAAGCAAATTTCTCTCCAATTTTGCTAAGAAACCAAGATTTCTCACGCTCATATAGTTGAAAAACTATTATAGTAAATTTGCTGTAAGCCACCAATTTTTGCTTAGAAGTCAAACAATGTATTGCATTAGGCAAATCTGCTCCACAAGACCTTTTTA
>NW_006408583.1:11728939-11735930 GCF_000296735.1 Chrysochloris asiatica
CCAACGAGATGGACTGGCCAAGTGGCAGCATCGATAGATTCAAGCGTGGCAACAGTAGTGAGGTTGGCCCAGGATCATGCAGTGTTTCGTTCTGCTGTGCATAGGGTCACTATGAGTCAGTACCAACTCGATGGCACCTAACAACAACAACAACACAAATAAATATATGTCTTAAATGAAAGAACTGCAGATGATATTTTCTGAGAACTTCATCCATTCTGTATAACGTGCTCACTCAGTAAACATTTGTGAATAAAGAATGGTGTGGCACTGTTAGATAAGCACTGAAGGACTAACCACAAGGTTGGAGGTTCAAGCCCACCAGCCACTCCTTGAAAATGGGCTTAAACCCTATACAGGGTCACTATGATTTGGAACCAACTCAACGGCACTTAACAACAACAACTATTTAATCCAAATATGCCACATGATTTTTAGAATTCCCCCCCCCAAAAAAAAAATCTTTTGATAACAGAAAAACACAATTTGTAAAAAGTTGTGATATTTTTGTTAAAGGGAGTAAGTTAAGTTTGAAAATGATAAATCATCTCGTACCACAGTAGAAGATTAGTTGGAAGGAAATCTTTAAAAACAACTTCATGTGTGCTTGTCTCATATATGTTAAATGACAAGGCATCAAGCATCTCTTAGCAGGCTGGCTGTAAAATTTATCATCAGGAAAAGATATTACATGAAAAAATACTAAGATATTCCCTATTCTACACACAACTGACTCAAATTCCCATTTGGAATGGGGTCCATGCATAGAAGGAATGGGATTCAAAGAAACTAGACTCCATGTGTCTTGCCAAATCTGGATAAGTGCCTTCTGAAATGTCCTTTCTTTTATATAAAAATCAGGTTTTAGTGAACCGGGTTTTTTTCTTTCTCTTTCACTACTTATAAGAACTTTTCTTGTCACTGAATAAATAGTCCACTTCTAGGCTTAGATACATGTGTCCATGTACTAGAATTATTATATTACGTTTATAAAATGTTTGGATTTAGTTCTTTTCTAGGTTGGTCTGGGCCACTGTCCATTAACGATAGATAGCACAGGGCAGGGCTAAAACTGTGAGCATCAAGATAGTGACTGTAGCATATGCAACAGAGATGAGGATGATAAAAAAGATGGTCAATGATTCTACTTACTAGAAACAAACAAAAAGTGTGAAAAATGCACAAACTCCCTAAGCAAGCACAACTAGGGACAAACTAGCAAGCATCCATTTGATATAATTATGCACAGACTTCAGCTATGTTTGTGTTGGTATTATTTCATATTAAAACGAGAGAGAATCTGACAACCGGGGTGCAGGCTTGTAGTGTATACCCTTTGGTTGGTTGATGATGCATGGAGGGGACTGTAATCATGGCAATGAAATGATATACAATAGAATGAATGTAAAACTAATGTTCTCCCATGTAAACTATCACATAATTCACAATAAAACATTAAAAAATAAAAAAACAAGAGAGAATCATAGTTCATTTCCCCTCATTGGACACTGAAAATGGCCCTGGACTTGACTTATCTCCTCACTCACAATTTATAAAGTCATTAAACTTTGAAGAATGCAAATATAGTTGCTCTTCAGGTTTAAGAAGCCTCATGAGGAACCATATGCAACAGAGTTGCAGAACACTTTTGCTACAGGTTTTTTTTTAATTATGTTTTCTTTATGTCTTGTTTGGACTCTAACTTTTTTCAGGCTTCCACTGAACCATGGCATATTCAACTTAAAGGTGCCAAAAACAAAAACCAGTTCTTTTTCTCATACATTACTTTCAACCAAGATTGAAACACAGCCAATCTTAGATCTAAGTGCATCTTCTAGATTGATGGTGAACATTAATCATATTATGGTAATGCATATATATATATATATATATATATATATGAAAGGACATGGTTTCTTTCAAAACTATGGAGAAGGGAGGATCAGTAGAGTCATAGACTGAAAAAGGAAACCATTGCACATGGACATGAAAGCCACAAAGAGCAACAATGATCTTAGGGAAATTCTAAGAGAAATTAATTTCTCAGAGGATATCTGTTGTTGCTAACTGACCTCGAATCAGTTCCAACTCATAACAATCCTGTGCAGAGTTGCAGAGAAGCTGCTGGTGGATTTGAACCATCCACCTTGTAGTTAGCAGTCCAGTGCTGATCCTACAGCGTCACACCAGGACTACAAGATATTTATAGATCGATAATAATAATATTAATAAATTGCTTTGCTTTAGAGACTTAGATAAAGCAGTCTACAAAGTGCTTATCTTATAGGCAAATTATAGAATTGCCACAGGTTTTATTAATATGTTGCAAAACAAGGCCTGGTAGAGTGAGAATAATTTAGTTAATGAGTAACAACACAATTAATTGCAGGTCATAGGAATCCATAAGGAAGCTGAATCTCATTACTTGAGCTCTGCATCAGAAAATGTATATATTAGAGTTAGCCTTTCTTGAACATCTATTAGGCCTTGACATTGCTGGGAGTTTCACAATGGAGAAGATCATCAGAGATGTTTTGGAGTCTAAGGTCTGATGCAAGTATATACGGGAATTCTGAGATTCAATTGTTTTGAGAAGAGCTGGAATTCAGGCAGTCTAGCTCTGTCCAATGTCAAAATCAGTTGGCACTGATAAGTGGGAATGTTTGCATCAATCTTTGATACATTAAGAGTACACTCCCTTGGAGATCACAGTTATCTAACTAATCCCTAATGTCTGCTCAAGTAATAGGTATACTTGTGCATCTCCTCACCCCAAAGCAGGGCATTCCCTGGATGCATAAAATAAAGCCAAAATAATATAGATGCAAATCTGAACACAGTCTGTTGTCTGTGACAACATGTATAATCTGTGATCCTCAGAAAGTCCTTGCAGAGTAGAAAGGGCTTAGTATCACTGTACATGTGAAGTCACTGAGGCTCAGAGTCCATAAATAACTTCTTTCAGGACAACTGCTAATAAGGTGCAGAGCTGGAAGCCAAGGGTCCATCTAATTCAAAACCCCTTCCTCTTTTCCTTAATATGCAGGCAGTTCTGCCCCTTGGGAAGGCCACAGTAGAGACAGCAGCATCTGGTCCTTCATGAATGTATTTAACAAATATCATTAAGCACCTACTACATTCTAGGTCTTGAAGATGCAGTGGTAAAACAGACAAAGCCTTACCCTCATGTATCTTACAATCTAGTGAGAGATAGAAAATAGACAAATGTAAATACTATGTTATGTTGGGAAGGAAAAGACAGCAAGGTTAGGGCTAAAAAGTATGAAGGGGAAAGAGAGATTATATTAGTTAAGGTGATCAGAGAAGGCTCCTCTGAGGCAACATTTAACTTCAGTGAGCCTCACGGAGATCTGGAGAAAGTAGACCAGGTGAGCAACCAGCAAGCATCAGGTCTCTGAGATGGGACTTCACTTGGCATGTTCAGGTCATACAGAGTTACCTTGACAACAGTCAGTGTTACTACAGATTAATGAATGAGGTGGAAAGTGATAGGAACCACAGCCAAAGTGAGGCAAAGACTAGGTCATAATGGGCCCAAGATTTCAATGAAAAGTTTGGTGTTTATCTTAAAGGTAGCTGTGCGTGAAGAGATTTTACTTTATGAAATAATAATAAGACTGCTGTGAAATCCTGCAAAGATCATAGTGTACTCACTGTACCACACAGTTTCAATAGCTGGAGTTTCAAATGACTGGACTTCACCAACCATTTAGTCCAAACTCCACTCTGCACATGAAGTAGTCCCAGTATTTCACTGCTACAGTGCTACCTAGTAGCTGAGGCTGACTCAAGCTCCGATAGCTCCAGAAATCGGTATTTCCTGATCATAGCATTGGACAGCGAAGGAGAATATTAGCCATATAACTCTGAAGGTTCACTCACGAAGCCTCTTTTCATCTTTCCAGGTGAACCCTAATTTCATTTCTTCTAAATGGCAGGCAAGGCCACTTTACCCAGGCCTCTCCTAGAGCATCATGGCTTCCCCTGTCAAAACACTCTTCAGTTTTATACCCCCAAGCAGATTCTGTAAGCTACCTTTCAGCCCAGAGACTAGCGCAGTCCCTTATACTTGACAAGTGCTCAATACATTGCTGAATGGTGTTGTTGTTAAGTGCCACCAAGTCAGTCCCGACTCATATAGTGTTTCCAAGGAGCAGCTGGTAGGCTTGAACCACGGGCCTTGTGGTTAGCAGTCCAGTGCTTACTCAACAGTGAAAACTACAGAATCAAGAGAGCTGCCCATTTTAATTTTTAAGCCAACTTCCTGTTTCACATTGGTGCCTAAATACTCTCAAACGATGTTTCCATTTTGCCTCTAGAACAACCAGAGAACTTTAATGTAAACACCATTCTAGCTTCTGTTGAGCAACATTTTAATAAAATAGGGGAAGATGCCTTTCAAAATAAATATCTTCTTTAAACACAACTATTTAATAAAAGTTTTTTCACAAGTTATTTTTCAGTATACAGTTTTAAGAATATTATTTTATTATTTCCCAGACTTAATATAACACTTGCTACATTCAAACTACCTGAAATAATGCAATTATATATCAAGTGTGGTAGCCCTTGATATGCAGAGTTTGGGTGGAACTCTAGAAATTCAAAACACATACATAATATTCTCTGAAAACACCATTAGCTCCCATCCTGGTCATTTGTTGTTGTTGTTGTTAAGTGCTATTGAGCCGGTTCTCACTCACAGAGACCCTGCACAGGGTTTCCGAGAAGCAGCTGGATGGTAGGTTTGAACTGCCAAGCTTGCAGTTAGCATTCAGTGCTTATTCTATAATGCCACACAAGATCCCATCCTGGCCATTTATTATCAAATATACAATAAGACATCGGGGTCAATTTCCTGCATGCAGATAATGAGGTAGAGGATCAGAACTAACTGGCCAAACGAGAGTCAATGAAACCATAAGTGAACTTCTGGAAATGTTTCAGACTAAAGTTCATCTTGTAAAACAGCTCTACCATTCCAGTGGCCCAAGCCATTAGACTCCCAAGTGACTCTGTTTTCTTCATCTACAGCAACTTACTGGATACCAGCAAACTCTGGCTTCTCCAGACACTTTAATAGTCTGCATTTCCTTACCCAAGGGAAACAAGCTAGGATGAGTCAGAAAAATTAAGCAGGTCATTTGACAAGTCATTTCATCTACTTTTGCTCTTAGGATATAAAGTGGGAGATTTCTACTCACATGGAACAGAAATGTGTCTTTTATTTGTGAACTGATATTAGACAAGAGAAAAACAAAGGCTATTAAAGCCATATCTGATTTGCATATAAAACAATTGTTGAAGTTTCTCTGCATTTTCTAATGGCACACATGACTACACAATTCCTTTATGGCTTAAAACAAGGAGCAAGAGATACTAGATGCTAAATTTAAATCTCACTCAAGCATACCATCCCACAAGGCAGAAGGTGCTTGGTTAAAAAAAAAAAAAAAACCAAGAAGCTTGCATTGAAACAGTAATATGAACTATTTGTATAGAACTTCATTTACAATGCTAGTGTTAAGTCCCACAATCCCTTATCTGAAACTCTTAAAAGCAGATGTGTTTTGAAGCTGAGAATTTTTCAGATTGTGAAAAAAAGATCATGAACTTAGGTTAGTGAATATGTTGTTGTTATTAAGTGTCAGTGACTGGGTTCCAAATCATAGGGAGCCTACACAGGGTTTCCTAGGAGTGGCTGGTGGGTTTGAACTGCCGACCTTGTGGTTAGCAGTCCAGTGCTTTATCTTACAGCACCACACCAGGACTCTATATGCATATGCTATTGTTGTTGTTGTTAAGTGCTGTTGAGTCGGTTCCGACCTATGATGACCCTGTATAGGGTTTCTGAGAAGAGACTGGTGAGCTTGAACCACCGACCTTGCAGTTCAAATGACTCTGCAGTCTAGAGCATTAACCCACTGTACCACACCAGGATTCCACATGAGCATATGTTGTTGTTGTTGTTAAGTGCTTGTGAGTCAGTTCTGACCCATAGCGACACTGTATAGGGTTTCCAAGGAATAGCTGGTAAGCTTGAACCGTCGACCTTGCAGTTCAAACGGCTTTGCAGTCTGGTGCATTAACCCACAGCACCACACCAGAACTCCACAAGAGCATATACTACATATTAAATATCACCATCATCAGGGTCTGGGACAGCATCCTCTACTCTAAAATATTCTACAGCAAGATACTTAAGTAATTATACCCAGGAGGTAATTTGTACATAAACTGAGACTATGAAGAATCTCACATCGGTTTTTTTCAGGTTTTGCCTCTGAGTTACTCGTTTTCACAACTTCCTGGCGTTTGGGATTTCCGATGGGGAACTGTAGGTCTGGATGAAGAAAAACAACTGTGTTATAAGAAAACTGTCATTGGGAGTAGTTGTTCTGTATTCTCATGTTTGTTGTTGTCGTTGTTAAGTGCTGATGAGTTGGTTCCGACTCATAGCAACCCTGCATAGGGTTTCCAAGGAGCAGCTGGTGAGTTTCAACTGCCAACCTTGTGGTTCACAGTCCAGTGCTGACCCTACAGTGCCACACCACAGTCCATGTTTATAGTGTCACAGTTTTGCTGAGGTGTATACAAATCCATTCAATGAGCAAACAAGTCACTGTGTCAACTTCTGATGCCATATTTTGCTGGCTTCAAAGGAGCCAGCATAAGCACGCACACACACACACACACACACATCTGGTTCCCAGTTAACCTACTCATTATTATATCAAAGCAAAACAAAAATTTAAGTCAAGATGTCAAGCTCAAATCAAAGTTTAAAAGTTAAGTAGTACTCCAAAAGTTCTTGATCATATTTGTTTTGGTCACTTCAGTGACCAGCAAGAAAAGGAGGGAGTCTTCAGAGTTAATGTTGTTGTTGTGGTTAGGTGACATCGAGTCGGTACCGACCCATAGCGACCTTATGCACAGCAGAACGAAACACTTCCCGACCCTGGGCCAACCT
>NW_006408583.1:11736317-11773944 GCF_000296735.1 Chrysochloris asiatica
GAAAATACCATGGCTTGGGTCAGGCGCACCTTAGTCCTCAAGCTGACATCTTTGCTCTTCAATACTTTAAAAAGGTCTTGTGCAGCAGATTTGCCTAATGCAATACGTCATCTGATCTCTTGACTGCTGTTTCCATGAGTCTTTCCACCTGGAAATGAGCCTGGTCTAAGGCAGGGGAGCAGTCCCTGAGCCCACCTCGTCAGCCCTTCAGTCAGAAGCTGAGGGAATATGCTACTGTGCCCTCAAAATGCTTTTCGCTTTTCGCCTCCACAGCTCCTCTGAAACACTGGGGCTGAGGGAACAAGGAAAGGAAGACAGCAGAGGATGGGGAGCTAGTAAATAGGTTCCAAAACATGCTGACGACTTGCTTAGACTCCACTGCTGTCTTCTAAATTTGAAGGGATTTTATTAGCCTATATCGGTTAGTCCTTGGAGCTTTAAGAACGCCAGTGCTGCTTTGTTACAAGAAAGAATATTCATTCTAAAGAAAGCTATCTAAAAAAACAATTTCTCAAAACAGCTTCTTTTTCATTTTTCCTTTTCCTTTGAAAATAAACGAATTAACCATGTAAGGACCTTGTAGGACTTGGGTTTTGGCTTGGTGCCTACAAAATACAAAAATGTGTGTGGTGTAATGAAATGCTGGTAATAAACATTAAAGTATGTACTACACTTCTGATAAAACTGATGTCTACACATGTCTATTATACCTATAAATAACCTCATGTGTCTGAGACTGATTTTTCAGAAGTTCTAAAGTTTATATTATCAGTTTGACATGTAAAATATTTTTAAAACTCTCATGATGTTATTGTTGTTGTTAAGTACCTTTGAGTTGATTTCAACTCCTAATAACCCTGTATATGGTTTCCAAGGAGCTTATGGTGGTTTTGAACTGCTGATCTTGTGGATTGGAGTCCAGTGCTGATGCTACAGCACCATTAGGCTTTATGTTCAAGTAGTTATATAGACTGGTGTGAGTTTCTGATCAGAGAAATTAAGTGGATACAACTATCTTCTCTTTCAAATGCTCCGAATATAATCTAAGTAAGCCTTTATATTGGCAATAGTAAAGGGGAGACTTCTGCACTAACAGATTCTTTACATAAGGTTATATCTCAAATTATTTGTCTCTTAGTCACAGCTTTTGACACTCAGGGGCCACTGAGTAGAGAATATTACAAACAAAACTTAAACAAGCCAAGTCTTTTTCATGATTCCTCCATTTACTCTTATCACAGGTACCTTTATAATCACAGCTGTACATGTCATTCAGTGCTAACAAGAAATTATTTCAGTCCCTCAAAAAGTTTAATCGAACTACCATATGATCCAGAAATTCCCATGCTAGGTGCATACCCAACTGAAAGCAGAGATGCAAACAGAGCCTTTTTGTGCACCGATGTTCATTACAGCATTATTCACGAAGACCAAAAAGTGGAACCTATCAACAAATAAGTGAATAAACAAAATGGGTTGTATACCATACAATGAAATATTATTCAGCCACAAAAAGAAATACAGTCTCATTACATGCCGCAACATGGATAAACCTTGAAAATACTAAGCTGAGTAAAGTCAGTCAAAAAAGGACAAATACTTAGAATTGCACTTACATGAAATAAACACATGCTACTGGTGTGGCGCTGTGGGTTGATGCGCCAGACTGCAAAGCTGTTTGAACTGCAAGCTCAGCAGTTCAAACTCACCAGCTGCTCCTTGGAAACCCTATGCAGGGTCGCTATGGGTCAGAATCGACTCGATGGCATTCAACAACAACAACAACAATGGGTTAATGTGCTGGACTGCAAAGTTGGTTTGAACAAAGTTGGTTTTCTGAGGTCAGCGGTTCAAGGTCACCAGCCGCTCATTAGAAATCCTATACTGGGTAACTACGGGTTACAACTGACTCGTTGGCACTTAACAACAACAACAACATGGACAATAAAACTGACTAGGACTTACCAGCGGTGAGAGGGAGGGAAAGAGGGAAGTCTGGACTTCTGGGACACTGAGTTTCTCTTCAGAGTGGTGGAAAAATTTAGAAACGGTTAATGGTGACGATTACACAACATGATGAACATAATTAATTTCACTTAATTAGACATAGAAATTGTTGAATTGGTATGGGTAAATCGTGTGTGTGTGTGTCTTGTTGCTGTTATGTGTTGTTGTTTCCAACTCATAGCAACCAACTGTATAGGGTTTCTAAGGAGCAGCTAGTGGGTTTGAACTACAGACCTTGTGGTTAGTTGTCCAATGCTTATCCTATAGCACCTGGCCAGGATTTCATACTATATATATATGTGTGTGTGTGTGTGTGTGTGTGTGTGTGTGTGTGTGTGTGGTGGTGGTGGTGACATCAAGTCACTTCCAACTCATATTGACGCTGTACAGGTTTCCAAGGTGGGTTTAAACCATCCACCTTGTGGTTCTCAGTCCAATGTTTACCGTACAGTGCCACACCAGGAGTCCATGTGTGTATATATAATATATATATAGAGAGAGATATATGCTGTTGCTGTTACGTGCCATCGAGTTGGTTCCGACCCATAACGACCCTGTATATGGTCACTGAGATTTTAAATTTTTACAGGAGCAGAAAGTCTCATCTTTCTCCCATGGAGCAGCTAGTGGGCTCAAACTGCCGAGCTTGTGGTTCACAGTCCAGTGCTTATCCTATGGAGCCACCCCTCCATATGAACTTTTGTAAAGTTCATGGAAAGATGGAATTAAAAGATAATATAATTTTTTAATGAATTTTTTTGAAGTCCCTTGTGTGTGCATCTGTGTGCATACTTACATATATATATACAGTTTTTCCCACAATAAAAAGGTGAAAAAATAGTCCTGGTGTGGCGCTGTGGGATAATGCATCAGACTGCTAAGTCGTTTGAACTGCAAGGTCGGTGGTTCAAGCTCACCAGCCGCTCCTTGAAAACCCTACACAGGGTCACTATGGGTCAGAATCAACTCGACGGCACTTAATTAATAACAACAACAACCTCTTAATATACAGTAATTTAAAATTTGCAGTTCACATGGCATTTCCAGGAGCTGCAGAGAATCTCTGGCTCAGGAATCATGACGTTCCTCAAGCTTTCTTCATACACATCATCTCAATCATCATCATCATCATTACTATCTGCTGAGGGCTTTAAGACCTGAGTTGTTTCATAAAAAAAAATTCCTATTTTATCCTAAGACATAGCTTAATAAATGTAGAAAGTGAAACATAAATTAAATCACACATCCCTTCTGAACTTTAGAATGATTACAAACATGATATATTTTCTTTTACATTTGAAATTTCGTGAGGAAATTATTTTATGAGATTGTCATTTATAAGATGAGACCAAAGATCTAAGATCTGAGGATTTTTCTAGGCCTATTTCCAAATAGGAGCCCTTATAGGGTAGTGGGTTACGCTTTGGAATGCTGATCACAAGGGTGGCTGTTCGAGTCTACCAGGCACTCAAAGGGAGAAAAATGAGGTTTTCTGCTGCCATAAAGATTTTCAGCCTCAGAAACTCTAGACAGGATCTCTGAGTCGGAACTGAATCAATGGCACTTAACAACAACAACAATCTACAAACAGGACCCCTGATAATGTGGTGGCTTTATGGTAGGACTGCTCACCACAAGGTCCGCAGTTTAAATCTACCAGGTACTCTGAGGAAGAAAGATGAAGCCTTCTGCTCCCCTAAAAATTGACAGCCTTGGAAAGCCTATACAGCGTTGTTATGTGCTGGAAATGACTGGACGACACATAGCCAGCCAGGTCATTTACAAATAGACCACTGACAGCTTCAGATTTCTTCAGTGTTAACCGCTAAACACCCCACACACACCCAGACACGGAGCCCAAGCCCTGTTTCTATCTTGGCACTGTTTTCTATGTTCTCCTTTGAGTCCTAATGAAGTTATAGCAGGCCAGATTCACGCTGATGGATAAGCATCATAAATACACTCTAGACAAAAGATTGCCCCACAACCCAAAGCCATGCCATACATTCCACAGAGAAAAGCTATTTGCCGGGTATGAGTTAAAAAGACTTCACTCAGAGAAAAAATAAGATATTAATATTTCATGTTTCCTTCAGTGAGTTACTTCTAAAATTAGTCATTCCAAAAAAGTTATGCCTCTTTTTAGTCAATACAGTGAGACTTCTGGCCATTGAAGAGGGGGGGGCTACTATTATTACTATACAACTCTGAAACGAAAATGTATTTTCTAAAAGCTTCAAAATTACTTGCCTTACATTTCATTGGTTACTTAATATACAGCACTCAAATAAAATAATTTTTAAACTGTGATTCTGACAACTCCAAGTTGAAATAAGTGGGGAGGAGGAAGATGTACTATCATTTGAAAAGATTTAGAGTCCCTTTTAGTTCTCTTCTTTAATTTAACAATATATATGTGTGTGTGTGCGTGTGTGTGTGCGCGCGCGTGCTTCAGAGTAATAGTGGCTGTTTGGGATTATTACAAGAAATTATCTTTTATACCTACTGAATGATTTACTGCGTTCCCCTTAATCCTTAAGTTGCATATTCATTGCTGTATTTCCCTGCAACTGCTGTCACTTAAATTGTCATGCAGAATAGGGCAAATCAGGGTCAGTTTATATAAGCGGCATCAATCTGAAGAACTTCATCAGTCTTTATTTCAAGACATTATGCAAAGAAAACTGACATTAAGAGAGTCTTAACTGACAGCAAATGAAATCAATCAGCAAATCACTAAGCCATAATAAACTCACGCAATTTGCAGATAACCCTCCTTTTCCAGGTCTTCACCTAGGCAGTCCATCAAACACTGATTTTTGTCCAAGTAACTAAAATGAATAGCAATTCTGGTTGTAACACTTGAAAGTTCAAGTGCTCACAGCCTTTAGTCCCTCAATAATAAGCATTAAGAGGTATTATCTAGTAGGGTTTTTCTTATATTTTAAAATAGCCTTCAAAAATGAAAAAAAAAAAAGATGAAAAAGGTCATTTGGATTTAGTTTTTGCCTCTTTATCACTAATGGCAGAGAAACCGTGTTCCTACCAGCTTTTCTATTTAAGGCTACTTTGTTTGAACTGAAAGTTTTAACAACAAAATATCCTGTCCTTTCAAAAGTTTTGTTTTGTTAAACTAATTTGATCTCAGATATTTCACAAACAGACAAACCTTCTTGCCATTTCACAGAGTTAGGATTTGGAGGCCAAAAGTCTTAAGTTGTGGAATAAAGGGGATAAAAGGAAGCAAGGAGAAAGCTGGAATTACTTTATATAACAGTCACTCAAACAGAAGTAGAGGTAGGTGCTGGTAAACTGGAACTGCCAACCTTGTGGTCAGCAGGCCAACGCTTAACACACTAAACTACAAGGGCTCCTATTTATAAATTGTTGTTGTTGTTAAATGTAGTCGAAAATCCTCAGCCCTTGGATCTTTGGTCTAATCTTGTTAGTATGGCTTTATAGTGAACAGTAAAGAAAGGAGCTCTGGTAGCATAGTGGTTACGAATTGGGCTGTGAATCTCAAGGTCAGCAGTTCAAAACTAACAGCTGCTCTGCGGGAGAAAGATGAGGCTTTCTGCTCCCGTAAAGATTTACAGCCTCGGAAATCCTGTGCAGGGTTGCTATGCATCGGAACTGACTCCATGACGCTTAACAACAATGAAACACTAAGGTTGTTCATCATTGTATTCTTTTGATTATACATGCATTACTGCAAAAAAGAAACTTGCATCGAACAGGCCAGCAGTCAAAATCCTTCCAATTTCATCAAAAATTCTTCCAATTTCATGTAAAAAGAACTCTCATACGCACGGGATGGCATCTGACCTTCCACAATTCTATGAGTGAGAACAAGGCAGGCTTTGGGACCCCATTTAAAGCTGAGGAAATGGGGCTCAGTGTTGTTGAATGACTTGCCCATGTGTTTAAATGACTGACGAGGACCTGGTTCCCAGCATTCCAATTCTCCACATAGGCTGGCTCCAACACACATTGCTTGGCTCTTTCCCCAGCAAACAGAAGTATTTTATCTCTTTTAAAAAGTACGTTTTTAAAAAGCAATTCTGATTTTGATCAACATGATGTTTCTAGAAGTCAGTGACATACAGAAAATTGCATAGATTTGAGATTGCCAGCTTCCTATAATCTGACTTACTTGCTTGTCTTTGTTGTTGTTGTTGTTATTGTTGGATGCCATCGAATCGGTACTGACTCATAGCGACCCTATGCATAGACCCTATGCAGGAACGGAACACTGCCCAGTCCTGGGCTAACCTCACAATCGTTGCTATGTTTGAAGCCATTGCTGCTGCCACTATGCCAATCCACTTCGCTGGGGGCTATGCCATGGGTACTTTAAATACCAACATGGTTACCCGTGGTGGGCAGGTTTCAGCAGAGCTTCCAGATGAAGACAGACTAGGAAGAAGGAGAGACACACTACTTTCGAATATTTAGCTTGTCTTTTATAAGGGCAAAAATCACAACCTGAAATTGAAAATGAGGCAAGTTTACAAGGAAATATTTTGATCTGGTCAAGGAAATTTACATACTAAATATAAGGGGAAATCTTTCTGTAGGTATCTATTGTTGTTCTGACTCACAGTGAACCCCTAGGACAGAGTCAAACTGTTAAGGGTTTCCACAGCTATCATCTTTATGAACGCTGACTCTCCATACATGCAGTTATGTCTTTCTCCCATGGAGCAGTTGTGGGTTCAAACCACCTTTCTGTTTGCAGCCGAATGGTTAACTACTGTGTTAGCGGTGACTTAATTATCCCTTAGTGCTTTCATACCTGCCCAGTACACAGTAGAATGGATATAGTTGTCAGGTCCAGTCACGTCAGTTCTGACTCATAGCGACTCAATGTACAACAGAAGAAAACACTGCCTCATTGTGCACCGTCCTCACAGTAGTTGTAGAGCTGGAGTCCATTGGTACAGCCCATGCCGATCCATCTCGTTGAGGGCCCTTTTTCGCTGGCATTCTACTTTAGCCAGCACTATGTCCTTCTCCAGACACTGGTCTTTCCTAATAACATTTCCAAAGGTTCAGCATCCTCACTTCCTTCCAACGAGCATTCTGACTGTACTTCTTCCAAGACAGATTTGCTTGTTCTTCTGACAGCCTGTGGTATAGTCAGTCTCCTAGGCCAGCACTATAATTCAAATGCATCAATTCTTCTCAGGTCTTCTTTATTCACTCACCAGCTTTCACATGCATATGATGTAATTGAAAATGCAAAGACTTGGATCAGATGCACCTTCATCCTCAAAGTGACATCTTAGCTTTTCACAGTTTAAAGAGGTCTTTTGCAGCAGAAATGCCTGATATAATATGTCTTTTGATTTCTTAACTGCTGCTTCCATGGGTATTGATTGTGGATCCAATTAAAGTGAAAGTATTGATACATTAACAATTTCTCTATTTATCATGATTTTGCTTAATGGTCCAACTGTGAAAAATTTATTTGCTGTATATGTTAAGGTGGAATCTATACTGGGAGTCTGGGTGGCACTGTAGGATAAGCACTGGACTTCTAACCACAAGGCCAGGGGTTCAAACTCACCAGCCACTCCTCAGAAATCCTTTACAGGGTTGCTATGAGTCCAAACTGACTCAACAGCACTTAACAATAATAACAATAAAAAAAATTCATCAGTAAGTGTTTCAAGTCCTCTTCACTTTCAGCAAGCAAAATTGTGTTATCTGCATAGTGCAGGTTTTTAATGACTCTTTCTCCAATCTTGATGCCACATTCTTCTTCATATAGTACAGTTTCTTGGATTATTTGTTCAGCATACAGATTGAATAAATATGGTGAAAGAATACAACCCTGATACACTTTTCCTAATTTTAAAATATGCAGTGTTCCCTTATTCTGTTTGAACAACTGCCTCTTAGTCTATTGTACGGGTTTCACATGAGCACAATTAAGTGTTCTGGAATATCCATTTTCCCCAACGTTAACTGTACGTAAACTGTTATGATCCACACAGTCGAACATCTTTACATAATCAAAGAAAGCACAGGTAAAAAATCTTGCTAGTATTCTTAGCATTCAGTAAAAATTCATCTGACATTAGTAATGATATCCCTCATCCCATAGCCTCTTCTGAATCTGGTTTAAATTTCTGGCAGTGCCCCATTGATGTACTCCTGTACCCGCTTTTTAATTATCTTCAGCAAAATCTTACCTGCATGTAATATTAATGATATTACTTTATAATTTCCACATTCTATTGGCTCACCCTTGTTTGAAGTCAGCCTGTATATGGAGCTCTTCTGCTTGGTTGTTCTGGTAGCTGTCTCTAGATTTCTTGGCATGGATGAGTGAGCACTTCCAATGCCATATCCATTTGTTGAAACATCTCAATTGACATTCTCTCAATTTCTGAAGTCTTGTTTTTCTCCAATGCCTTCAGTGAAGCTTAGAATTTTTTTCCTCCATTACCATCAGTTCTTGATCATATATATTTAACCTCCTGAAATGGTTGAACATCATCAATTCTTTTCTGGGACAGTGATTGTGTATTCGTTTCATTTTCTTTTGATGCTCCCTGCATCTTTCAATATTTTGCCCATTTTCTTCACTTCCTTTAGTTTGAAAGCTGCTGAGTGTGTTCTTCAGATGACAGATGCTATCATCTCCATTTTCCAGATGAGGAAAGTGACATGCAAAGTGGAAGGCCAAGAGTTCATAGAAAACAGCAACTCTAGAATAGAATTCCAGTGGCATTTTCAGCACTACAAGGATGATCATCAAGATCCATCTTTCATTAAAAAGGACAATGCCATTTCCATTAGAAAAAGACAACAAATGGATAAGATAGTAAGAAGTCCTGATCCCCTTGTGACACGTGTCTACAGGACAAAAGATTTCAATTTCCAGACAACTGTATAACCTCTTCAACCTTCTGTGATACTCACTCTGCTTTGATTTTACTTTCTTCCCAACTGTCCTTCTTTGTAATAAACAAAGTAAGAAATGATAAATAAATACAAAACTGGAAAAAGGGCTTTATAAATCATGCATAGTTTTTAAATAATTCATATCAGATTTTACTTAATGTCAGTTCACATTACTGATACCACATCATTTCCACAGAAAGGAATTCATTAATATTTTCAGCTGAGTAAGGTATAGGGCTTTTCTTTTTTTTTTTTAGATTCCTCAAAACTGTAGCATGATACAGATGTTTGCATGCCATCCCATCCTCTTTAAAAAGCAAAAAGAGATGAAAGTTCCAACAAGCAAAGAGAAACTTAGCACAGGTCTCAACTACAACCCATGAGTAGAGATGTAAAGATGTCACATCTACTAAATATCGCAAAGACTATTTGAATTCTTAGCTTTAACAGATATGTCTTGCAAATGTTAGCTCTCATTAATATCCATGACTATTTTAACAATGGATATGAAGAAAAATCTTTTTCTACAGTGAATTTTAAAAAATAAAATCTAGAGAATAAGAAACAAATGAATGGTGCATGTAGCAACTGGTAAAATATCTGGATCAAAAATTTAAATACGAAACATACTTGGTCATGTAACTCAAGGCTGTGTCCTGAATATCTGAGTGATACATTCACTCTTCTGCTTCCACCATCACCAAAAAAAGGACAAATCAAACATTAGACACCGGAAGACAAGGAAGGATGAAGGGCGGACTTGTGTGATAATATGGACACTGCTCTATAATGATGAATGTGCTGGGCTGAGACTGAGAGCTAACAGACAAATTCTTCCCAGTCATGAGAATCTACGAGAAGATACAGGCTGAGGACAAGGCAGAACTCGATGAAAACTAGTCCTACTGCTGCTGAATTCAACCTAAGAGAACTACTACCAGCCTAGTTTGTATTATACCCTCAAAATATTCATTGTTTTGTGCACATTAAGATTTTATTTCTTGTGAAATGTTGCTCCACAGCACTGATTCCAGCTCTATTACCTGGAAACTTTGAAAAAGCTTGATTTCTACTTGTGCATAAGCAAACCTTCAAAACAGAATTCTTAAATTCTAATTACCAAAACATATTTTCTATGCCAATATTGTGCCATGGAATAACATGTCTTCCTAGTATCAGTAAGAAAAAACAAAAACAAAATCTCACTAATTCTTATATTCATCCTCAAGTTCGGACTTAAATATAGAAACAATTTCAGGTAATGCCAGATATTCTTGATATCTTGTTACTGAAAGTATCCTATTTACCAAAAAGATCAGACTTTTAATCTCAAACATTCAAAACACAGCCAGGGACCAAGAAAAAAATGAAAAAGAATGTCTGAGACAAACAGCTGTTAGAAAATTTCTACTCTTCACTTCACTGCAGAGTATCTCTTAGATGGGAACTGTGAGCACTTGCGCAAAATAAGGACACAATGGAGACCAAAGTTATAGAAGTTATAGAAGGAGGAGATAGCTTTCTTTCATCATCTGAAAGTACAGAGCCACATCTTCTAAAGGAGATTAAAGAACAAACACAAGTCATTTAAGAGTAAACAGGAATGGTCTTTCCAGGGGCAACTGGGAAAGATGTTTCAAAAACATTACTTTGATGCAGCAAGTACACTAATTCACTCTAGAGAAAAAGGAGAATTATGTACATATTTGTGTGCAAGGATATTCACTGCCACCACATTCATAGTAACCAAGCAATTGGACGTGGCTCAAATACCCATCAATAGAAAACGGATGAACTATATTGTGGTAGATGCAAGTAGTGGAATACAATGCAGTGATGAAAAGTAATTATATAAATGTGTACAAGGGCCTTCAAAAGTTCATGGAAAATGGATTTAAAAGATAATGGAATTCTTTCATAAACTTTTTGAAGCCCCCTCACATTTACTGACAAGAAAGGCATCCATGGTGTTATTTGGTGACAGAAATACTTAGAAGATGGGATGGCCCTGTGATTGTTTAAAAGCATATAGATATTACACATAAATTGCATATGCATGTGTGTTTACATTTATGACTAAAAGAATGCACACCCAAGTTTTTACATCAGTTATCTCTGATGGCAGAATTACAATGATGTTTGTGGTGCTGGTAAGGTGCTATAAGATAAGCAGCCGACCACAAGGTCGATTTGAACCTCAAGGTCAGCGCTTGTTTTAAACTCACCAGCCACTCCTCAGAAACCCTACACAGGGTTGCTACAAGTCAGAATTGACTCTACAGCATTTAACAACAACAACAACTACTTTTCTTAAGAATCTGACTTTTTATTGCCATGATCATGTACAACTTTTTAAATTTTTGTTGTTGTTATAACAATTTATAATTTTTAAACATTATTAAATGTTTAAATATCTACAGTATTAAACATTTGTATATACTGTTCTGCTGTTTTAATATTACCATTTATGTCTGATAATGAGCCAGAATTTTTTAAATTCTTAATTAACTATATCATATACTTTTTATTTAAAAAACTATATTTGACATGCTTAACAAGATCCAATGTGATGGATTTTTATGTTTCAAGACTTCATTTGCTTTCTGAAATTCACTTACATAGATAACTTGGAAAAGAAAAAAAATCTACATGATGCATACTTTCCAGGGAAATTGCCTTTTCCAACAACTCTTTAATTTCTAAACATGTCAAAATGTAAACATTTCTTGTAAAGCAATTAGAAGACTGCCATAGCAGTAATATAACAGAGAAGACAAGCATAATGTACCAATCAGGCTTCTTGATGGAGTCCTGGAGTGGCGCTGTAGGATAAGCACTGGACTGCTAACCTCAGGTCAGCAGTTCAAACCCACCAGTCAGTCCTCAGAAACCGTATACAGAGTCTATATGAGTTGGAACCAACTCAACAGCACTTAACAACAATGAGGGACTTCTTGATATTTTTACTTCTTGACAGTTTAGGTATACTTATAATTCATTTCATCTTTCTATCCCCCCCCCCCCAAAACAATTCCCATCAATATGCTCTTTATGATTTAGCTATACTTGTTGTTAACTGTCATCAAGTTGGTTCCAACTTATAGCAATCCTGAATAGGGTTTGTTTGCAGGAGCAGAAAGTCTTATCTTTCTCCCATGGAGTGGCCGGTGGGCTTTCGAACTACAAACTTTAGGGTTCGCAGTCCAAGGGGCTAAAAAAAAGTTCGTGGAAAAATTCCATTACCCTTTCATTCAATTTTTCAACAGACTCTTTGAAGCACCTTAATACAACAAAATTGCTCCAAAAAATTTTCTACAAAATAAGTATTAAATGTAAAAACAAAACAAAGCAAAACCATGGTATTCAAAAATCATGTGTGTAACAGAACTAAAAACCATAGCAAGTAAGTGCTATGTGATGACATGGTGGGCTAGAGGTGATTAAAGGGTTACTGTATTTATGGAGAAGGCTTTGTTGTTTAAAATGTTTCTAAATAAGGGGTTTCACATTGAAGCTGCTCTAATTAAGTGTCTATAAACATATATTTACAAAATATGTTATATTTCCAGAGGTGTGGCTATTTTCACTAGACTTTACAGCATTTTATGAGGTGACTCAGGGGGAAGGGGGTTGTTCTTAAATGCAATAAGCTTACAAGTGGAGTCCTGGTGTGGACCGCAAGTTCGGTGATTCATACCCACCAGCAGCTCCTCAGAAACCCTCTACAGGGTCACTGAGAGTGGGAATCGACCCTATGGCACTTAACAACAACAAGCTCACAAGTGAAAAAACACCTGCAGAACTCGGGCAAAGGCAGCTTCCTGAGCCACCTGACCAGTGTATAATGGAGCATTCATTCACGCACGTATCCTAAGTGCCTCTTCTGCACCAAAACCAAGTCCCTGGCTTCATGCAGCTTGTGTGCTAACATTAGTGTTTGCAATGTCCCCGTCACTATTCCAACCCTGTCGAAGTATTAACTCACCATCACCTAGCACGGTGAATTGGGACCTCTGATTATCTCCATTTTGCAGGTGGAGAGGTTGAGACACACCAGTGAAGTAACCTGCCTGGTTAACACTGTTTTGTCTCCACTCTCCGTTCTGTCCACACAAACAAAAGGGAATTCTATAGCTGGACTCTACCTTTAACATTTTTCTCTTTGTAAAACAAAACCAGTACGTCGTGGTCTGCAGAAGGCAGACATGGACCACAATACTGGTTCCCCTACTCACAATTCAAAAATCACAATTCCAAGTATAAGATCATGAGTAAGAAGCATCATCGTTATAAAGATGGGTACATTTTGTTGTTGTTGTTTAATCACAAAGTCCTCTGGAGTCACACTACAGTGGCCTTTTTGCTCTGAAGCTAACTGCTCTACTCTGGGTGCGTTTTATTTCTCTCCAGTGTTCTAGTCAAGTCTGATGTCCTACTAAGTGGGAGATGAATCCACAGGCAGCATCGTACTACCCACACCATAGGCACTTCCACTCCAGCAAAGAAGCATCGGAAGTCCTGGGAGGGGGGGAAAGGAAGGGTTCTCTGGAGGGAGGCCTCACTGCACTTCAAGTGACAAGGAACAGGAAAGAAGCAGCCAAATGAAGCTGATCTTGATCAAAATTATGAAAGCCTTTGAAAATGGACTGAAAAGCAAGGAGTCAAATAGACAAATATGGAGGAAAAGTTTCTAAATTTAGAACCATTCCACAAAGTAAAAATAAACACACAGCCACCGTGTTGTTGTTATTGTTAAGTGCCACTGAGTCAGTACTAACTCAGTGAAAGTCTGGACAGGGTCTTCAAGCAGTGGCTGGTGAGTTTGAACTGCTGACCTTACAGTTAACAGTCCAGTGCTAATCCTACAGCACCACACCAGGACTCCTTATGAGCCATGACAACAAGCTACTGCAGCCCACATTTCCTTTACTAAAATGATAGTTCAGTACTTTGGCCTATAACTAAAGTATATTGTATTCCTAATTTTACATATATTTTTTTAGAGATACTGGCTGTTGTTGTTGTTATGTGCCGTTGAATCGGTTCCAACTCATAGCGACCCTGTATAGGGTTTCCAAGGAGCGGCTGGTGAGCTTGAACTGCCAACCTTGCAGGTCAAACTGACAATGTAGTCCAGCACATTAACCCACAGTGCCACAGCAGGACTCCAGATATACTGGTAGGAAATCTAATAAAGGAGTCCTGTTGTGGTGCAATGGGTTAATGCGCCAGACTGCAAAGCCGTGTGAACTGCAAGGTCAGTGGTTCAAGCTCACCAGCTGCTCCTTAGAAACCCTATACAGGGTCGCTACGGGTTGGAATCGACTCGATGGCACTTAACAACAACCTAATAAAAGAAGCAAAGGGTATTTTTTAATTGTAAGATCTTAATTTTTGTGTTAATAAGTTAAATGAGACTATGGTGTATATGAAAAAATTCAAGCCTTGACTGTCGTTATTGAAAGATTCTCTGGGAAAATTACTGAATGATGCAGAAAGCATCAAAAGAAGATGGAAGGAATACACACAGTCACTGTACCAAAAGGAAATGGTACATGTTCAACCGTTTCAATAGGTAGCATATGATCAACAGCCAATGACTGGCAAAGAACAAGGCACCAGGAATTGATGGAATCAAAATTGAAATCTTTCAAGAAAGTGAGGCAGCACAGGAGATACTCACTCATCTCTGCCAAGAAATTTGGAAGACAACTATCTGGCTGACTGATTAGAAGAGATCCATATTTGTGCCCATTCCAAAGAAAGGTGACCCAATGGAAAGCGGAAATCATCAGACAATCTCCTTGATATCCCATGTGAGTAAAGTTTTACTAAAGGTAATACAGAAATGGATGCAAGCATATATTGACAGAGAGCTTCCTGAGGTTCAAGCCAGATTCAGAAGAGGCTGTGGAACGAGGGATATCATTGCTGATGTCCGATGGCTCTTGGCTGAAAGCAGAGAATATCAGAAAGATGTTTACCTGTGCTTCATTGACTATGCAAAGGCTTTCGATTGTGTGCATCATGACAAGCTATGGACAACATTGCAAAGTATGAGTATTCCGGAACCCTTTATTGTGCTTATGAGGAGTCTGTACATGGACCAAGAGGCAGTTGTTCAAACAGAACATGGGAACACTGAATGGTTTAAAACTAAGAAAGGTGTGCGACAGGGTTGTATTCTTTCACCATACTTATTCAACCTGTATGCTGAGCAAATAATCCAAGAAGCTGGGTTCTATGAAGAAAAATGTGGCATCAGGATTGGAGGAAGACTCATTAACAACCTGCGATATGCAGATGATATAACCTTGCTTGCTGAAAGTGAAGAGGACTTAAAACATTTACTGATGAAGATCAAAGAGCACAGCCTTCGATATGGATTACATCTCAATGTCAAGAAAACAAAAATCCTCACCACTGGACCAGTAAACAACAACATTCTTATCAACGGAGAAAAGATTGAAGTTGTCAAGGACTTCATTCTTCTTGGATCAACTATCAACACTCATGGAAGCAGCAGTCAAGAAATCAAACGACGTATCACATTAGGTAAATCTGCTGCACAAGACCTTTTTAAATGTTGAAGAGCAAAAAGATCAGCTTGAGGACTAAGGTATGCCTGACCCACGCCATGGTATTTTCAATAACCTCACAGGCAAGTGAAAGCTGGACAGTGAATAAGGAAGACTGTGGAAGAACTGATGCTTTTGAGTTATGGTGTTGGAGGAGAACATTGAAGTGCCATGGGCTGCCAAAAGAACCAATAGATCCATTTTGGAATAAGTGAAGCCAGAATGCTCCTTGGAGGCCAGGATGGCCAAACTCCATCTCTCATACTTCATACATATTGTCAGGAGGGGCCAGTCTCTGGAGAAGGATATCATGTTTGGTAAGGTGGAGGGTCAGAGAAAAAGAGGAAGACCCCCAACGAGATGGACTGACAAAGTGGCAGCATCGATGAACTCAAGCGTGGCAACAGTAGTGAGGTTGGCCCAGGATTGGGCAGTGTTTCATTCTCCTGTGCATAAGGTCGCTATGAGTCAGTACCAACTGGATGGCACCTAACAACAAAAACAACAACAACAACATGGTGTATATGGAGTCCTGGTGTGGCACTGTCAGATAATGCACTGGACTGCAAGGATGGTTTGAACGGCAAGATCTGTGGTTCAAACTCGATAGGCCGCTTCTTGGAAACCCTATACAAGGTCACTATTTGTCAGAACTGACTAGATGGCACTTAACAACAACAATATAGCATATGTAAAAAATATTAACATAGCCCTGCTGGGACTGACATTAATTCTGTACAAGACAAAACTTTGACATAATCATAAACTGAGAAATGAAAACTAAACTTTATTTTAAATCTCAAAATATGAAACGAAATGAGTTTTAAGGAATGTTTCCCTTTTAAATACACTGAAAAAGTACAGGCACATTGATAGTATCTTTTGGAATATCAGGCTCCCTATGGAGTCCTGGAAGGAGCTCTGGTAGCGTAGTGGTTACGAATCGGGCTGCTAACCTCAGGGTCAGCAGTTAGAAACTATCAGCTGTTCCGTGGGAGAAAGATGAGACGTTCTGCTCCCGTAAAGATTTACAGCCTCAGAAACCCTGCACAGGGTCACTATGAGTCAGAACCGACTCCACGGCACATCACAACAACAACAATGGAGTCCTGGTGTGGTGCTGTGGGCTAATGCGTCAGACTGCAAAGCTGTCTGAACTGCAAGGTTGATGGTTCAAGCTCTCACTATGGGACGGAATCAACTCGACAGCACTTAACAACAACAACAAATGTGGCACTGTAGGATGAAACACTGGACTGTAAAGTCGGTTTGAAGTGCAAAGCCAGACTTCAAACCAGCTGCTTCTCAGAAGCCCTATACAGAATTACTGAGTCAGAACTGACTCGATGGCACCTAAAAACATAACTTGTATAATATTAATGTATAATTCTAATAAAGATATGGGCATCAAGAGGAGAAGAAAGCATACGCTTTTTTACCCAATTAAGTAGTTTGTTTTACCCAATTAAAAAATAATTCAACCCTAAGGAAAAAAAATTATCACAATGCTAAAACAGTGGCAGAGAATACAAAGGTAACTGTGGTATCTGAAAATAAAAATGCTCCTCAAAAGAAATTCCTTTACTAAATCTGCTTAGAAGTTATTTGGAGCTTTACGATTTGGGGTTTTGAGCTTTATCAATGCAGTATACCAGTGTGAACACATAACAATATTCATTTAAACTAAGCATGAAAGGGTAAAATATCCTCCAATACCAAGGACAGTTAGGCTCCGTCTTGTTGAAATTAAATTATCACACATAACTATTGTTGGGCATACGTCGGATTCATATTTTTAAGTTCTAGGTATTTCTTCTGATAATTTTATCAATGGTGATTTATTTTAAAGCAACAAGAACAACAAATTGAGACTAGCTTGTGGAGATAACTGTCTAGACTCTTCCTGTTCTCTGCTGATAAAAAATTATGTTTGTTTAATACTGACTTAGGTAAAAAAAACCTTGGTTTTTCCCTTGTGAAAATACTTTTCTGGGTTATTTAATTGGCTACTTCTAGGTTTTAAATTGGGGGGCAGGGGAACCACAATTATTTGTGAAGCATACTGTTACATAATAGAAGAAAAAGGAAGACACATGTATTTGCATCTCCTTTAAGTTGTTATTCACAAGATTTTGAGGTTTGTATCTCTCCAGTTAGTGTATTTTATTTTTCTGCCCATCTCAGTAGCAAACAATGTGATTTAGACTCTAACCTGGCACGCTACCACCTCTGGCCCGCCCTTGAGCCCCTCCATTGCAAAGGTCTCCAGGTGCAGTTTGGGAAGCTGTAGGGCGAAGTCATTCCTACTTGCCGCAGTCCGTGACAGTGAGATTTGATCTCTGACCTAAAGGGAAAAAAACAGCATCAATGGTAATTCCCCTTCAGACACATTAACTGGGATGAACTGGGTCCCCTTGAGCCCACTGAGTGGACTTGCATTGATCGCTGGACCTGAAATCCATGAATAAATTTAGGACTAATTGATTTTTCGTTGCAAATAAATCTCTAATTCAGAGTGCTGGGGGAGAATGTTAAGAAGAAAAAGCATCCTCCTGCTTGCCAGGAGGGAGGAGAAGAAGAGTCACGCACGCACTTCTGATCAAGAGGTTTCTAAGTCTTTTTTTTTTTTTTTCAGAGTTCCATCCTCAAAATCAAAAGGAAAGGAGGAACAATTATTTACTAAATTGATAACAAACCACAGTCCCCAAGTTATTATAAATAATTTTCTTGATAATACTGAATTTAACTGGTATTAACTGGTAGATATTTGATGAAGTATTAGTCTTTGAAAAGAAAACTTCAGTGATATGGGACCCGGAATAAAAAACAAATATACTCAACACAAAAGGGCACTTTTGAAATATAAGAGGTTTGTTTGCCTTTTTGCCTCTTCTTAAAAATGCTAAAAAAATTTTAACTCAAGTCTGTCTTCATGATTAAAATACATATAAACCAACTAGTCACACAACTTCTAAATAAGACAACACTGAGATGAAATCAGTAGTATTTATGCTATATTTAAGTATTCTGAAAGGTAACAATACAAACACAGCACAGAAGCAAGAGAAAATACAGATTTGCAAGTCTGTTACAGAATCACCTGCAGTTGGTATTACACTGCCACCTTCTGGAAAGATGAGGAAACACTTCCTGTAGAGTATAACTTCAGCGAAGAAAGGCTCAGAGGCATGTGTTTCGGTTTTCAACTTCCAAACTTAGTAAAAGCCTTAAAATTCCAATTACATTTGCATTTCAGATCAGTAAGCTGTAATTTTTCATTATATGATTTAATGATAGGATTATCATATATAGGCATATGCCCTACTTTCCTTATGCTTGAATAGATTTTAATAATTTAGCTTTGATAGTACATATTTACTTAATAAATATTATGCAACTATCTCAAAGACACAGGATACAAAGAGTTTTTTGAGTTAGAAAGGTGAAAACTAGGAGAATAATAGCAATAATATCAACTGCATAAATAAATGTGTTTATATCTATGAGCAATTTCAAATATAAATTGGCAATAATATATCATAGAAAACTCAGCCTTCATTTTTCTTTTACTTGGACAAGCCTTTAAGGCTGTTAGAATTACTTCTCATATATGAATAAACTCTATATGAAATGTACATGTCCTAGAATTGCTTCTGGTATGTGAATGAACCGCATATGAACTGTACACATCCTAGAATTGCTTCTTGGTAATATGAACAAATTGTATAGAAATATACACATTCCACAAACCTACAATGCTCCTTTAACCAGCAAACACACACACACACACACACACACATGATGTCTTTAATTGTTCATGCTAATCTATGAGCATAAAAATTATTATATTTCCCAAGGTAATCATAAGAATTTCTGTCAATACGGATGGCTGCAAAAGCATACACTGTAATGCAATTTTTATAATAGTGTGAGTACTACACGCACAGTGCAGTCACAATTCATAATATATGTTTATCCATAACAAACATTCACCAGAGTCTTCAATCAGGATGGGAATGCTATTAAACTTACTTAACATAACAAGATAAAACATATTTTACAAGTATATTTGTTTTAGGTTTTATATTTTATATGTTTGATGCCTTCTCTTACCTTTTTTTTTTTTTTTTTTTTGTCACTGGTGTGCACACAGATAAAAGAAAACATTAATGTGGATTAAGGTACTGAGAATTTATCAACATCAAACCACTAGTGTTTTGCCTTCTACCCTTCTGAACCAAAGTCAATAGATCTAAATATTTTACTGCACCCTGGCCAATTCATTGTTTGATGTTTAAAAACTCACCCAGAATCAAAGAAAATTTATTAAATTTGAGCCCCCAAATGAGATACTATTAGCTTTGAAAGTCAAGTTTAACTGCGATATTGATGATTCTCTTTTTTCTGTGACAAAATTCACTAGGGAAATCCTGGATGTCAAAGTACAAAAGCAGATTGCTAATACAGGCGGGGGGCGGGAGGTGAGGGGGGAGGACACACTATAAGCAATGTAGGTATAATCCACAACCCAGCTCAAAGACTGGAGGTCCTTAAACCTGAGTAAAGCCAGGCACCGTACTTCATCTGTGAGCCTGGATATACAGTGAACAACATTTTATATGCTGGAAATAAACTCTATAAACAATATCAAGCTGAGGCATTTCACAATGAAAACTTGGATTTATTATCAAATTAACATTTTCACTATAACATTATTAAACTTATGTTATGAAATCATTTTTTTAGATAAAGACCAAAAACAATTGAAAATGCAGCTGTTTTTGCTGTCCCTTAACAATGAACATCATAACTGCAGCATTATTTGCAAACTATGCATATGTGTTAATACTTTCATTTTGTTACAAATTATCTGTTGACAGTGTCAACATGAGACTGCCCCAGGATAGGTTCAAGAAGCACTACTGCAAATGTCTACACTTTTAAATTAAACTAAAGCCTTGAAAGTAGGTGCTAAATGTACTCAAACTATTCAGAGGGAAAGTTTGGTTGTTTTTTGGGGGGTGAGGGAAGGACTTAAATCTTAAAAATGGATTGGGTAAGAATTCTTTTCTTCTAAGGCAATAAAGAAACAAAAGCATTATATTGAAAGAAAGTAAAACAGAGAAGCAAAGGTATCATGGTGCAGCAAAGGAACAGATAGGAAAGATGGCAAAGAGCAAAAAAGAAAAAAAGAGGTGAAAAGAGGGAGGAAGCCAGTTAGAAAGAATGCAGAAGGCAAGAATGGATTTAGGGTGTAAACCAGAACCAACGGGGCAATTCAACATGGAAGTGCAGTAAGAAAGAAAACTGGGCCCTGAATGCATGGAATTTGTTCATAAGAAAAGCCAAACAAACAGGGTGAGACGAAAGTCACTAAAATCAGGAGTGAGAATGCAGGACTGCTTTAGGAAATACTACCCGTGGAATACAAAATGGTTCTTTTGAAGAATAAGGACCAAGAGCAAATATCTTTGCTGTCAAAAGACTTGTGAATTCACAATATTAGAGCAGTATAATTTTTCTTCTTCCTCAAATACGAAATAGACTCACCTTTAAAATACATAAAATACATAAACTGTGATTTATGATTAAAACAATCATCAGTAATATGTTTATTGATAAATTATCATTTAGATTTTCAAATTAATTTCAAAAGTTAACCTTTAATTCTATTTACAGCACTCATTATTCATCAGCAAATTAATATTCTATTGCTTTACATTCTGATTCATTTATAGATATAAGCAATAAAAATACATATTTTTCTAAAGGGGTTAACAGTTCATTTTTAACATATAATTTATTTTTCACAAAACTTCTAAATTGTATACATTTTTACATTGTTGTTGTTGTTGTTAAGTGCTGTCAAGCCAGTTCCAACTCACAGCAACCCTGTGTAGGGTTTCTATAAGGCTGTAAATCTTTACAGAAGCAGAAAGCTTCATCTTTTTTCCATGAAGCAGCTGGTGGGTTCGAACAGCCAACTTTGTAGCTCACAATCCAGACTTATCTGACAGAGCCCTAGCACTCCTGATACATTTTTAGAGCATTTAATAAAACTGTACTATTTCATAATGTTTTTAAAAAGAATAAAGAAAAAAAATCTACATTATTACCTTCCAAAATTTTCTTTGAGAAATACCACTTTATATTCTCCCTTTCTTATTATATGTTTTCAGAAAGTAAACCTTTCTAATAAATATGTCTGACTCCTAGCAGCTGTAGAAGGAAACACTGCCGACCCTGCTCCGTCTTCACAATCACCGTGCTTGAGTCCACTGCTGCTGCCACTGTCCCATGCCATCTCTTCCTCATGTTCACTGACCCTCCAAATTGACGTCCTTTTCCAGGGGTTAGACCCTTTTGATAATATGTCCGAAGTATAAGAGACCAAGTCTAGCCATCCTGGCTTCTAAGGAGCATTCTGGTTGTACTTCTTCCAACCACAGATTTGTTTGTTCTTCTGGCAGTCCATGGTACTTTTAATAATCTCCTCCAACATCATAATTTAACCGCATCAATTCTTCTATGGTCTTCCTTATACACTGTCCAACTTTCATGTGCATATGAGGCTATTGAAAATACCATGGCTTGAACCAGGTGCCCCTTAGTCCTCAAAGTGACATCTTTGCTCTTGAACATTTTAAAGAGGTCATGTGCAGCAAATTTGCCTAATGCAATACGTCATTTGATTACTTGACTGCTGCTTCCATGAGTGTTGAGTGGATCCAAGCAAAAGGAAGTCTTTAATGACGTCAATCTTTTCTTCATTTATCAAGACATTATTTGTGATCCAGTGGTGATGATTTTTGCTTTCTTTACATTGAGGTGTAACACATACTGAAGGCTGTAGTCCTGAATCTTCACCAGTAAGTATTTTAAGTCCTTTTCATTTTCAGCAAGCAAGGGTGTATCATTTGCATATCACAGGTTCTTAATGCTTCTTCCGTTAATCCTGATGCCATGTTCTTCTTCATATAATCCAGCTTCTCATATTCTGTCCTCAGCATACAGACTGAATAAGTAAGGTGAAAGAATACAACACTTGCACACATAGTTCATGGTTTTAAACCATTTGGTTCCCCCTTGTTCTGTGTGAGCAACTGTCTCTTGGTCTTTGTACAGCCTCATGAGCACAATTAAGTGTTGTGAAATGCCCATTCTTCACGATGTTCCATAGCTTGTCATGATCCACACAGTTGAAAACCTTTCCATAGTCAATAAAGCCCAGGTAAGCATCTTTCTTGTATTCTCTGCTCTCAGCCAACTCCTATCTGAAGTCAGCAGTGATATCCCTTGTTCCACATTCTCATCTGAATCTAGTTGAAACCTCTGGCATTTCCTTGTCAATGTACTGTTTGAAGTCATTTAGCACAGTTTTGCTATATGTAATACTAATAATATTATTAGATGCATTTCATTGGGTCACCTCTCTTTAGAATACACACAAATATGGATCTCTTCCAATCAGTAGGCCATGTAGTTGTCTTCCAAATTTCTTGATATAGATGAATGAGTGCCTCCTGTGCTGCATCAGTTTCTTGAAAGATTTCAATTTGTATTCCATCAATTCCCAGAGCATTGCTCTTTGCGAAAGCCTTCAGTGCACCTTGGACTTTGTCCTTCACTACCATTGGTTCTTGTCATATGCTACCTCTTCGAATAGTTCAACATCAGCCATTTCTTTTTGGTGCACTGACTCTGATATTCCTTCCATCTTCTTTTGATGCTTTCTGGATCATTGAAAATTTGCCCATGTTGGTGTTGTTAAGTGCTGTCGAGTTAGGTCCGACCCATAGCGATCATGTATACGGTTTCTGAGGAGTAGTTGGTGAACTGGAACTGCCGACCTTGCAGTCAAAACCAACTTTGCAGTCCAGCACATTAACTCACAGCGACACACCAGGACACCATTTTGTCCATAGAATCCTTCAATTTTTCAAGTCAGGACTTGAATTTTTTCTTCAGTTCTTTCAGCTTGAGGAATGCTGAGTGGGTCCCTCCCTTTTGATTTCCTCACTCCAAGTCTTTGCACATTTAATACTTGACTTTGTCTTCTCGAACTGCTCTTTAAAATTTTCTGTTCAGATCTTTTGCCACCTAATTTTTTCCATTTGCTTTAGCATCACTACACTGGAGAGCAAGTTTCAGAGTCTCTTCTGACATGCATTTTGATCTTTTCCTTGTTTCTTGTCTTCTTAATGACCTTTAGCTTTCTTTCTGTACACTTTTTATGTCATCCCACAAACAGATACAACTTTGGAAATGCTCATTTGTCTATACCAAAAAATTTGGAAGATATCTATCTTTACAATCGACTGGAATAGAACCATATTCATGACCATTTCAAAGAAAGCTGACAACAAGATGCAGAAATTATTTGAAAAAAAATCATTAACATCACATGAAAGAAAACTTTTATTGAAGATAAGTAAAAAAGAGTTGCAGCAGTTCATTGTCAAGGAAGTGCCAGAAATTCATGCCAGATTCAGAAGAGGATGTAGAATGATAAGTATCATTTTTAATGTCAGATGGACCTTGGATAAAAACAGAGAATACCAGAAAGTTATTTACTTGTGTTTTATTAACTATGCAAAGGCATTCAACTGTGTGGACCAAAAGAAATTATGGACAATATTGTAAAGAATAGGAATTACAGAACACTTAATTGTGTTCATATAAAATTTGTTCATAGACCAAGGTAATTGCTTGAACAGAACAAGGAATGCAAGGGTACTGTGAGTGGTGTAAAAGCAGGAAAGGTATGCATCGGGGTTATATTCTTTCATTATACTTATTCAATCTGTACGCTGAGCACATAATCTGAGAAACTGGATTATATGAAGAACACAACATCAGGATTGAGGTAGACTCATTAACAACCTATGATACCCAGATGATACAACCCACCTTGCTCACTGAACGTGAAGTGGGGTTGAAACATTTATTGATGAAGATCAAAGATGACACAGTTTTCCATATGGATTGCACCTCAACATAAAGAAAACAAAACTCCTCACAATTGCACCCATAAGCAACAGGATAAATACAGATAAAAGTGAAGCCAAGGATTTCATTTTACTGGGATCCATAATTAACACCCATGAAAGCAGCAGTCAAGAAATCAAATCATGTGTTGTATTGGGCAAATCTGCTGTACAAGACCTCCTGAAAATGTTAAAAAGACAAGATGTCATTTTGAAGACATGAACCCCAGCCATGGCATTTTCAATCACCTCACATGCATGTGAAAGCTGGAGAATGAATGAGGAAGACTGGAGAAGGAGAGATGCATTTGTCAACTGTGATAACACCTATATGTTCTTCATGACGTGGTGCTGTCCGAGAATACTGAATATGCTAAGGACTGTCACAAGAATAAACCAATCTGTCTTGGAAGAAGTCCAGCCTGAACACTCCTTAGAAGTAAGGATTTGCTAAGACTTTGTCTCACATACTTTGGACATATTATCAGGAAAGACAAGTCCCTGGAGGACATTATGCTGAGTAAAGTTGCGGGTCAACGAAGAAGGGCAAGACCCCCACGCCCATGAGATGGATTGACACAGTGGCTGCTGAATAGACTCATGCACAGCACTGACTGAGAATGGCCATATCATTCTGGTGTACATGGGGCCACTGTGAGTCACAACCAACTCAACACCACCAAACAATACTTCTGAATGCCTGGGAAAAGCAACTGGCACTAGGTCTTCATAGTCTCAATCTGCCCCCAATTTTATTTACTCCAATCTACTATGGACTCCAATGTCTCAAAAAAAAGCATTTTTACCAAAGATGTGCCCACAGAAATGCAAAATGTTTTTTTCTTTTATCTTATGCACTAGCTCAGGGGTTTAGTTTACTACAGTCCAGAAACCAAATTCCACCCATGATTGTAAATAAAGTTTTATTGGAACACAACCCCACCCATTCATCTATCTATTGTCTATAGTTGAGTTTCTACTACAACGATAGGGTAAAACTGAGTGGTTAAGACTTTATGGCCCATAAAGACTCAAATACCTACTGGTCCTTCACAGAAAAAGTTTGCCATCTTCTGCCCTAGAGATATAGAAGGAAAGACCATCAATGCTTTACACCATTTATAATGTTTTTTTGGTACGGTGGAGGGTCAGAGAAAAAGAGGAAGACTCCCCCCCCCAGCTAGATGGATTGGCAAAGTGGCAGCATCAATGGGCTCAAGAGTGGCAAAAATTGTGAGGTTGGCCCAGGACCGGACAGTGTTTCATTCTGTTGTGCACAGAGTCGCTATGAGTCAGTACCAACTCAATGGCACCTAACAACAACAACAATGTTTTTTTAAAATGACCACTTCTCACCAGAGAACCAACAAACAGTATCTCGTGCATCAGTCTTTTATTCATTCCACAGACACTTTTTGGTTCCTTGTTTCTAGTGCTTCATAATACAGTATCTCCTCATGAATTTTCAAGTGCCATGTAGTCTAGTAAACAACTTACCTGAGCCTTATCTTCCCAAAATAACTACCGATTACCCTGTTCAAGACCTAGTCGAGAGAACATGTGGTTAAACAAATGGAATACATACTAGACGGCATTGTCAGTGGAAAAAGAAGGGAACCAGCCCATTTCACTATATGTTCTGTAATAACACTTGCTGTTTTTAACTGCCATCAAGTCAGTTCCGACCCATAGCAATCCTGTATAGGGTTTCCAAGGAGCGGCTGGTGAGCTTGAGCCACCAACCTTGCATTTTAAACCAACTTTTCAGTCCAGTGCATTAACCCACAGCACTGCACCAGGCCTCCGTAGTAACACTAGTAGCCAAAAAACATTATTGAATACAAAAGCACAAATAAGAATGACATTCCAAATTCACAAATACTACAGGGCAGAAGAAAGAGTGACTTTTAAAAGCTACGGAGGCAGTTCCTGGACTCCAATAAGTGTCCAGTGATTTGAGTGTGGATCGGAGTGCCCGTGCAATAGCAAAGACATGCAAGAACCTGATCCAAATACCCCATGGCCACTGAGTCAATTCCAACTCAAAGCAACCCTACAGGACAGAATGGAACTGCCCATAGGCTTCCAAGGCCGTAATACTCACAGACTGTCACATCTGTCTCTGTGAAGCGGCTACTGGATATGAACGGCCAGCCCCACAGTTAGCAGTCTACAGGATAAGACTGGAAAACACCCTAACTTCCCGCAGTAGTTTTTTCTGAACTTCTGGGCATTCTTTTTCATATTCACCCATTTCTTCTCTTACTCTCTTTCCCTCTCCCTCTGACTTCCCTCTCTCACACACACACCCAGACTCACAGTTAGACTGAGAGACACATTACCTGGGTAGCAATCTTCCTCAGACAATGGTGGTCACAATAACACATGGAATAGCCCCCAGTTACAAGGTCCCCGGATATATCCTGTGCTCTCTACCTGAAGGAATGAGCCCTTGGCCCTCTCTCAGCAGAAGCAAGCACTATTTTGTCACTGCAGCAAGCACAGAAATGCCTAATCTGAAAAGGAGGTAAGTAGCCTGCTTTTGCTGGCAAGTTATTTAACTTAATCGACATCCCTGGAGCAGAGCCAGAACTTTCTAATATCTGCCAACTGCTGTCACCAAAACTAAAGAGCAAAATTCACCACTACCACCATCACCACCATGCATATCATAGTCACATTCCAATTATGGAAATGAAAGAAAATGATCTCCTGAATCAAATTATCAAGCAGGTTACATACCAATTAAGGACCTGAAAAACTGATCCCTCAAATTAAATTACTGAGCTGGGAAATAGTGATTTAATCATGGACGTCTTAAAAAGATACTAGATAAATACTATGATAAATCTGTGGTGTAGGCTAGCTACATAGAATGTACCCCATAAACAGATGACCATGACCTTGAGTTAGATAAACACACACAAAAACTCATACTTGAGAATAGAGAAATAAATTTACTAATTTTTATAGTCCTACTGAGATGTTTTCTTTTTTAGGGTAAATTATTTCAAAGGATAAAACCAGACGCATGCCAAAACTAGTTATTTAGATGAGTTTAAGCTAAAAACAGTTAAGCACGTGTACATGACATTCCACGGTGTCTTATCTCTAGTTTGTCAAGGTTTTGAAATCCCTCTTGGGCTGGAGTGCCATTTTTAGCTTGGCTAGGTCAGAATGACACTGTGCAATATGAATGATGACACACAAGACAGCGATATGGACAGAGTTGTCATCAGCAAGCCAGCTGTGCTAACACCTGTATATCTGCACAGCTGATCTTCAGGAACCAAGACCAAGAAAATGGGAAGAGAGAGGAGTTTGAGGATCGTAAATAACACTGAGGGGAGCATTAACAAACAACTAAAAACTGGGGCCTTAGAGAAGAAGATCATGTCTCAACTTTTCAAATACTGTCAGTTTCATACATTAAAATTTAGTATGGGGGCTTCTTATTCCTTCTAATGAACTGAAAAATAAAAACAAAGATAACCATGCAAGATTATTATTCCAGTTAACCATTTTTAAGAAAAAAAAATCACATTAAAATGTGGCTGTCATCATCTGTCCTGTCATTTGGATTCTATTCCACAATCCAGTTTAAGATGAGACGTCATCATCCCTGTGTTATAGGAATCAATCTGGCCAGTCTCTGTAAATTCACTGTTAACACCTCTCTCCTAGAAACAGCCTTATAACTGCACTGAGGCTCTGCTGTAGCTCTTGATTATCCAACCCACTGCAATCGAGTCGATTCTGACCCAGGGCCAACCTACAGAACACAGTAGAACTGGTCCTTAGGGTTTCCAAGACTAAATCTTTTGGGAAGCAGACAGCCTCATCAGTCTCCCTCGGAGCAGCCAGTGGGTTTGAACTGCAGAACTTGCGGTTACCAAGCCAAGGTTTAATCCACTATAACACCAGGGCTCCTTAGCTCATCATTACGCAAAGTAAAGACAGATGCTATTTTCACAGTCAAGTAATAAATAAAGCAGGCCAGTTTATCAGCAAGATTTCCACTGGGATCTAGAGAAAGCTGTAGTTATGTTTAGAATCTATGTAATGGTAAAAGTTTAAGCAAACATTCATTAAGTGCCTACTGAATACTATAGTTGTTATTGTTGTTAGGTGACATCAAGTCAGTTCTGACTAATAGCACCCTTATACACAATAGAAACACTGCCCAGTCCTGTGCCATCCTCACAATCTTTTACCCTTGAGAGCCCACTGCTGCAGCCACTGAGCCAATCCATCTCACTAGGCATCTTTTTTTTTCACTCACTCTCCACTTTACTTAGCATGATGTCCTTCTCCAGAGCCTAGTCCCACCTGACAATACATCCAAAGTATGATACAGGAAGTCTCGCCAATCTAGCTTCCAAGGAACATTCTGGCTGCACTTCTTCCAACACAGATTTGTTTGGTCTTCTGGCAGTACTAGGCACTGTGATAAATGTGGAGGATATAAAATTAAAGGTCACCAAGCACTCAAACCCCAAGGTCAGTTTGAACTGTAAGGTTGATGGTTCAAACTCACTAGCCACTCCTTGGAAACCCTATGCAATGTCACTGTGACTCAGAACTGACTCTATGGCACTTGACAACAACTCTTTGGAATGTGCAAAATTACGGATCTCTTCCAATCAGTTGGCCAGGTAGCTGCCTTCCAAATTTCTTGACATAGATGAGTGAGTGACTCATCAGTTTGTTGAAAGATTTCCATTTGTATTCTATCAATTCCCAGAGCCTTGTTCTTTGCCAATGCCTTCAGTGCACCTTGGACTTCTTCCTTCAGTATCATTGACTCTTGATCATATGCTGCCTCTTGAAATGGCTGAATGTCAACCATATCTTGTTGGTACAGAATATCCTGTATATTCTTTCTGTCATCTTTTGATGCTTTCTGCATCATTCAATATTTGCCAATAGACTCCTTCAATATTACAAGTCGAGGCTTGAATTTTTTCTTCATTTCCCTCAGCTTGAGAAGTGCTGAGTGTGTTCTTCCCTTTTGGTTTTCTAACTCCAGGTCTTTGCACATTTCATTATAATATTTGACTTTGTCTTCTCAAGCTGGCATTTGAAATTTTCTGTTCAGCTCTTGTACCTCATTTCTTCCATTTGCTCTAGCATCTCTAAAACCATCTCTGAAGTCAAGTTTCAGAGTCTCTTCTGACATCAATATTTTGGTCTTTTCCTGCTTTCTTGTCTTCTTAATGACCTTTTGCTTTCTTCCTCTATGACATTCTTGATGTCATCCCACAACTCTTCTGATCTTCAGCCATTAGTGTCTAATGCATCAAATCTGCTCTTGAGACGATCCCTAAATTCAGGTGGGATACGTTCAAGGTAATATTTTGGCTCTTGTATTTGAGTAATAGATGGTCTGATCCACAGTTTGTCCATGGCCTTGTTGGCTGATGATACAGAGCTTTTCCACCATTGCTTCCCACAGATGTAAGTCAATTCAATTTCTGTGTGTTTCATCTGGTGAGGTCCACATGTATAGTCATCTTTTATGTTGTTTAAAAAGGTATTTGCAATGAAGAAGTCATTGGTCTTGCAAAGTTCTATTATGTGATCTTCAGTATGGTTGATCTATCACCAAGGCCATATTTTCCAACTACTGATCTTTCCTTTGTTTCCAACCTTTGCATTCCAATCACCAGTAATTATCAATAAATCTTTTTTTTTTTTTAACTTTCCCAAAGTTTATTAAAGAAAAACAAAGGAATGTTGGTAACTCTCTAGAACAGTCCATTTTCTGGGATTCCTCCCTTGAAAATGTGACATTAGATTTCCAAATACATGCCAGAAATGTACATAATCCCCCAACTGGACTATGAGACACTGAAATCCTAAAACATTTATCTTCCAACTTTCCGCAGTCTGTGGTCTGTCTTTGGAACTGTGATAATGGACTGAACAGCTACAATGGCTTCATTAATCTCTGTCTGTAGTTCTCTGAGTTCTTCTGTATGAAGCAATCGCAGGATCTGAGCAGCTTCATTAAGAACTACATCTCCTGTGTCCTTATCTAAAGCAACAGGTAAGCCCTTTTTCGTTCAATGTGCTTTAGCAACTGCATCCTGTGTCAGGCACTCTTGAACCAAAATGTGAATTGCCTTTAATATTACCAGGTAATCATCATGTTGATTCTGAAGAAGGTTTGCCAAAGCCTTAAAATCAGTATTATTTACATCCAAATTGATTAATAGCTCTGCATTTTTAGTTGCATTATCAGCATTTTTTATGTTTTATCAGGTACCGAGTCTTTGTATTTTTCAGCATTCTCTCCGTATTCAAGTCTAACAGCTAAGCCAAGAAGCCAGTCAATTGCCTCCTATCGATCTTGAATTTTGAAAGGACAGTTAATGTCTCTGAGATAATTTTCAAAGAACTTGGGCCAATCACTGCTGTGGATGTTTCTTAAATTCCCTCTGTCTTCAATCTTGAATTATCTGTTTTCTGGTCTTCAAGCCAAACAATAAAATTCCTAAACTCTGTTTCATCTTTACAGCTGAAGCTGGTAGGGTTGTGGTAGTTGAGGGCCATCAGCTTGCGTCAGAACAAGGTCCCAGCTTCTTACTGGGGTCCCTCAGGCAGCTGTGGGGAGAGGAGAGACAAGGAAGAGCAGGCGGCGCAGACACCTGCCGCACCTTATCAGTACATCTTAATTGCAAAAATACATCAATTTCAGACTGAAAAGGTTGATAGAATTCTTCCATTTCATCATCACTGGCTTTAGTGGTTGGTGTATAAATTTGAATGATAGTTGTATTAATTAGTCTTCCTTGTAGGCATATGGATACTATCCTATCACAGACAGCATTGTACTTCATGAGACTGATCTTGAAATGTTGTTTTTGCTGATGAATGTGATGCCATTCCTCTTCAATGTATCATTCCCAGCATAGTAAACAATGTGATTGTCAGATTCAAAATGGCCATCATCAGTCCATTTCAGCTCTCTAATGCCTAGGATATTGATGTTTATGTGTTCCATTTCATTATTGACAACTTCCAATTTTCCTATATTCAAACAGTACATTATTAATGGATATTTACAGCTGCTTCTCTTCATTTTGAGTTGTGCCCTATCAGTAAATGAAGGTCCCAAAAGCTTTACTCCATCTGTGTCATCATTGTCAACTCTACTTTGAGGAGGCAGCTCTTCCCCAGTCCTATTGTGAGTGGCTTCCAACCTGAGGGGCTCATCTTACAGCACTATCTGACAATATTCTGGTGCTCTTCATCATGCTTCAATATTCAGTATTCTAGTGCTGACAATATTCCACTGCTATTCATAAGGTTCAGTGACTAAATATTTGGAAGTAGTCCATCTCTCCTTCATCCTAGTTTGTCTTTGTCTAGAAGGTCAGCTGGTGACCCTGCTGGTATTTAAAATACCCAGAATCACAGCAACACACAAACCACCACAGTACGACAGACTGAAAGACGAGTGGTGACCTTAAATCTTTTGAGATAATTAATCTACCAAAATGTACTTTCTAGCCTTACATTTAGCTATTTGTTGTTGCTGTTAAGTGCCATCGAGTTGGTTCTGGCTCATAGTGACCCCGTATGGGGTTTCCGAGGCTGCAAATCTTTGCAGGAGCAGAAAGCCTCATCTTTCTCCCGCTGAGTGGCTGGTGGGCTCGAACCACTGACCTTGTGGCTCAAAGTCCAGTGCTTATCCTACTGAGCCACTGCACTTCTGCGCTTCCATGTTTATCTATAATGTCTTGTGTCTCCTGTCACTTCACTCTACCACTTTCTCTCATTACCAGGAAGCTTTATGTCAGCCATTCTCAAACCTCTATCATGATCCCTGACAGTCCCCCTGAGGCTCAGACACATATTCTGTTGATTTCTACACTACCCTGAACTTGGTATCTCAAAAAAAAAAAAAAAAAACTCATCATTGTCTCCGTTCTTCTTCCTACAAACAAACAAAGTCCCTGCGCTTCTTTTTGTATCTCCGATATCAGTGGGTGGCATAGTCCTTTAATGGGAATAATCATACTCTTTGTTCCCCATATGCCATTTACTAAACAGGTTTCCTCTTCTCTCCTTCTGACACCTCCTGCCATCATTATTCACCAGCTCACATCTACAGCTGTTGCTGCCAGCTCCCCTCAAGTGAGTCCCTGACTTACAGAGACCCCCAGCACAGTCAGATTAGACTTTGGAGATCCACAGAACTTTTACTGGCTGATTTTTTTTTTATAGAAGATTACCAAGCCTTTCTTTCTAGTCTGTCTTCAGCCAGAAACTCCACTGAAACCTGAGCAGCAAGCCTCAAATAAAAGGTAAGTGTGGTAGCCGTGTTTGAGGTAAACTAACCAGGAATTGAGCCTAAGTCTTCCACATCGAAGGCAAACCACTGCAGTCTTCAAAGCCTGCTAATACTCTAACTTCTCTATTGACAGACTGCTGTCTCTTACAACTACCCTCAGCACTCACTGCACTCAGTGTGCAAATCTGACATCCAGAGCTGAAATTCAGTCATGAAATCTGACCATGGCACTTTCTAGATTAAACCCTAGTGATGCCCTAAAGCCCCCAGGATAAGATCCAAGGCTTCTATCATGGTAAAAAGCAACCTCCCTCATGACTTGACTTCTACCTGCCCCATTCACCCTCATTTCCTATACTTTCCTGGAACTTAATGCTAAACTAAGGAGCTCTGGTAGCGTAGTGGTTACAAACTGGGCTGCTAATCTCACGGTCAGCAGTTCAAAACTACCAGCTGTCCCACGGGAGAAAGATGAGGCTTTCTGCTCCCATAAAGATTTACGCCTCAGAAACCCTGTACAGGGTCGCCGTGAGTCGGGATCAACTCCATGGCACAAAACAACAAGAAGTAAGAACTGTGGCTGTTCAAGCTTCCCTGGGTTTCCCCTCTGCCGAGATGCCTTGCCTATTTTTCCTCAGTCCTCAAGATCCCACCCAGGCATTTTTTTCTTCTAAGAAAACTCCAACCAACCTCCGTATTTTCTAAATATGCCTCATAGCTGGATGACTTTTGTCTAAATGGATGCAGAACTTCATCTTTACAAGTATATACTGACCATGGTGTACTGAAACTATGGGTTTCCCTTTGTTCTCGAAGGAAAGGGACTCTATTGTCCCCTTTCTGTACTATTACACCTAATCAATTTCAAAGATCTGTAATGCAAGGTCTTCACGAGTGTTGACTTCTGGATTGTGACTTCCTATTTGAGCTTTTAGATGATTTAATTAAAGGTGCCTAACTCTTATCTGCGAGAATTTTAAGGTACCTTACTCTGGTAGCGTAGTGGTTACGAGTCAGGCTGCCAAACTCAAGGCCAGCAGTTTGAAACTACCAGTGGTTCCAAGGGAGAAAGATGAGGTGTTCTGCGCCTATAAAGATTTACAGCCTCGGAAAACCTGTGCAGGGTCACTATGAGTCGGAACCGACTTCATGATACTTAACAACAACAACAACAGATTAATAAAACACTAGCATCAGACATAAGGAACACTTTAGTTAACCCTTCCAAATCTGTAGAGCTCAAGAAATCTCTAAATCCCTCAAGCATCCAGGCATTCACCCAATTCAACAAAACACGGCCATAGACAATTCTGATCTTTACTACATTTCAATTTTACTTAAATCATCTCATTTTCACTTCCAGTTATATTAAACCAAGACATTGCTCTATTAGGCACTTGGTTTGGTTGTTGTTGTTAAGTGCCGTCGAGTCGATTCCAACTCATAGTGACCCCACACAGGGTTTCTGAGGCTGTAAATCTTTATGGGAGCAGAAAGCCTCATCTTTCTCCTGCAGAACAGCTGGTAGTTTCAAACTGCTGACCTTACAGTTTGTAGCCCAATTCGTAACCACTACGCTACCAGAGCTCCTTTTGGTTTGGTTAGTACCCAACATATAATTTTGTTGTTGTTACTGCTGGTCAGTACCCTCTAGTTGGTTCCAACTCATGGTAACCCTGTATAGGTTTTCTGAGGAACAGCTGGTAGCGTTGAACCACCAACCTTATGGTTAGCAGTCCAGTGTTTATCCTACAGTGCCACACGAGGACTCAATAATTATTTCACCTAATTTTCTTATATGGTAGCATAGTGGTTACAAATCAGGCTGCCAACCTCAAGTTCAGCAGTTCAAAACTACCAGCAGTTCCATGGGAGAAAGATGAGGCTTTCTGTTCCCATAAAGATTTACAGCCTCGGAAACCCTGTGCAGGGTCACTATGAGTCAGAACCGACTCCACAGTACTTAACAACAACAACAATTCTAAATAACCCAGGTTATGATGAAATTGTCTTGACTGAAAATTATTTTTATATAATTATTTACTACCTCTTTTTTCACATAATATAAATACTTAAGCATGTTTGAAGGAGCGCTTTAAACCTCAATTCCTGAGAGTCGGCACTATCCGTAATAGCAGAAGCATGCTGGGGTATGCAGAGCTTCTAGGTTTATTTTATACTGTGGGGAACTTATATTGATAACATATAAAGAACTCTAATAATTCAAAAATGAAAAAAAAAAAAATGACTCAAGTGAAAACGGACAAATGTTCTGAATAGACATTTCTCCAAGAAAGATATATAATCAGTAAGTACATGAAAAGCTACTCAACATCATTAGTTAGCAGAAAAACACAAAACCAAACCACAGTGATACTATTTCATACCCATTAGGGTGGGTGGTTCATAGAAAAGATAAACAAAATTGACAATCTTTAGCTAATTGACCAAAAAAAAAAAAGAGAAGACTTACATTACAAAAATCAGGACTGAAAGTAGAGTCATTACTATCAGTCATATAGAAATGAAGTGGGATTGTAAAAAGAACACTATGAATAATTGTATGCCAACAAATTAGTAAATCTAGATGGTAAAGAAATATTCCTACGGGGCTGGTGAAAGGAGATGGGGATAAGACTCTTGTGGTTCAATAGTGAATAATTGCTGTCAGGACTCATTGTGAGTGTTGAAAATGTAACGGTAGACGTTTTGTAACAAAAGGAGGCAAGTGGTTGATCTTGCAGTTCAAGAGCAGAGGACCTAGGGCCACCAAGGGAGAAAAGCAGAATGCAGGACCCTATCCAGAGAAGCAGTGATGCCAGAGATGGAGGCAGAGACGATGCATCCACGTCATCGAGATAGTGTGGCTGGGGACTCTGGACTCAGCGAGGGAAAGGGGCTGAGTGCTGATGGCCAGGAGGCAGGCTTGCAGGGTGTACCCTTTGGTTGTTTGAATGGTTATATATTCCTGAGTACTTCAGTGTACGTAAAAAAATAAATAAATAAATAAACAAGGAATGGAAGCAAATGCTGTTGAATAATGATGCATGGAGATGAATGACTGTAGTCATTACAATGAAACGAAATATGATAGGATGAATATAAAGTTGATGTTCTCCCATGTAAACTATCACTAATTCACAATAAATATTTAAAAAAAAAAATTCCTAGAAAACTGACTCAAGAAGAAAGAGATGCTGCATAGGCCTACAATAAGCACAGAGATTGGATTAGTAATAATAAAAAAAAAAAAACTCCAAACAAACCAAAACCCAAGGCCCAATGTTTCACAGCTGAATTCTACCATACATTTAAAGAAAAAATTTACACCAAATTGTTTCAAAACTTTCCTAATACTGAAAGGTGAGGGAACACTTCCTACTTCATCCTATGAGGCCAGAATTAACAATACCAAAGATACCACAAGAAAAGTAAATATAAATATAGATGTAAAAATCCTCAACAAAATACTAGTAAAACAGTTGCAGCAGTTTTACTTTTATATTAAAAGGATTACACATCATTAACAAATGAAATTTGTCCCCAGAAAGCAAGGGTGGTTTGATATAAAAAAGCAATCAACATTGGCTACTAAAAGAACAAGCAAGTTGTTTGCCAGGGAGCCATGAAGGCAAGCAATCAAGTCCCTTCAGGACAGACCCCTCTCCAAGACTGAAACTCAAAGGAACACATGAGCAGACATGTAAGATTGCTGGCAACCACATTGGTCTACTGGTGAGTGGAAGAGGGAGAAAGGCAGCAATGAAGAAATGGGCTGAGTTTGACTATGCTCCCATAGACTCCCGTTGACATGGAGATGGGAGGGAGAAGAGGAAGGGCTGGTTAGTCCAAAGTGTGGTTAAGACCTGGGAACTCCTGAGCCCATGAACAAGGACATAGCCACAGAGGGCTAGAGCTGAGAGTGAAGCATTCAGCTGATATGAAGTTAGGGGAGATGCACAAGACCACCCAAACTTGCAGATTGTACCCATTCAACCTAGCCTTGATGGTTTGATGATCAGAACTCGATTAGAGGAAGATTTAAAAAAAAAAAACTCTTTTTTTGATAAAGGAAACAAGTGTAAATTGTTACAATTTGATGAACTTGACCTATACTTATGGATGTGGTAACTCAAAGTACCAACTGAGAGCAAATGAGTCTTCACATCAAGTATCAATCCTATCCCTTCTGTATACAGTGTTGATACGGATGGGCAACTTAGACATTGGCTACTTAAAATGAGGAGGCTATAAAGGCATGAAGTGACTGGCTTATAAATTTCAAGAGTGAGTTTAGTTTCAGAGTGTGTGGGGGAAGGTAGAATTCCCACTGAATAGTTTTCATTCATATTGTCTAGATGGGTCTGGTGAATGGAGATGGGGATAAGATTCTTATGATTCAATAGTGAGTAATAGTTATTATGACTAATTGCAACTGTCACAACTGTAAAGGTAGAAGTTTTGTAACAAAAAATGGGGGAGTAGTGAATCTTACAGTCCAGGAACAGAGGACCCTAAGATCATCAAGAAAGAAAAACACAAGTGGAATGTAGGACCCTATCCAAAGAAACAGCGACACCAGAGATGGAGGCAAAGATGAGGAGGCAGACTTGCAGAATGTGCCCTTTGGTTGTTTAAATTATTATATATTATATATTTCTGAGTGTTTTTGTGTATATCCCTCCCACACACACACACACACAAACAAAGGAAATAGAAGCAAATACTGTTGAATGATGATGCACCGAGGAGATTGTAATCATTGCAATGAAACGATGGTGTAAAGCCAATGTTCTCCCACGTAAACTATCACTCAATTCACAATAAAAACTTTTTTTAAAAAT
>NW_006408583.1:11774044-11780678 GCF_000296735.1 Chrysochloris asiatica
TATTAGAATAAAAGGGGAAAAAAACATGCTCATCTCAATTCATGCAGAAAAACCATCTGGCAAATAAAAACCATTTCATGATAAAAACACTCAGTATACTAAGAATAGAATGGAATTCCTCAACATGATAAAGCATCTCTATGAAAATCCTACAGCTAACATAATAATGGTTGAAGACTGAATGCTTTCCACCAAAGACCAGGAACAAGACAAGGATGTCTACTCTCATCATTTCTATTCATCATTTTACTGGAAGTTCTAGCAAAGGCAATTAGGCATTAAAAAGAAATAAATCATACAAATTGGAAGTGAAGTAAAATTGGTTCTGTTTGCAGATGACATAACCAATGAAATAGAACTGAAAGTCTAGTCAACCAGAGTGTCCAGACCATTAAATGGAGAAAGAACAATCTTTTCAACAAATAGAGCTAGAAAACTGGATAACTGAAATACGAAAGAATGAAATTGGAGTCCTTCCCTTATGTAATATACAAAATTTAACTAAAAAATGATTGCTTTTGTTGTTGTTGTTGTTGTTTCTTGTACTTACTCATAGAGACCCTACACACTACAGAATGAAACACTGCCTGGTCCTGTGCCAACCTCACAATCTTTGCTACACCTGAGTCCATTGCTGCCGCCACTGTGCCAATCCATCTTGTTGGGAGACTTCCCTTTTTCCTCTTTATTAAATATCCTTCTCCAGTAAGAGTACCTCCTGATAATATGTCTGAAGAAAGAGAGATGAAGTCTTGCCATCCTGACTTCCAAGGAGCGCTCTGGCTGTACTTCTTCTAACACAGATTTGTTTGTTCTTTAGGCAGTCGGTGGTACTTTCATTATTCTCCTCCAACACCATAATTCAAATGCATCAATTATTCTACAGTCTTCCTTATTCACTGTCCAACTTTCACATGCATATGAGTTATTGAATATACCATGGCTTGTGTCAGGTGTACCTTAGTCCTCAAACTGACATCTTTGCTCTTCAACACTTTAAAGAGGTCTTGGGCAGCAGATTTGTCTAATGCAATGAGTTATTTGATTTCTTAACTGCTGCTTCCATAAGTGTTGATGGTTAATCCAAGCAAAATGAAGTCTTTTGCTTCAAACTTTTCTCCATTTATATGGATGCTGTTTCCTGGTCCAATGATGAGGATTTTTGTTTTCTTTACAGTGAGGTGAAATCCGTATCCTAGGCTGTGGTCTTTGATCTTCATCAGTAAGTATTTTAAGTCCTCTTCACTTTCAGCAAGCATGGTTTTATCATCTGCATATCACAGGTTCTTAATGAGTCTTCCTCTAGTCCCGATATCATGTTTTTCTACATATAATCCAGCTTTTCTGATTATTTGCTTATCATACAGATTGAATAAGTATGGTGAAAGGATACAACACTGGCGCACACCTTTCCAGTTTTAAACCATTTGGTGTTCTGTTCGAACAATTGCCTCTTGGTCTATGTACAGGCTCCTCATGAGCAAAATAAAGTGTTCCAAAATACTCATACTTTGCAATGTAGTCCAAAACTTGTCATGATCCACACAACTGAAAGCCTTTGCATAGTGAATAAAGCAAAGGTAAACATCTTTCTAGTATTCTCTGCTTTCAACCAAAATTCATCTTATGTCGAAAATGATATCCCTCATTCCATGTCCTCTTCTGAATCCAGATTGAACAACTGGAAGTTCTCTGTCAATGTATGGTTGCAACCATTTTTCTACTATCTTTAGTAAAACTTTACTCGCATGGAATGTCAGTGATATTGTCCGATGATTTCTGCATTCCACTGGGTCACCTTTATTTGGAATGGGCATAAATATTAATCTCTTCCAGTCAGTTGGCCAGGTAGTTGTCTTCCAAATTTCTTGATAGAGATCAGTGAGTGCCTCCCATACTACATCAGTTTGTTGAAAGATTTCAGTTTGTATTCCATCAATTACCAGAGCCTTGTTCTTTCCCAATGCCTTCAGTGCACCTTGAACTTCTTCCTTCAGTATCACTGGCTCTTGATCATATACTACCTCTTGAAATGGTTGAACATCGACCATTTCTTTGTGGTGCAGTGACTCTGTATTTTCCATCAATCTTATTTTTATGCTTTCTGCATCATTCAATATTTTTCCCATAGAATCCTTTAATACTTCAATACTGCAAGCTGAAGTTTGAATTTTTTCTTCAGTTCCCTCAGCTTCAGAAATGCTTTGTGTGTTCTCCCCCATTTTGTTTTCTAACTCCAGGTCTTTGCACATTTTGTTACAACATTTGAGTTTGTCTTCTCGAGTTGACCTTTGAAATTTTCTGTTCAGCTCTTGTACCTCCTAATTTCTTCCATTTCCTCTAGCATCTCTACAGTGGAAAGCAAGTTTCAGAGTCTCTTCTCACATCTATTTTACTCTTTTCCTTCATTCTTGTCTTCTTAATGATATTTTGCTTTCTTCTGGTATGATGTTTTTGATGTATTCCCACAACTCTTTTGATCTTTGGCCATTAGTGTTGAATGCATCAAATCTGCTCTTGACATGATCTCTAAATTCAGGTGGGATATGTTGAAGGTCATATTTTGGCTCTTGTGGACTTGTTTTAATTTTCTTCAGCTTCAGCCTGAACTTGCATATGAACAATAGATGATTTGATCCACAGCTTGCCCATGGCCTTGTTTTGGCTGATGATACAGAGCTTTACCACCATCTTTTCACACAAATGCAGTCAATTTGATTTCTGTGTGCTCCATCTGGTGAGATCCATGTGTCTGTTGTTGTTGTTGTTAGGTGCCATTGAGTAGATACCAACTCATAGCGACCTTATGCACAACAGAATGAAACACTGCCCAATCCTGGGCCAACCTCACTACTGTTGCCGCGCTTCAGTCCATAGTCATCTTTTATGTTGTTTAAAAAAGGTATTTGCAATGAAGAAGTCATTGGTCTTCCAAAACTCTATCATGCAATCTCCAGCATTGTTTCTACCACCGAGGCCATATTTTCCAACTACTGATCCTTTCTCTTTGTTTCCAACCTTTGCATTCCAATCACCAGTAATTTTCAATACATTTTGATTGCACATTTGATCAACTTCAGACTGAAGAAGTTGGTAGAATTCTTTAGTTTCATCATCACTGGCTTTAGTGGTTGATGCATAAATTTGAATAATAATGTTATTAACTGGTCTTCCTTATAGACATCTAGCTATTATCCTATCACAGATAACGTACTTCATGACTGATCTTGAAATGTTCTTTTTGATGATGACTGTGATGCCATTCCTCTTCATTCCAGCAGAGTAAACCATGTGATTGTCAGATTCAAAATCACCAATACCATTCCATTTCAGCCCACTAATGTCTAGATAAGGAGCTCTGGTAGTATAGTGGTTATGAATCGGGCTGCGAGCCGCAAGGTCAGCAGTTCAAAACTACCAGCAGTTCCACGGGAGAAAGATGAGGCGGTCTGCTCCCGTAAAGATTTACAGCCTCGGAAACCCTGTACAGGGTCGCTATGAGTCGGAACCGACTCCACGGCACATAACAACAACAATGTCTAGGATATCTATGTTTATACTTTCCATTTCATTTTTGACAATTTCCTAGATTTGGACAATTTTCCTAGATTCATACTGCAGACATTTAATGTTTCAATTATTAATGGATGTTTCAGCTGTTTCCTTTCATTTTGAATTGTGCCTCATCAGCAAATGAAGGTCCTGCAGGATTTACTCCATCCGTATCATTCCAGTCAACTCTATTTTGAGGAGACAATTCTTCCCCAGCCATATTTTGAGTGCCTTCCAACCTGAGGGGCTCATCTTTTAACACTGCATCTGACAGAATTCTGGTGCTCTTCATCATATTTCAATAGTCAATATTCTGGTGCTAGCTGACATTAATCCACTGCTATTTATAAAGTTTTCGGTGACTAAATATTCAAAAGTAGTCCATCTCTCCTTCCTAGTTTGTCTTAGTCTGGAAACTCAGCTGAGACCTGTCCACTGTGGGTGACCCTGCTAGTATTTAAAATACCGTGGCATAGCTTCCAGAATTGCAGCAACACACAAATCACCACAGTATGACAAACTAACAGACGAGTAGAGGCAAAAAGACTTACAGATATAAATCGTAGAGGTAAAACTATAAAATGCACAGAAGAAAACATGGGGTTAGTTTTCAAGACTTTGGATGAGGAATGCTTTCTTAGATATGACATTAAATGTACAAGCAACCAAAGGGAAAAGAGATAAATGGTACTTCATCAAAATAAAATAAAATAAACTTTTGTGTGTCAGAGGACATAATGAAGAAAAGGAAAAAACAGCCTCTGGTAGATAGCAGACAATTGGTGTGAAGTATTTATCTGATAAAGATTTAGTATCCAGGATATATGAGCCCTGGCGGTTCTGTGATTAAGTACTTGTCTGCTAACTAAATGGTAAGCGATTCAACCCCACCAGCTGCTCAGGAGATAGATGTGGCAACTGCTTCCACAAACATTATAACTTTGGAAACTCTATCAGGCAGTTCGATCCTGTCCTAGAGTCACTGTGACTCGGAATCAACTTGACCACAATGGACTTTTTCTTCTGAATATAGAAATCTTTTCAACTCAACAACAAAAAGACAAACACAAATTTTAAATGGCCAAAAAGCTTAGCTATACATTTCTCTAGAAAACTTATCTAATTTTCCAACAAACCCATAAAAAAATACACAACATCACTGGTCATTAAAAAACACAAATCAAATCCACTTCCCATTCACAAGGATGGCTATAGTCAAAACAACAGAAAATAAAGTTTGGCAAACATGTGGAAAAACTAGAATGTAAAATTCTGTGGATAGGAATGTAAAATGGCATAGGGGCTATGGAAAAGTTTGGTGGTTTCTTCAAAAGTTAAGCATGAAATTACCATATGACCCAGTAATTTCTACCCAAAGAGATTGGATCAAACTCAACAAGGTGTCCAAATAAACATTCACACGCAAATGTCCTTAAAAATATTTATAATAAAGATAAATTGGAAATTCCCCAAATGTCTATCAACTGGAAAACAAAATAAGTTCATACAATGGAATATATTCCTCATCTATAAAAAAGAATGAAATACATGCTACAATATGGATGAACCTTGAAAACCTTATGCTAATGAAGGAAGCCAGACACAAAAGGACAAGCATTGCATGCTTCCCTGCCTATGATGTTTCCAGAATAGGAAAATGCATAGAGACATCCATCTACCACAATGGGATATGGTGTAGAAATATAGTAAGTGTCTGCTTAATGGAATTAGATTTTCTTTCTGGGCTGATAAAATGTTCTGGAATTAGATAATAGTGATAATTGTACAACACTATGCAATATACTAAAAGCCACAAAATTTAACACTTTAAACTGTTTCAAGTGATTAAATTAAACAACAACAACAAAAAGTTCAGCAGTTACAGTCCCTCTGAAAAACCAAGAGCAGGATTCAACTCAATACAGAAATATGTGTATAAAGTATAAGCTCCATGGAAAACTGAGATCATGGAAGTTTTATTTTCTCTTATTCTTAATTCTTCTTAACTCTAGTAACTTGAGACTGGCCCCCAAAAAACCATCTTAATAAAACTTCGAATTCTGACTACAGGACTCCTAGTGAGGTGCTGTGGGATAAGCACTGGACTCAGAACCACACGGTCAGCAGTTCAAACCCATCAGCTGCTCCTCAGAAACCTGGTACAGGGTTACTATGAGTCAGGATGTACTCAAAGGCACTTAATAACAACAATACTTAACAACAACATATATATCTGTATCTCTTTCTATATATGCATACATACATTAAAATATAAAACTATTTTAAAAATAAGTACATCCTTTTTAAAAATAATATATTCTATTTTTACGTGATTGTTGAGACCATGCACATCACAAAACATCACTTCAACAGCTCCCCCACATACAATGACACTGATAACATTCTTCAAGTTGTGCAGCCATTTTCACCCTCCTTTTCTGAGCTGGTATTCTCCCGCGGAGCAGCTGGTAGTTTCGAACTGCTGACCTTGCGGTTTGTAGCACAATTCATAACCACTATGCTACCAGAACTCCTTAATATAAACTCACTACCCTCTAAATTTCCTATTGAATCTTTTGAGTTGCTGTTGTCAGTTTCATCTCATAGAGACAGATCTAAGAATTGTATGCTTTTAAATAACAAAGTTTAGGGTTCCTATTAAATGCTAGTAGTCCTGGTGGTGCAATTTGTTCAGCATTCGACTGTTAACCAAAGGGTTGATAGTTCAAACCCACCAACCACTCTGTGGTTTGCGTTTTACAGAAGCAAAATGAGGCATTTTGCTTCTGTAAAAACGGACATGCTCACAAACCCTATCGAGCAGTTCTATTCTGTCCTGGAGGGTAGCCCTGAGTCAGAATTGACTCGATGGTCATGGGCTTGCTTTCTGTTTTGTTTTTTAACTGGTCCAGATGAGATTTCAAAAATAATACCTTAATATCTAGTCAGCCTCTTTGGAAAATATAGTTTTAGGACCCTAAGAGTTGAAATTAAGGAGCTCTGGTAGCATAGTGGTTATGAATCGGGCTGCGAACCTTAAGGTCAGCGGTTCGAAACTACCAGCTGCTCCGCGGGAGAAAGA
>NW_006408583.1:11780778-11790867 GCF_000296735.1 Chrysochloris asiatica
GACTCGATGGCACTTAACAACAACAACAACAAAGAGTTGAAATTAATGTGTCAAGTTTAGAGATGAATAAATTTCCACAAAATATGACTTTTCCTAAAAAATATGTTCAAGTTCTCTAAAATGCAAGAGATATAATGTCTGCATAAAAACAAATCTATTTGCTCATCAATGGAAGAATGGATAAACAAACATTGGTACATACACACAATGCACTACTACACTACCTTGAAGAATAACATGGAAGCTGCAAACCACAGCATAACATGGATGAACCTTGCGGACATTATGCTGAGTGGAATTAATCAGTCACAAAAGGGCAAATATTGCATAAGACCATTATTGTAAAAGCTTAAGAAAACATACCCATACTAAAAGAAAAAAATCTTTGTTAGTTACCAGCAGTGGGAGGGAGGGGTTGGTAGAGCACAGTTTAGAGATAGTCACATCATAGCTCAGGTGTTGGGGAGGACACTATATAAGGAAAGGGAGGGCAATACACAAGAAAAGGAAGGGTGTGGAAGAACAAGGTAGATAGTGGAACACTTAGGTAGGATTGCATGGGCTAAATGGGACAGAGGTAAATAGTGATGTATGCTCAACCTTAGAACAACAGGGCTCTGTGATACAGGGACCAAGGCAATAATCTGAATGGGTAAAAGAGGGAAATAATGTTAAGATGCTTGACTATCTTATGAATATTGGTTTCCCTTGCCTAATATTATAAAATAGACAAACGCGAGATAAAAAGGAATATCAGGAAACATGAATACAGAAAGCTTGTAAGCCTATATAACTGGTTGGATTACCTAAAAGGGATTCTAGAACTTGCCCAGTAAAATATGCTTCTTGTGGAGCCGTTGTAGTGTATCGAACCTTAGGTAATATCCTGAGCCCCATCCAGAACCTTCTGACGTGGGACATTCCCACTTGAAAGGACACGCAGACCAGCCCAGAGCAGCTAGAGGAACAGAAGATATTTTGCGAAACAAAGACCAGCAGGAGAAAATAAAAACAGCAGTCTGATTGGCTACTATAAGAACAATCAAGTTGTTTGCCAGGGAGCCATCAAGGCAAGCAATCAAGTCCCTTCAGGACAAACCCCCCTCCAAAACTGAAACTTTGTCAAAGGGAATACATGAGCAGTCATGTAAGCTAGCTGGTGACCATGTTTGTCTACATGTCAGTGGAAGCAGGAAAGGGAGTAATGAAGATATGGGCTGAGTTCAACCACGTTCCATAGACTCCTGTCGATCTCAAGATGAGAGACAGAAGAGGAAGGGCTGGTTGGTCTGAAGTTTGGGGAGACTTGGGAATTCCTGAGCCCATGGACACTGACCTAGCCAAGGAAGGTTAGAGCAGACAGTGAAGCATCCAGCTGATATGAAGTATGGGGAGATGCACAAGAACACCCAAACTTGTAGACAGTACCAACTTGACTTACCTTCAATGGCTTGATTATCAGAACTAGAGGAAGATAAAGAAATTTGACAAAGGAAACAAGTGTACATTGATACAATATAACGAACTTGACTTATACTTATGGATGTAGTAGCTCAAAATATCAACTGAGAGGGAAGGAATCTTCACATCAAGGAGCAAACTTATCCCCTCTGTATAGAGGGTTGATAGGGATGGGCAACTTAGACATGGCTACCTTAAATGGGGGAAGAGGAGGGCTACAAAGGCATGTAGTGTCTGGATTACAAGTTTCCAAGAGGGCTTTTAGTTTCAGAGTGTTTGGGGAAAGGTAGAATCCCCACTGAATAGTTTTCATCTTGTCTAGATGGGTCTGGTGAAAGGAGATGGGGATAAGATTCATTTGATTCAACAGTGAGTAATTGTTATCATGACTAATTGCAATTCTCACACTTGTAAAGGTAGAAGTTTTGTAACATAAAGGGGCAGAAGTTAATCTTACATTGCAGGAACAGAGGACCCTAGGACCATCAAGGAAGAAGAGCATGAGTGGAATGTGGGACCCTATCCAGAGAAGCAGTGACACTAGAGATGAAGGAAGAGATGATGACATGGAGATATAGAGCAGCTGAGATCTAGACTCATGGAAAGAGAAAGGCTGTGTGCTGGCAGCCAGTAGGTGGGCTTGCAGAATGTGCCCTTTAGTTGTTCAAACAATTATACATTCCTGAGTGGTTTTGTGTACATTAAAAAAAAAAAACAGAGGGAATAGAAGCAAATAATCATTGCAGTGAAACAAAATATGATAGGTTGAGTGCAAAATCAATGTCCTCCCATGTAAACTATCACTCAATTCACAATTAAAGCTCTTTTAAAAAAATACTATTTGATTACATTGTCAAAAGCATTAACACTCAGCACAGCGGATAAAAATGTTTTTCAAAAACTGGAGCATTGAAAATGTTTGTGTTGAAGTAAGGAATATAAATAGCTATGTTCTTTGATTATTTATAATAAAGTTTGCTAGGGAGTTTAGATGTAATCACACCATTCCTACTGTGCCATAAAAAGGTCTGGGTCATCGCTCTGTACTACTGAACTTTCTCCAAGACAGCAAAATGCCACTGCAAAGTCTAAGGTATCCAGGAAAACAAATCTGCACACTCTAACTTGAAGCCAGGTGGGCCTGCACTCCCCACACAATGTCCTCATGATCCATGAATCTTCATCCACTCATGGAAGGAAAGAGAATGGTCAGTTAGCCTTTCCTGAATTCACTTCAAACTTAAAAAGCAATTGATAATTTTAAAAACACTGCATAAGTAAAAAAAAAATTTAAAGGCATAAATGCAAATAAATTAGCTATTAAATCTGAAGGGAAAAAAGTTCTAAAACAAAAGCAAATCTGCATTGGCTGTGGCCCAGTTTTGCGAGCATCTTTCCATTTAACACTAAAATCAAAAGATGAGCAGCAACTGGAAAATGTGTGATTACAACTGTCCAATAGTAATTAGTCTTTATTATTGTTAAAATATATGCTTTATCATTCTTATAGAGGAAGGAGATGTGACAATATTTGTATTTCATATTGGTGACTGCTTTTCTTTGGCAACAAAATTCCATTCCCCAGGACAGCCACTATCCAGCATTTTCTCTCCCCAGCTGGGAAGATGAATAAATAATTGCTATATCAAATCCCACACTGTTTGTATAAAAGGGTTATGCCATACATAGGAGTGTTTAGGTGGCACAACTGGTAAGCGCTTGACTATCAGCTGAAAAGTTGGTGGCTTGAACACACCCAGAAGTGCCTCAGAAGACACGCCTAGCAATTTGCTTCCGAAAGGTTGTCGCCTTGAAAACCCATTGGAATAGCTCTATTCTGCACACTTGGGCCACCCTGAGTCAGAACTGACTCCACGGCAACTAACACCAACAGCAATACAAAGTCTCACCAAGTGGAGATAAGCTAACCAAAAATCTCTTTTCCTACAGATCTGTATTTCAGATATGTAGCATATATGGATTTGGTGTGACTTTAAATTATAATGACTGACTAAGCTTTTTTGAAAGAGTGGCAGGAGAAATCACAGTTTCAAACAAATATTACCTAAAAATAAATAGTACTCAGAATGGTAGGTCTGTTCCAAATGTTTTTGTGGTATGACATAATGCCACTTCCAGCATCTACAAGAATACAGAGGCCCAGTACTTCCAATTGCTCAGAGAGTAACTATCAGTTTACTAGTGATCATCTAATACATCTTTCAAGGTCTTGTTTTGGGGAGATATTTAAAATAAATTATAGAACTATGTTGTATATTAAATTTTACGTGAAGAATTATTCTAAATATTATCAATTTATAAATTCCACATATCTAAAAACTATTAGGCATTGACATTTCCAACCACACAATTACAGCCACATAAATAGCATTTCTCTACTAATACATTTTTCTTATTAAGAAAATAATGCTATTATTATATTACTAGTTATTACATCAAAGGATATTTTAATACAACAAATTTCTATGTTAATAACATTCTTACATTTATTGTTGTATTTTATTTCACTTTTATATAAAGGGAGGCAAATCAAAATCTAAATTATACTCATGGCTATTTAAGATCTACAAATACAGCCAAAGAAAACACATCAGGTTAGCATACACTCTTTCCTCTGTGTGTGTGTTCTCAAGTTCATGGAAGAACGGCATTGAAAGATATTGGAATTTCCCCATAACTGTTTTGAAGCTCCCTCATACATGTCCAGTTGTGGTGCTGTAGGATAATCACTGGACTGCTAACTGCAAGGTCAGCAGTTCAAACACACCAGCCACTCCTTATAAACCCTATACAGGGTCACTATGAGCCGAAATCTATTTGGTAGAACTTAACAACAATACAACATACATGTATGCCCATACACACACATATACACACAAGGCTGTGGGTTTAAGAAAGGTAAAGAGATTAAATCATGTGGTAAACATTTTAAGGTTATGTGACAAGTGACAAGTGTAAAAGACCTCTGGTTCATTCAACAGAGACCACAAATAATCCAAGTAAATTATAGCAGTTTGGAGAAACCACTATATTAATAATTTTATCAAGCATATAAGTGAGTTCTGAGGCAACAGTTTAAAACACAGCACTGTGTAATGTTGTTAAGAACAGGAGTAAAAGCATATTTTTGTTCTTTATCTTTAGAGAAAGTTACAAAATAAAGTACTTAATATGATTTTAATAAAGAGAACAGGTCAAAATACAAGCTGATTAATAGTAAAGAAAAATTACACTACCTGATGAAGCATATTTTCTACTGTTCTCATGTGATTAGCAACACATTCTTTGTCTCTAGAAAAGGTAAAGGAAAGATTCGATGTTAGCAAAGCCCAAACCTTACTAAAAACTGTAAAATCGAATTATATTCACTAGTATAGTTCCATATTTAATCCTCTCCTCAGGTATACTGCTGTTCTAAATTGCTGTTGTCAAGTTGGTTCTGACTCACAGCAACTGTACTTGCAGCAGGACACAATCTGGTCCAGTGTCACCCTCATAATCACTGCTAACCTTGAGCCCACTGAGTCAAAAAGCTAAAGGATATCTTCAAAGATAAAAAAAAGATGAGATAAAAAGAAATGACCATTGTATTATTCATAATGAAAAAATACTAAAGAAAGTTAAACCGTTTATTCCTTCGATTTCTAATGAGAAAAACTTGCAAAATCTTAAGAGATGGGGATATATTATAAATGACTATACCATACACAAGGATCTTTTTCTTTCGGCATAGGCAACATGTGTTCTCATAATTGTCTTGACTGGAAACATGTAATGTTTCTAGCTTCTTCTATCATTCTTGAATATTAAATTTGGTCTTAATAATGAAATTAAAAGTTTAAAGCAAAATGCTGAAGCCAACAACTTAAAGATAAATGATGGCAAACTGAAAACTGTAAATAACATATTAGTTGCTCAAGTTTCAAATGAGTTGTCTTTAGTTTCATGAGAACATCTGTCCATGATCACTGTGTCCTGAATACCAAATAAACAGGTATAAGCAATGTTTTGCATACACAAAATACGAATCTAGAGGACATATAAGTCTATTTCATTGACATCAGAATTTCCAGAGTTGTAAGATACACTGAAAATTCTGTAGCCCACACTCCTCATTTGACGTGAGGAAACTGAGTCTCAACAATGACCCAAAACACCTCTTTAAAACATAGCCAAAATAAAAATACGTATACATATAGCCAAACCTATTTTGAAAGATGACAATGGTACACACAGGTACAGTGAAATGTTAAATAACTTCACAATGTTCTAAAAAAAAACTATTGGTGAGTGTTTAAACACACCAATATTTTGGCCTTGTATCGTGTGAGTTTGTCACTTTGTGTGAGCAGCTTCCCAAGGCCATTGGCAAAGCTTATGGGTACCCCCATACAGTGATCTAATCTATATAGAGACTATATTCATACTGCATGATATTTTATACTTGACAAGAGAGTTGCTCTCAAAATACAGCAATAACAACTTTTAATTAATAGATACATTTTTATAAGTCCAGTAATCCAGAATCCAAATTTAGAAAGCATTGATATTATTAAAATGAAGATGTTTCTATAATCCATAAATTGATTTTCTTTTCGCCATGCTATTACCAAAGACGATCTTAAAGTAGATCGTGAAATTTGATTGGAGACCAAAAACTACCCAAGAGAACCATTCAATTTGAACTTTACAGTGTGTATCAATGTGACCACCTGGAAAAAGGAAAAACACTACCATTACATTTAAACAACAGTTCATGCTGAAAACTGTGTAGTTTTTCTATTTAATATAACAATGTATTTATATACAGCTATGAAATTAAAACAAATTTTTCACTTGCAATGTGCTTTCATTGCATTTTAAAAGACACCGTAATACAAATGCTGATTGCAGTCTAAATTTTCTTTACGGCAACATTACTTGCACTATTAGTATATGATACCCAGAGCAGATTATATACACAGAGATTACGAGGCTAAAGGGGTGAAGAGTATGTGAAAGAAGACACTACATAAAACTTTTTTTAAAAGAGTCCTACATTTCACATTAATAAAAACGGGGACTCAAAGATGTATCCCTATACCAGAATCTAAAACACACATAATTAGAGGCTATGTGGCAACATCTCCTTTTCTGAGGTTTCTCAATAAAATATACATTTAGCAGGTTGAGTTAAGAGTTTTCTTGTTTGAGGATATATCAGAGAATTTCAAAGAGAGACAGCTGTACTTTTGTTTTCTAACACTGTATTATCCAGGGCTAAAACCCGGAGCATGAAAGTAAGAATTGATCTTTTGTCTGTTTAAAGTGATCTCCCCAAGGTCCAAATGCTCACTTGGCTGCCATGCGGAGGGCACTCTCTGCATCGCGGATGTTCTCCTCCAGCCGACGCTTGTCCTGCTCCAGCTGGGTAAGATGTCTATTGAGCTGACGCAGAGATTGATCTTTTCTTCTCAGCTCCATCTTTGCCTCGGAGAGACTCTGCGAGCAGACAGAAAACAGAGTTACTTGTCAGCCCTGATAATTAACTTCAATTTATGCCATAGGCTATTAAACAAAGAAGAGTACAGACTGACTGAGAAGTAGACTTGGGTCATTACATATCAAGGTTTAACAAATTCTGCGAAAAAATTTTACATACCTCCTAATTAGACATGATAGAACTGATAAGACTTTGAGAGATTTTTGGCTATAGAATACAACTCTATTTTATTTTTTTTAATACCACAAGGTAAATATTTCCTAATAAAAACACCTGACCACCATCATTTTAAATTGTGTTTGTTTTTAAAATGAAAAACATTAAGAATTCAAGGGGGAAACGGCACATAAAACTTTGCATCTGTTTAAAGTAACAGCTATTATATGCCTAAAGCATGTGTGTATGTGTGAGAGAGAGAGAAATGGTGAGCAAGGTGTATTAGAACAGGGAGTGGGGAACCCAAGATTTAAAAGTACCACTACTTCCTTTGAAATACATCTATAGTCAGATTGCTATAGACATCTCAGTAGGAAAACAGGATGCCAAAATCAAATTCACTAGCTTCCAAGGAAATAACTGTAATGTCCAGAAGAACAACATTAATGTGATCAAGTTTCAACCAACAAAGAGAGATATGAATAACACTTACATGAGGATTATTATTCCCCATAAATATTTTCCTAGCCATAGAAGCATAAAACCTGTTAATCAATATTTGCTTTCATCGTTCAAGGGTGCAGTTGTGCAACTTTCTCTTAAAAGTTAAGCGTTTAAGGTCTTAGAATCAGAAACTCACAGCATAAAGTATTTTCTAAATCTCATTTAAATTCTAGGATCCAAAGTCGAGTAGGGAACAGGGGATTTTCTCATAGCACTGAAAATCTGCTCATTCTTTTGCCTATGAAATTTCTGCGATAGAGATTTACCTAACAGTTTTCAATTAAAGTTGTTTGATAATAAGCTCAGGAATGATTGCATATACATACGCTTTTGTTTTTCTTCTTGCTCAGAGTTTAGCCACATACTACCGTCCACAACTGTACTTCAAAAGGATAGTAAGGGACAACCAGAATGCTTTCATTTCATGTTTAAAACTCTTCGAGCAGCATTCTTCCAATGCAGTCACAATGAGTAGGATAAAAAATTCAAGCTGGCTACATGAAACTAAAACAATTAATTCACCCTAAATGCTGCCAGATTGAAAGCAATTTTCAGTCAAGCCAGGTAGTTAGAAATGTTCAATTTTTTTAAATTCTGTAGTTCACTGTTCAGGCAAGTTGCTGTCAGAAACATACAAGTCAAAGTATTAAAAATAAGCAGACTGCAATTGCTTTTTGGATATCGTAGTTTATTTTAAATCTTTTGTATTAACAGATCCTTAAGAACATCCCACTATGGGAATAGTTACTGATTCCTAGTAACTTCTTAAAAAGATAAAGAAAAGAATATTTTTAAAAGCCATACTAAACCCCCTTATTTTGTGCCAATGTTCAGATATTTAAAGGCACGGCCGTATCATGAGATTTCTTTATTTTAAAAATTCAAATCCACTTTAGTCCTTATAAAGCTGGCATTTCTGACATCTTTTGGCAATGAAAAATGCTATTTTTCAGATATGAAGATAAAACTAATGATCCACCACTAGTTGTGCATAAAGCTTGAATTCTTTTGCCAGCCAAAATAATAAATTTGTACCAACCTATTCAAATTCTCTCGCTCAGTAACTCTTATGACTGGAGGTGTACATTTATGAGAAGAGTACTAAGGGTTTAGGCTACTCTTTCCAGCCATGTCCAGATTGGGGCTTGCTGGTCCAATCTGAAAGAACGCATGACCTGGGTATCATGAGAAAATGGCACTGGACTTTTCAGAGCTCCTGAGACACTTGTCACAAAAGATATAACACGATATTAAGGTGTCTACTGTAGCGTAGTGGCTACGAATCGGGCTGAGAACTGCAAGGTCAGCAGTTCAAAACTACCAGCTGTTCCATGGGAGAAAGATGAGGCTTTCTGCTCCCGTAAAGATTTACAGCCTCGGAAACCCTGTACAGGGTCGCTATGAGTCGGAACCGACTCCACGGCACATAACAACAGCAACTGTATACCTAAATCTCCTCATTTCCATTGTTTTTCCATTTCTTCTATCAAGAGCAATGACAAGGAGCCAACTGACTAGTATGCCTCTTCTGCAGGGGGCATAGCTAAAAAGCCTGTCTCAGGGCTTTGAAATCACAGAAAAGGAACAATTTGGTATAAACAAATTGATAATAAAGTATCCTTCTTTGTGAATATAAGAGGTTATATGGTTATTGAGGAAAGACTAATTCTAGTTATATAACTTGTAAACAAAGGCTTCTCATTTTAAAGAGTTGAGCATTACCATACAGGAATCAATGAATATCAATAGGTGGGGACGTGTACGTTACATCGAGACATAAAAAGTGATTCAAGGATTTGTCTTTTCTCTAATATTAACCTATTTTGGTTTTGATGCCAAAAGTAGAATCTTTAAAGATCCTAACACCCAGCTTTAAAAAGAGACAGGAATAGATTTATATATGTCTACAAGGGCACCTAACAACAACAACATACATTAGGTGTGGCACTGTGGGTTAGGCCGAACTGCAAAGTCATTTGAACTTAGGGGTCAGTGGTTCAAGCTCACCAGCTGTTCCTCAGAAACCCTATACAGGGTCACTATGGGTTGGAACTGACTCGACAACATTTAACAAAAAAAAAATAAAATACATCACATGGAGTCCTGGTGTGGTGCTGTGAGTTAATGCCCTGGAATGCAAAGTCAGCACGTAACTGCAAGATCAAACTCACCAGTTGCTCCTCAGAAACGCTACAGAGGATTACTATGGGTCAGAACTTACTCAATGGCACTTAACAACAACATACATCACATGGAGTCCTGGTGTGGTGCTATGGGTTAATGCGCTGGACTGCAAAATCAGTTTGAACTACAAGATCAGCTGTTCAAGCTCACCCGCTGCTCCTAGGAAACGCTACAGAGTTGTTATGGGTCAGAACTAACTCAACAGCACTTAACAACAACAACATACATCACATATGAATTCCATTCCATTTTCCCACAAACTTTTTGAAGCCCCCTTGTGT
>NW_006408583.1:11791092-11816613 GCF_000296735.1 Chrysochloris asiatica
GGAGTAGAAAGCCTGATCTTTCTCCCGAGGAGCGGCTGGTAGTTTCAAACCGCTGACCTTAAGGTTCGCAGCCCGATTCGTAACCACTATGCTACCAGAGCTATAGAATTTCCAAATTACAAGGATGTCATGTAGATTTCAAAATAAAACAGACTGTTATAAGCAGGGGGAAAAACTATCAAATAACAGAGTAACCCCAAAGAAAAATAATACACCTGTACATCAATACATACACACACACACACACACACACACACACACATGAATAAGCACTGGACTGAAAACCACTTGTGGTCAGCAGTTCAAACCACAAGCCGCTCCTCAGAAACCCTGTATGGCACTTAACAACACCTATATATATATTCCAATATCATAAATATTTACGTATGCATCTGTCATATATAAAGCATACATATATAGTTCCAAGTTCCATTTTTTTCCCTCCTGCTCAGATTGATCTAATTAAAACCCATGATAAACTTTATGGACTCTAATATCTCCAACCAAATGACGGAAACCAAGAGGGTGTGCCTCCAGGCAGCAAGGCAGCAATGATAAGCAGCAGGTTAGCCACTAATTTCTCAACCTGGGTAGATTGTGAACGTGTGATGTTCTGATATCCAAGAAACTGTTCAGGAGAGAATAGGATAAATCAAGTTTAATAACTCTGCTCCTAATTGTTCCCCCAATGCTCAACTCTAATTACTTGGAGAACTCTCCCGACTGTCACCTGATATTAAGTTGTTGGAGGCTGAGCCTGGAACAGTGAGATAATCAATAAACATTTAGTGGGGAGAAGAATGAAGATCCTGTTAAGCAGTGGGAACCGGCAGCACCCAAAGCCCTTCTGCTCATGAGAAAACCTGAGGGACAGCCATAGTGATTGCAAAGCAATAATCCAAAGCACTGTTTTTAGGCCTTGAGGCCTTTAGGCAACAGTACATTTGAGGAAAAAAGGTTAACACGGTCACCCTAATTACAGCCCACTTTCACATACTTCATATATAAGCGAAGACAAGCCAATTAGGTAGGAAGGAAGATAAGGGAAGTTTTATTTGTATACTAATTAAACCCCTGATGAAATTAAAGGAAAAACATACAGCTCTGTAATTGTGTCTGAGAAAGGTCACTTCAGGTTCAGCTATCAGAACAGCACAGCCTTGAGATTCTTCACTTAATCCACACTACAGCCCTCATTTTGTACTCAGGTCTTAATATTTACCACACACACAAAAAAAAAAAAAAAAATCAAAGCCTGATAGTGCATTTATCTTTAACCACTGTTGTGAACAATTTTAACTGTTAGGAAGCTAATACTAAATATGATAACAAGAGGCTTTCAAAAGCACCTAGACGAGAACCAATTGCACAGGATAACTGATCAAAGATGCTGACTTTTCACTTTAAACCCAACATGATTTTAAGGCCATTTTTACAACCCAATTCTCAACTGACAGTATTTCCAAAGTTACCATGTAGCATCTTTACTGGGTTTTTTTAAATTTGTGATACTGATCTCATTGCTCACCTTGAGGTAGGCCTGTCATACTCAGAAATACCAGCTGATGCATTCACTAAATTCCTCTTATAAGAAGGTACTTACAGCTGGTTGTTTTTCTAAGATGATTATGAAAAGCTATTTTCCACTAATGAAAGCTGGCAGGAAAAATGTGGATACAGAAGATTTCATAAGGTGTAGGCAAACTTCAGGGGCAGAATACATGAAAAATATGACTACGTATGAAAAGATACGTACATTTTTAAATGTTTTTTTTTCTTAATAATAGTTTCTTAAGAGTCTATAAGAAATGTCTTCTCCTATAATACTTCCCTAAGAAATATTGAGTATGAACACAAATTATTTTTTTAAAATAGTCATGTCACATATAATTTTGTATTTCCAAAGCTTAAAATATTTATTAAGGCTAATAAGTTTACAAATAAGTTGTGACCAAACACTGAAATTCTACCTAATACTTTTCATTTGTGAAAACATTTTGTACAATGAAAGGTATTAGGTGGGTTTGTTTTTAAATGACAGCCTTACTATTTTCCCTTTTACAGGGTACAATTTAGTGGGTTTTAGTACAACCATCACCAATGGGTGTCTTTTTTGAAGTCCTTTAAAAACAAGTATCAAAATATCATGGCTATTTAAGATAGAAGGCTGTATTACTTCAGCAAACTCTAATTAAAAACCACACAAGATATACAAGGTTTATAATTTTGTGGGATAATAATTCTCAAATTCTAAGATTTATAAAATGAATTCCCTGGAACAGAATCTTAGATTAATAACTGTGGCAGAGTACAAAAGTTAGTTATCTGAAAGGATGTGCACATCTCTCCAATTAATATTTCCGGATATCAAGGGACTCGCCCCATGGAGTTCTTTCTCAGGAGGGTGTGGTATAAGCAATGCTTCAGCCCATTAGGCCAGGTAGGAAGGCTGCACACCAGGGGATATACTGCTATAGATTTTCTTTTGTCTGATGGGAAATATCTATGGATCCACATTCCTACAGACTAAAAGCTAATGGCTTATTCAATTTGGTATAAAAAGTTACTCATACAAAATGAAAGGCAAGACAACACAAGTGTTATACAGAACTAAGCTACATTTCCTACATCAGGGGGAAAGGTCTACTTTTTTTTTTTTTTTTTTAAATAACATTTACCATAGTCTGACTGCAACTTTTGAATAAAGTTTCCTAGGTGGAGATCAATTGGAGAAAACATCTCAAGACATTACAATGAACATTGGAAAAGGAAATCGCGCTGTTTTCAGCCCTACTCTCATAATGTGACGACTAGAAAATTCTATTTCATCCAGCCTTAACTGAATGACTGCTGGGTGGGTCAAACTATGCAGGTTGCCACTGAAAGTCAAAAGTTAAAAAGCTACAACCGCCAAGTTACAATTTTGTTGTTGTTAAATCCCATCCAGTTATTTCATAGAGACCCTGTATAAGGTTTCCGAGGAGTGGCTGGCAGATTTGAACCACCGACCTTGCATTGGCAGTCCAGTGCTTATTCTACAGCACCACATCAGGACTTCAATTTACAAAGCTGTTACTGTTACTTGCCACAGAGTTGGTTCCGACTCATAGCGACCCTGTATAGGATTTCTGAGGAGCAGCTGGTGAGTTTGAACTGCCGAACTTGCACTAAGCAGTCCAGTGCTTATCCTACAGCGCCACACCAGGACCCCAAGTTACAATGTTGTTAACTGCTGTTAAGTCCGTTCCAACTCATAGCGCCCCTGTATAGGGTGGATTTCCGAGGAGCAGCTGGTGACTTTGAATCACTGACCTTGCGGTCAGAAGTGGACCTTGCAGTTATTACAGTGCCACACGGACCGGACTCCAAGGCACTCAACAACAACAACGCCATGACCCCAAGTTACAATATGTTGTTGTTATTAAGTGCCGTGGAGCTGGTTCCGACTCATAGCCACCCTGTACAGGATTTCCAAAGCTGTATATCTTTACGGGAGCAGAAAGCCTCATCTTTCTCCCGCAGAACCACTGGGAGTTCTGAACGGCTGATTTTGTGGTTAGCAACCCAACTTGTAACCACTGTGCTATCAGAGCTCCTTGGTGTTACAACATTATTGTTGTGAAGTGCCGTTGAGTTGGTTCTGACCCATAGGGACCTTGTATAGGGTTTCTGAAGAGCAGCTGGTAAGCTTGAACCACCGACCTTGCAGGTCAAATGGCTTTGCAGTCTGGCACATTGACCCACAGTACCACACCGGAGTCTTCCAATATAGAGATGGGTAGATAAGTTAGGGAGTCCTGGTGTGGCGCTGTGGGTTAATGCGCTGGACTGCAAGGTCGGTTTGAACGGCAAGGTCAGCGGTTCAAGCTCACCAGCTGCTCCTCGGAAACCCTTTACAGGGTCACTATGAGTCAGAACTGACTCGACGGCACTTAACAACAACAACAAATAAGGTAGGGATGAAACAAATGAATAACTATTTTATAAGGAAGCAAGAAATATGTGAGATCAGCAATAAGAGATTTTATAATAAATAATAGTTACGTTCCTGTGTTTGCTAAAATTATTGTGAATACATTTTAATCTTGTGCTTTATATGGAGAATTTGAACAAAACATTCTGCAATTCTAGGTTACCTTCTTTAGAGAAACTATCTTGTCCTGTTTTCCTAATCAAAACCCTATACTGAAGATAGGAGTCCAATTTATAGACTGACGTTGAAGCTCAAATAACCTGTCCCCACTTTTGAGAAATGAATAAATAACAGTCCAAGTAGAACTCACATGTCTAGTAAGACAAGGGATGTGAAGTAACCTACAAACCATAAAAGGTCACATAAATTCTGTATGCATAATATGATTTACACCTATGTGTGGTGTCATTATACAGGTCTTCTAGAAAGGACTCGATTATTTCCTGCTTTGAATTTTTTTCATGCATTTTCATTCTTGAAAGACGATGAATCAAGGAGTGCATCTGAAATTCTGCTATGAAATCTGGATTTTGATCCACATTATATGGGGTACAAATGTCCCTATCAATTCAGAGAATTACCAGAACATGTGTGTCCCTATCAGATAAGCACCACTTTCTCCATCCCTCCTCAGCTTGAGAATAATGCATGCGACCTGAAAATGAGGTAATCACACACCACCTGAAAACTGTCTGAGAACTGCAGCTTGCAATTAACAAAAAGGAACACAAGAAATATACAAACTTTAGGGCTTATCTTCCTTTAAAAAAAAGCGGGGGGGGGGCGTAAGTTTTGCACAATCACATCTCATTCCATATCCAGTAAAAACAGTAATTTGCAGCACGTAACAATTTTTTTCTGTTTCAAAGTTACACAGATCTCTGTGTTAACACAATGGACCAAAGGAGGAGCAAGTACAGTCAATGGAAGAGGTCATGAAAGGGTAAAATCCCCACCTACATGAGGGAACTAAAAAGTTTCTATATTATTCAGTCTCATCACTTTCATAATACATGATTTTTTAAAACTAACTGCTTCGATCACATTTGAATAAGATAACAAAAGAAAGCTAAGAAAGACAGGTGTTAAAAAGAAGTTCCTTTTATAAAGAAGCCATATGGTAGATGATTAACAAGATGCAGCCAATGAGCAATGAAAATTCTCCTTTAAAATTTCCAGGTATGCTGTAAGACGCTGCTGTATAATGTCTTCTGATTATGATTACTGGCCCCATAGTCTCACAGATTCCTTTGAAATTGTTCTCCTCGATTCCATTAATATAAACGGAAAAGCTAGTCCTTCTCAGTCAAATCACTGGATGTGATCAATAGAATACAAGAAAAAGAAAAAGGTCCTCACAGACTGATTCAAAATATAATGAATGCTGGTTCTAACCCTTCTATCACAAAACGCTTTCTGCCAGACTAAAAGTTCTAGGTAACAATGGAGTGAAGTAGGAGAGAAAGACTTCAAAGGCATTTTCACTAACACAGAAGGAGCAGAGTAAAGAGAATCTTGAGAGTTCTTTCAAGTGGAAAATATACTAAGAGAAGTAGAGAACAGGCAAGTGGCAGCTGCATTTATTGTGACACCTGGCATGTAAGCTGTAATGTTTTCTCTGAGTACAAAGCAAACGGCATTGAGCAGCACCACAGATCTCGTGAGACAGAAATAGCCTGCAGGGGACAACCAGCAAGGTGACGCTCTGACACAACTAGCTCAGACGGGACCTCTAAGTTCTCCCAGCAAATGCTGCAAACATACAAGGGGTCAAAGACACACACACTTTTCTCTTGGGACTCAGCAGCTATAGACACGAGTCAGCAGACTCATAAAACTTCACAATCTGAGCTGTGGAGGCCCAAGAAGTTGCTGAATTCCCTGACAGCATTTTATATGAGTCAAGCTGTGAATTAAGTTGTGGAAAGCTATCATTTAGAATTTAAATGCTGTTTTTGAAGTCATTTGAGAATTACCTAAAACAACTGTCTAAGAAAATTTTGAAGAAATATGAATAATTTATAAAGGTCTTCATAGAATTGGGTTCCCACCATTTAAATTAAAGAAGTTGTTAGAAGAATCTTTCCATTTCAAGAATTCTTTTTTGTGATACAACTGCGTTACAGAAGAGGTAGCTGTTGTTAAGGGCTGTGAACAGCCTACTAAAAATGAAAATTCCCTCATATTAGTATATTTCATTGTCATACAGAACTTAAATCACTGTCTTGAATATGCAATATGTTAATATTACTAAATGTGAACCAATCATCTGAGCCTGGGAAGACTACAGTCTGGGAAACCCTACGAGGCAGTTCAGTGCTATCACATAAGGTCCCTATGAGCCAGAATCGACTAGACAGCACACAACATTTGTTTTTACCCTGAACCACAGTAGTCTTACTTGTTTAGTGCAATTATAACAGAAACACGACAAGTGGATCTCTTTAACAAACAGAAATTTATTGTCTCATAGAAAGAAACTAGAAGCCTGAATTCAAGATTCTGACTCTCAGGGAACCTTCTGACTCCTTCCAACATCAGCAGACCAGGCGATCCTGGGAGATTTCCACATGTCTTGGTACCAATCTTCCCCTGAATTTAGGCGGTTCTCAGCACACGCTCTGCTGCAAGCTTTTCTTTCTTGGTAGTAGCGAGGTCCGTCCTCTCTGCTCACTTCTCTCTCCTTTTATCTCTTGTAATATAAAAGGTGTGACTGAGTAAGGGTGATGATGAGTAAAGGTGGGACACACCCAGACTGACCCTGTCTTACCAGCATATACGTCAACACTCATTGCTTCTTTCACTTAAAATAAAGAGGTCCTATGTGACATGCCTATCACCCTTATAAGATCATAAATACTATGTAAAAAGGCAGTTGGTACTAATTTAATCCAAAAATGCTAGTAGCCTTAAAGAACTGACACCATACAGACTACCTTTCAATGTGATAGTAACAGAAGAATTTGCTCCTAAATGTTTTAACCAAAGATAAGCAAGTAATGTTGCATTTGACTCGAGAGAACTGTACTATACTTAATCTGAATAGGATGAAGGATAGGGGCTAGACACTCATGAGAAAATGGACCGAGGAATTCAGCAATCCAAATACCAGTGCTCTGGTGCCATCCAAGTTGTACATATTTACCTGCAGTGAGCCTGTGATAAAAGACACCCCCCAAAACAGGCAAACAGTAACAATATTGTTAGTAACCCTGGCTCACACCTTTCCTAATTTTAAACCATTCAGTGTTCCTTTGTACTGTTGAACAGTTAACTAACTGCCTCTTGGTCTATGTATAGGTTCCTCACAAGCACAATTAAGTCTTCCAGAATACTCATTCTCTGCAATGTTGTCCATAGACTACCGTGATCCACATAATCTAAAGCTTTTGTGTAGTCAGCAGAGCACCAGTAACATCACCAAGATCACACAGGTATTCTCTGCTGTCAGCCAAGATCCACCTGACGTCAGCAACAATAGCCTTCATTCCATGTCCTTTACTGAACCTAGCCTGAACATCTGGCAGCTCCCCATCAATGTATTGCTGCAGCCATTTTTAAATTATCTTTAGAAAAATTTTGCTTATTAGTGATATTGCCCAATAATTTCTGCATTCTGTTGGATAACCTCTCTTTGGAATCAGTACAAATATGAATCTCTTCCAGTCAGAATATACCATCTCTAATTTGGTCCCTCCTCAAAAGGACTTTGTAAATGAAGGAAAATATAAACAGTTTATTGAATTGGGTAGAATGGAGGTATACAAAAAATGAAATGGCTAAATCATTTTCCTTCTAATAACTTCAAATATTCTGTTAGATTTCCCTAAGGAATTTTTTAAGATTCGTTGGACGATACATGATTTTTGCCGTAGACAGTAATCCTAAAACCTAACCTCAACATAAGATGTGACTCTCCTGTATTTATTTATTAATTCTCCATACATTTATTATATATGTAAAAGCTATAAAATAATTATAACAATAGCTGGTACTTCCCAAGAACCTATTTTATATCCACAATAAGCCAATTAATCCACATAACAAGTCTATAAGGCAAGTACTACTGTTATCCCCATGTTGTTAATGAGGAAACTAAGACGCAGAGTTCAAATCATTTGCCCAAGATCACACAGAACCAGAGTTCAAAACCAAGCAGTCTGACTTGTAAATAAATAAATACAGTCAGTATAAAGAATAGAATCCTTTAGGAGACTCTGTCTGGAAAATTCTGGGAAGTGTTCTGTGTTGTAAAGAGCACAAACATGGCCTGTCTGGAGACAGGCAGGGCTCAGATATGGTTGGAGAATCCGGTGCTATTGAGAATGTCCGGAGACAAGACTAGAAAGTCCACTAGCAGAGAACCAGGTGCTTAACCTCCAAGTGATTTTTATGTACTGCTCTACAGTGTTACATCAGGATAGCTCAGGGAGGAGAGGGATGGTTGCAGGGAGCTGAATTAGTGGGATCCCAACCCCCATCCTCCTTTCAACCAGAGATCACTTTAATGTTTTCTATGAGCTTTTGTATAAGATTTTGTGGGGTTTTTTTAAAGGTTCTGTGACTAAAAATGCTTGCCAACTATTGTTGCAGAAGCCATGGGAAGCTGCTGAAGGTTCCCAAGCTGTGAAGCCACATTCTCTGATCTTCTGTGTAAGTGAGGCTGCTTACACACCCGGATTCAAAGCAGAGTAAATACAAGAATCCCATGGCCTGTAATGCAACAGCTCACTTAAACCTTAGTGGGATTCTAACCCAGGCTCACAAGATTTCACCTCTGAGTAAAAAAATCCAGTACAAACTGGCTTGTAGCAGATATTTTCCTTAGCATGCTAAAGAGTGTTACATCAAAATTTACTTTTTCAATACTCAGGGAGAGAGTGTATAGTAAATATTTTCTTATAAATGCAGGTTCCTAGTCATATATTTCTACCTGAATAACTACCTGAAATCACCTAAGTTATCTGAATCCCATGACAGAGAGCCATAAACTCAGAGTCGCAGCATAAAACATGACAAAATAACATATTATTTTAGGGACACCAAAAAGTTTGTTAACAATTGAACTTTGTGATCATTTTCTAAGAACAACACTCTTTGATCTACAGTTTTAAATATTTTGGTGATTACGGCACTGTAGACCAAGCACTGGACGGCAAGGTCAGTTTGGACCGTAAGGTTGGTCGAACTACAAGGTCAGCGGTTCAAGCTCACCAACCACTCCTCAGAAACCCCATACAGGGTCACTATGAGTCGGAACCCACTGAGCAGAACTTAACAACAACAGCTTATTAAAGTTAGCACTTACAATCACCATTAAATGAGGTTTCTAAAAGGTCTGGTACCAGCTTCCCCATTATACACTAAATGAACCTTGAAAGTTATTTTTAACATATCTGAGTGAAATGTCTTTTTAACCTCTTTTTACTTCTATTAATTACAGAAAGATACTGTAGCTGAGTAGGCTCCCCCCTTAAGCAACCAGAGTTTCAGCAACTACAAATTGGAACCAAAGTACTAGGAAAAGACAGAAGGATAAAACCAAGCCTCAGTGCAACTTCGTGAGAAACTAGGCTTAGGGAAACTCCTGTTTTTGGTCAGTTGGTTAAGTAATCTAGTAAAACACATTCTTTTATAGTTTTACTTCAAATGGAATGTTCCTGTGTGTGGATATGTATGTTTGTACACTCAGTAAATAGCACCATTATGGTTACAAAGAGCTTAACCATAAAACTAGTATGGTTGACATTTCTGATCCCTCTGTAACCAACCCATTCACTTGAAGAAAACACAGCTGCTCTATCCTTCTAAATAAACGAGATCACCATCTAGTGGTGACTCCTGAAATGGCAGGCATATGGCTTCTGATGGATGTATGTGGTTTACAGAATCTACATATTCCACAGCATTCAAATTTAAAGAAAAACATTAGCATAAGACTGTGAAAAAAGAATTCTTTCTTTTTATACTAAAATCAAACAAACAAACAAACCTCTAGAGTAAGAGAGAAAGGAGTCAACTATCACAGTTTTTCCTGAGATAACTATATTTTCAACTGGCACTGTGGATTAGACTTCAGACTGCTAACATCAAGGACAGCAGTTCAAACTTACCAGCCTCTCCTCAGGACAAAGATGAAGCTGTTTGCTCCCATAAAGACTGACAGTCTAGAAAACCCTAGAGGGTGGTCTTTGTGAGGCAGAACTGATTTGATGACAGTAGGTTTGTTTCTTTTTTGCCTTTTGGATTTTTGGTTTAAACAAAGCAGGGGAGAGTTAAATATGATTTAAGCTATAGATGTTAATATGTATAGATTTATACAAAGGGCACTTCCCAACAACAACAACATAGCTTTCAAAACAGAGTTTTCATCTTTTCTGCATTTTATAGATTAAAAAAATAGTTAGTTCACCTCCTGGGAGGAAATTATATTGCCGTACCCTACTGATTCCAGACTTGACCATGTAATTGGTAGTGCCTATACTAGAAAAGGACCCAAGCCATGGTGTTTTCAATAACCTCATATTCATGCGAAAGCTGGACAGTGAATAAGGAAGACCATAGAAGAATTGATGCTTTTGAGTTATGGTGTTGAAAGACAATATTCAAAGTACCATGGGCTGCCAAAAGAACCAACAGATCTGTGTTGGAAGAAGTCCATCCAGAGTGCTCCTTGGAATCCAGAATGGCCAAACTTCTTCTCTCATACTTCAGACATATTGTCAGAAGGGACCAGTCACTGGAGAAGGATATCATGTTTGGTAAGGTGGAGGGTCAGAGAAAAAGAGGAAGCCCCCCAGCAAGATGGATTGGCACAGTGGCAGCATCAATAGGCTCAAGCGTGGCAACCATTGTGAGGTTGGCCCAAGATCGGGCAGAGTTTCGTTTTGTTGTACATAAGGTCGCTATTAGTTGGTACCGACTCAATGGTACCTAACAACAACAACAACATCCTGACAAAAGGATTATATATTATCTGTCCTAAGTGCTGAAATTTGCTGTGACCAATAAAATATGAACCAAAACGAAAATCCATTGCCACTAAGTAGATTCCAACTCAGAAAAACCATCTAGATCAGAGTAGAACTTCCCCCATGGCATTTCCAAAGCTGTAACCTTTAGGGAAACAGACTGCCACATCTTTCTCCTACGGGGTGGATGGTGGCTTCAAACCACCACAACTTTGGTTAGCAACTGAGCACTCAACAACTGCACCACCACAGCTCTTTGAAATACAGCAAGAATAAACAAAGGCACTTTCTAGAAGACATGAGATTGGCAATGTCCCCTCCCAGATAGGGGCTCTTCTATCAGCTTTATTCCTGCAGCAACATCCACATGCAAGAAAAGATCTGATTACCCAGTAAACAAGGTAAGCACAGGCTTACTTATGCTTACTAATCTGTAGCACACAATTTCACATGGGTTTCAGATGGGAGGAAAGACATGTGAAATTGTTTATTACAGATTAGCAAATAAGCACAAGTAAGCCCATGCTTATCTTGCTCACTGTATACTCCATCCTCATCAAGGACTGTACATTCTCAAAGACTCTGATTCTGTAGGAAGACGTTGTGGGCTTGAGAGAGAGAGAGATGTCAGTCAGTCCTCAAAGCAGAATCTTTGACGTAGTGAAAAAAATAAAAAGTGAAATTGTTCACTACCAATTAATTGGGTAACTCCACACAACCTGGAACAGAATCACAGTGGGTCCATGTCAAATATGTGTTATGTGTGAGAAATCACTTGTTGTAACAATTTTGGAGGATTTGTTACATAGTGTATCTTGCCTGAGACAGTTGTATTTCCACAGATGGCAATTTTCTTGAGAATTTATATACCTATGAAATCATCCATGTATACTTTAGAAAAACTGTTTCTATCTGGATTTAATACTGGATCATCAAGAGAAGAAATGAATTTAATTAAATATTTAACATTACAGCAAGTAATTCAAGACACAGATCAGTATAAAGATAGGATGCAAGTGTATCACTATCTTTCAGGAAAATACTGGGTTTGCACTCTACACATTGAAATAAATGTATCTGTCTCACTATAATTCATAAATGGTATGCTATAACGCCGTCCACAAAGACAATGCTGTACATCCTACTTTGGCCACCTGTGGTACAACTATTGACCTATTCCTGTCCGGAGGAAAAGAGTGATGAAAACTGAAGATACTTGGAAACAATTAGTCCAATGGATTCGTGAGCCAATGGACCACAGGAATACCAGTCTCCACAACCCTGAGACCAGGAGAACTAGATGGTGCCCAGCTACTACTACCAACTGCTCTGAAAGGAATCACATTAGAAGGAACCTTGATAGAATACAAGAAAACTCAAAATTTAAATTGAATAAAAAGAAGACCAGGAATACTTGTCAGAGAAACTGATAGGACCCTGAAGCCATGGCCCTTGGTCACCCTTCTGGTCTAGAACTGAACTCACCCCCATGGTTCAATTTCCCACCAACAATAGATAGATAGATAGATAGATAGATAGATAGATAGATAGATAGATAGATAGAAAGAATAACAATACTGAGGTACACACATCACAGAAAGGTCAGACATTCAAGATCAAAAAGGCAGCAATTACCTAAGGACAAAATTCAGAATGGTGAAGAAAGGAAAAGGAATGGAAACAAGACACACAGGGAGGAAGTGGGATGAGTGAGGTTACACTGAGGGGATTGTAATCAAAATAAAACAAAGTCTACCATTTATTGAATATGAAACTGATGATCTGCTCTGTCATTCAACTCACAGTAAAAAGTTTAAAAATAAACAGAGATGGAGGCAGAAATGAAGACATGGAGAGAGAGAGAACAGCTAAGGACTCTAGACTCATGGAAAGAGAAAAACTGAGTGCTGGCGGCCAGGAGGTAGGCTTGCAGAATGTGCCCTTTGGTTGTTTAAACGATTATATATTGCTGAGTGTTTTTGTATACATCCCTCCCCCGAACGGCCCCCCAAAAAACAAAAAGAGGGAATAGAAGCAAATATTGTTGAATGATGATGCACAGAGGGGAGTGTAATCATTGCAGTGAAACAATGGTGTACAGTCAATGTTCTCCATGTAAACTATCATTCAGTTTACAAAACTTAAAAAATAAATAAATAACGGTTTTCTATTCATAACTTATATTTATTAGATACGTGCTTTAACTTAATTGTTCTAGTCTAAGAGACCTAGTTAGGAGAAACATTAGAAGCAGCCCTTTATTCTTTTCATCTCTCTTCTTATACATTATAAGCCACGACATATTTCTAAATCAAAAGGGGGCACTTCAACACTAAAAAATGATAACCATATTTTTAAATGTAAAGATGATAGGTACATCACTAATACACATGCAAGTATATAAACAAATACATTTAAAATCTGACAGGTACATATCAAAATGACATAGAAATACTTTCTTCTTTTTTTATTATAAGTCACAATAATATATATGTGTTATGTAGTAAAAAATGTAACTGACATAGCTTTCATAATATCAATTTTGATCACAAAATCTTAATTTGAATCTTTAAGTCGGGGTGCTAACTTAAAGGTCAGCATCTCCAGACTACCAGCCATTCTATGGAAGAAAGATGAGGCTTTCTGCTCCTGTAAAGCTTTACAGCCTTGGAAACCCTATTTAGGGTCGCTATGAGTTGGAACCAACTCCATGGGTCACCACCACCACCAACACATGAAACCACAACAAAGGTAATGGAAATTGACCAAAAAGTGAAAAATACGTTATACTGAACAAGGGTACGAAATTGTCACATACATGACCTTTTATGGAATGGTGAGGATACACACTGTGATCTTACGCAGTTAAACTTGGTCGCTATCACTTTTCTAACTCTCGGATTAAAAGGGTTCCAATGATCTGGCTCCCTACCACAGAACAAATCATAGGAATCCTAATATTTCTACTTCTTAAGCTAACAGATCATAATACATACCCATCTGATTCAAGGGATTTTGTACAACCCCCTTCCCAATTAAAAGTTGCTTCCTTTTAAGACTTTTAGCCATGACACAACATAAAAACCTGAAATCCACATTCTTTGCAGAAAAATGATTTTCTAAATTCCACAAGGACTCTTTGCCTGTTGTGTGTCACAGGACTTAGATCAGAGAAACAGATGAATTCTATTTCTAGCACAGAAGTGCTCTTGATGATTCGGGTCTGCTTTGATACTCTGACTTTACTCCTGAAACAAGATAAAACCACTATAAAGGTGCTTCCTGTTTCATCTATCACAGAGACTTTCCTTCTTGGTTTTCTTAACAATCATCCTTGTAGGAAGCAGATACCTCCCTTACTACATTTTTGGCATTTAGCCAGGTTTTTGCTACAAGAGGAGAAAACTGACAAATATGCTTCATACTTCACAGCTTCAGGCATTCTAATTTTATAGAAGCTAATAATATCCTACACATTTTTTCTGGAATTAAAAACCAGAACATAATACTTGCCAGCATTCCATAAGAAGATCAAAGCACATAAAGTCATAGGCATTGGGTAATCCCCTTAATGGTGAAACTACTTAACTATAATTCCTTAAGATTCATAAATACAGTGTTTCCTGAATAATGATATAACAGTGCAATATTGCTAAACTTCCAGATAAAACCTGAACATGTTAATTAAATGTTTCCCATAAACAGATCAGGATAATGACTTAAAATACATAGCCCCACATAAGGGTAAAATTCCTCTAAAATGAATTAAACATCACAGCTAATTATGTTAGAAATATGAACATATAATTAATTACCCCCAAAGTCTCAGACATTTAAATCTATGCTGATTCCATTACAAACATAATAGCCTAAAGTTGCTTACTATAATTGACGATAAATTAAATATTTCTGAAACAAAACTGTGACTGAATCTCTGGTTAGGGAAAACTAAAACAAAAGCATTCCAAGAGTCCCTATCATGGCAAAGGCGTAAAAAAATTTTTATTTGGGTCCTTTAAGTTAGAACGCACACTTTATGAATTTTTAAACAGACCCTTTGAAGCTGCAAAGTATTTTCCAAAGTATTTTCCAAGTGGGCTATTTGTATTGAAACCATTCATTATACAAGTTGGGTCATTGCTGTGCTGTTCTGCACCGAAAGAAGGCAACTTTTCTAACACAAACAATCTTTTCCTTTGCCATCATCAGTAAGTATCTCTGTGCTCAGTCCCCGGCTCCACTGGTTACTGGCTCTGTGGCCTGAAATAGCTTACACTCCCTGTGCCTTTGGTTCCTCCTCATCTGCAAATTATGGATAATATTTTGCTCAAAAATTGTTTTAAAGATTTGTTGTTGTTATTGTTAAGTGCCACTGAGTTGGTTCCAACTCATAGAGACTCTGTATAGGGTTTCTGAGGAGTGGCTAGTGGGTTTGAACTGCCAGCCTTGCAGTTAGCTGTCCAGTACTTATTCTATAGCGCCACACCAAGACTTTGTTAGATGATAACATTAGATGAAACATTATCTGCCAATTACTTAGCAGAGATCCAAGAAAATAAATTGTAGCTTTTTATGGCACTGGACCAAAAGATCGGTTTGAACCACAAGGTCAGAGGTTCAAACTTACCAGCTGCTCCTCAGAAACTCTCCACAGCAAGAGTGGGAACCCTTTTTTCTGCCAAAATTTATAACATCATTCACTGGCCAAACAAAATTACCAACTTAAAAATCAGCCTGCTACTGTGTGCTGGTGGCCAGGTGCTGGTGGCCAGGAGGCAGGCTTGCACATGTGCCCTTTGCTTGTTTAAATGATTATATAGTCCTGAGTGTTTTTGTGTACATCCTTTAAAAAAATAAAACAGAGGGAATAGAAGCAAATACTATTGAATGATGATGCACAGAGGAAATTGTAATCATTGCAATGAAACGATGAGTGTCAACTATCACTCAATTCACAATGAAAACTAAAAAAAAAAAAAATTAGCCTGCTATATTTGGTCAAACATTTTCATTCACCCCAAATGTGCTGGCTGGAACTATAGTAGCCTTGGGCCAATATTCCCTACTCCTGCTCTTTTTGTCATTGTTAAATACCATAGAGTTGGTTCCGACCCATAGCAACCCTGTATAGATACGGTTTCTGTTCTGACTTATACTGACCTTGTATATGGTTTCCAAGGAGCAGCTGGTGAGCCTGAGCCACCAACCCTGCAGTTCAAACTGACTTTGCAGTTCAGCGCAGTAACCCACAGCACCACACCAGGAGTCCACCCCCTGCTCTACAGAGTCACAGTAAGACAGAACAGACTTGAAGGCACTTAACAATAATGTAATGCAAGAAGAGCCACTAAGAAAATTTACATAGCTGCTGAAGCTTCAGCAGCAGGGGCTTAAAAATTCTGAGAACCCCCTCAGAGAAGCTAATAATATGAAACAACCTGCTGAAAAATAGGCTATGGTAAAAGAGATAGGTTACATATTTATATTACTTACTGTATTTTAGTATATTATGAATTCAATTAATCACAGAAGCAATCTTGATTTAAAGAAAATAATAATCACTCTTCAACAATGGCAAAAATGTATTTCAGTCATTACACAGGTATGTGAAGTAATGCAAAAGAGTATCATTCACAAAATTCCAGAATAGTTTGTATAGACTTGAAAATTCTGGAGCTTAGAGATAGCCAACACTAAGCTAGGCCACATTCAAGGAGAAAAGGATTTGACTTGTGTATCACTGAGAAGTGGAATAAATATTTGATTATCCATTATAGACTTATTTTGCCTTTCTAGGGTTATTTCAAAACCCAAAGTTCTTTAAAAACAAAAAACTTAATAAGGAAAAGGAGATCGTGAGGAAAGTTGATCAAGGTGAAAAGAATTTGATATAAGTAGCACTTACCTACAAAATGCAAGAGAAACAATTGGCAGGGGAGAAAACAGAAAGTACAACCAAAATATCCCAACACCCTGTAACTATAAGGGATTTTTAGACTGCAACAACAAAACTAAAAAATTCACATAGTCATAGCACTGATATTCAGGCTACTAGAAAATTATGAATTCAAATATTTTTTGAAAAGGTAGTTCTGTAGCCCTATTGATTCCTTTTGTACATTTCAAAGCAGTTACTTCTGTGTTTGACTCAGTAATAGAACAACTTAAAGAAACCGACCTGTTTTTTAATAAAAACCTAAAGCCATGTTAAAAGATCAAAACTAGCTAGAATAAATGGTATGCAAGTATATCTGCTCAACATGCAATTTACTTATGCAATAATCCCATTTTTCTTCCAAAGCACTAAGTCAATAACTTTTTCCTCCTGACTATCAATTCCAGGGTCATGGACAAAGGTGTTTATTAAGATAATTACAATGTAGAAATAAGACCATTAAGCCTCCAGTTCCAGGTTTCATAACTTAATAGAAATAGAAGATTAAGAAAGTGTCAAGTGTGGTTTTCATTCTTAGCCATTAAAAAAATTCCTAGTGTACCTCTCTTCTCTTATATGATCTATAACTCCTAGCTTCATTTCCATTTGATCTTTGAAGTTGTTGGCATTTTTTTAAGTACTTGTAAAGTGTAGTTTTGTAATCATAAAAATGAAGATATGGCTTTAAGATATATGTGTATATATATATACAGTATATATATATACAGGCAGGAAAAACTCTAAAATTTTCTAATTGGCTGAAAGGAACTCATTTATAACATACTGAATCATCCAACTTAAAAGAAATACTTCAGCAAGGTTTCTGTGTTCAATTTATAAATACTTCAGATTCTGCACAATTCTTAAAGTGTGTCCAAAGTATAGCTCTGTGCAATAACAAATATACACAATACCATATAACCATTGTTCTTGTTAGTGCCACTGAATAGCGGCCCTGTATAGGGTTTCTGAGAACAGTTGGTGAGTTTGAACTGCCAACCTTGAGGATACCAATCTAGTATTTACCCTATCCTACAATGCCACACCAGGGCTCAATATACTAATTGTTGTTAAGTACCCCAGAGTCAGTTCCAACTGCATAGGGTTTCCAAGGTGTGGCTGGTGGGTTTGATCTGCTTACTTACCTTGAAGTTAGCAGTCCAGTGCTTATCCTATATAGCCCAAAAGAATCTTTTTTTTTTTTCATTTTAAATATGCAGTTTATTGTATGTCAATTACATCTTAATAAAACTGTTAAAAATCATTAGCATCACTATCAATCTAGTATTTCAAAACAATAGATCCTTAATTGCTTTCTAATACTCAATAGACTCACTTTCTAATCTCAATAATTAGAATCAGAAAATCAGTATTTCAGGGAGAAAAGCTTTCCTGCCCCCTTGGTTTGAGATGCCTGAAAACTGAGAAAATTGATACACACATACAAAAAGAGACCCGCCTTTAAAAGAATAACTAATTATCTACACCCATTATGACAGACCCTACTAGCATTAGAAATAAATTATATGGCCACGGGGTTGTCTGGGGTTTTGTTTGTGCTGTTTAGGGAAAGGCACTTTTTAAATATGCTTTATTGTAATATAAGGAAGCAGCAAAAGGCAGCAGAGAACTTAGAAAAATGAATACTCCTCCCTTCTTTCACCATTGGGAGAATCTATGAATTAAAAGATTATAATAGTCATTACAAGCCCTTTTGGAATCCTAGTGTGGTTTTGTAGGGTAAACACTGGATGCCTAACCACAAGGTCTGCAGTTCAAGAGGATGGTGGGTTTGAACTGCCAAACTTGTGGTTAGCAGTTCAGTGCTTATCCTACAGCGCCATGCCAGGACCAACGTAGCTAAATATTCAATTAATGCATTAGTAACTTACAAAAATTTAAGTTTGAGATGTCCCAAACATCCCAACAAGTTTTATCACTGTTTAGAAACCACTGGCCTGCTCAATCCCAACAAGCAGAGCATGCCAAGTCCTTTATCAAGAAAAACGGATGACTTGAAGTATTATCCTTAAAGTTTTCCACACTGTTCGCCAAACTCAATCATTCTGTAAAGAATTTCTTTTGATATTTGCTATCGTTATAACCCACCACTTGTCTGTCAGTTTGTGGTAGTGTGGTGCTATGACTCTGGAAGCAATGCCACCGGAACTTTAAATACCAGAAGGGTCTCCTTGGCGGACAGGTTTCAGCTGAGCTGCCAGACGAAGACAGACCAGGAAAAAGGAGTGACAGACTCCTGCCGAATATTTAGCCACTGAACACTGTCAAATAGGACCAGGATATTAAATCTGATGAAGAGCACCAGAATAGTGATAGATATGAGTCAGAACTGACTCAATGGCACTTAACAACAACCATTAAGACATACAGTTGTGGGTGGAGATCATTGATCTACTTGTACTCTGAGGAGCAACTTCAGAACCTGAGAATTAATAGAGGACCCTGGGAGCTTCATTTGTACTTTTTGGGAAGAACGTGTGTGAAGAAAGGTGCAAGAAACAGTAAAATGGATATTTGGAGACCAAAAGGGTAGACTGTAGCAGACACTAGGTAAATGTCCCTTATACCTGTTTTGTGTCCATAAAAGCAATATGCTAATGTTGTACATGTGTACGTGTTTTAGCACAGATGATATATGCAATTTTGCCTCTTGTTTTTTTCACACTAGTACATCTCTCTGGTAGCATAGTGGTTACAAATTGGGCTGCGAACCACAAGGTCAGCAGTTCGAAACTACCAGCTGTTCCGCGGGAGAAAGATGAGGCTTTTTATTCCCATAAAAGATATACACCCTCGGAAACCCTGTACAGGGTCGCTATGAGTCAGAACCAACTGTAAGGCACACAACAACAACAACAACACATCTCTTTAGTTGTCACATGGGATTTCAGGTTATCAATAATTCATTGTTTATTTAGCTATGCATCTGCCTATAGGCATTACGTTTCTGTCCTTTTCTTTTTAATATTACAGTGTTGTGTTAAGTGCTGTTGAGTTGCTTCCAACTCATAGTGACCCTGTGTAAGGTTTCATACACTGTAAATCTTTGGGGAAGCAGAACACCTCGTCTTTCTTCCTCAGGCAGCTGGTGGGCTCAAATCACCAACCTTTTGGTTCACAGTCCAATGCTTATCCTATGGAGCCACTGCGCTCCCTAAGATTGGAGTTGTTGTTGTGAAGTGCAGTCAAGTCAGTTCCAGCCAATAGCAACCCTGTATTGGGTTTCCAAGGAGCAACTGGTAAGCTTGAACCACCAACCTTGTGGTTCAAACCAACTATGCAGTCTAGTGCATTAACCCTCAGTGCCACACCAGGACGCTGAAAGACTAAAGTAAGGAGGCTAAATTTCTGAGGGGGCCATGGTAGATCCGGTCATAGTATATACCCAAAACTGAAAAATATGATATGATGGCTTTCCTGAAATAACATTGCTTATATGAGCAGAGTCTTTTTTCCCTTTGCCTTCTCTCTAGTAAGTCTGAGATTAAAAATGACTGAAGAGTTTAGGGTTAGAGTAAAGGTCATGATGTAGGTGTTTTTAATTTACCCTGGAAAAGATTAGGTATTTGCTCATTTTAACTTTAAGTTACACCTGAAAATCACTACATGTGTTTATTATTTACAGAAAAATTTTTAAACATTTTTATACACGTGTTGTTATTGTGTGCCATTGAGTTTTATTTATGTATATTATTGTTAAGTGTCGCCAAGTCAGTTCCAACTCACAATGACCCTGTATAGGGTTGTCAAGGCTGTAAATCTTTGTGGAAGCAGAAAGCCTCATCTTTTTCCCATAGAGAGGCTGGTGGGCTCAAATCGCCAACCTTGTGGTTTGAAGTCCAGTGTTTACCACACTCACTTTTATATGTGTTGGTGGTGTTGTGCTGCCAAGCCAATTCCAACTCACATTAACCATGTTAGGGTTCCGAAAAGCAGCTGGTGGATTTGAACTGCCGACTTTATGGTTCGCAGTCTAGTGCTGATCCTACAGCGCCACATCAGAAGTCCATTTATATGCATGTTGTTGTTAAGGGCTATCAAGTTGGTTCTGAATCATAGTGACACTGTATAGGGTTTCCAAGTATCAGCTGGTAGGTTTGAACCATCACCCTTGCAGTTCAAACTGAACTTGCAGTCTGGTGGCTATCCTATAGTGGAGTCGGTTCTGACTTATATTGTTGTTGTTGTCAGGTGCCATCAAGTCAGAACCGACTCATAGCGACCCCATGCACAGCAGAACGAAACAATGTCCGATCCTGGGCCAACCTCACTACAGCTGCCACACTTGAGTCCATCAATGATACCCACCTGGCCAATCCATCTCGTTAGGGGTCTTCCTCTTTTTCTCTGACCCTCCACCTTACCCAGCATGACATCCTTTTCCAGCAACTGTTCCCTCCGGACAATATGTCCAATGTATGAGAGACGAAGCTTAGCCATCTTGGCCTCCAAGGAGTACTCTGACTGCACTTCTTCCAAAACAGATCTATTGATTCTTTTGGCTTATAGAAACCCTGAATAGGGTTTCAGAGGCTGTAAATCTTTCCGGGAACATCTTTCTCCTACAGAACTGCTGGCACTGAGATTAGCAGCCCAACTCATAACCACTATGCTACCAGCGCCATACCATAGGACCATTTAATAAAGTAAAGAATTTTGTGTACGTAAAGTTAGAAAAAATTACTTCCTGATACAGCTTTCTTAAAAAATAAGTTCTGGTCACCAAATTAATAAATACATACATAAGCTTTTACTGTAGAAAATAGATAGATATTGAACTTAGTTTAAAGGAATATCTACAATCTAACGGTTGATGGGATTTTCATGGGACCATGGATCAGAGCTGTTGGAACTGTACTACAGAATTTTATATTCTCTGGATTGTCACAGTTCTGTAATTCAGTTTATTAAAAATCCTAGGCAGCTTAGATACTAGTTTGGAAGGAAAATAAGATGTATACACACACAGCGAGTTTCTCAAGGTATTCCTGTGTCTAATCCTGGGCCAGCTCTGAATCAGATGCCCTTTTTCATCCTCATTTTCTGTCATCTGTGAGCTTCTGCTAGCTTGTCTTTAACCCCATGAAGCTGTTAGCATCCTCTCAGGGTCTCAAAAACTATGCCTCTTCCCAGCTCCCCAGTAGCATTCCTTGTCTTATTGCAACTGCTTTGGCTTTTTCTTGGCGCATTTCAGTTTTTATAGAGAGCAAATCTGTGCTTTACTGTTTCCATTCTCCAAACTTAATTACACTAAGAATAAGGATAGGAAAGAAAAAGTAAAGTTATAAGGAAAACACATATACTTTTCAAATCTCAAATGACAAAGACGTTTTGGTGCCAGTGTAATAATTCCGTGAAGGGTTAAAATTATTGAATATTTATATTCCTATCCCTTAAAAAATATCCCAACTTTCTATTGTTCTTAAAATATTGTTATTTTCCATACTTTGGTGGATAAAGAATGTGACTGTTGCATGAAGTAATTTATTTCCCTTATTTTGAATAATCAGCCACATCTTTCTCTAGTAAAGTTCTCAACAATATAGCTCTATAATTCTGTTTCTTTTAAAAAGTTGGACATTTTTTAGTTGATAAGCTATGGTTATGATAATAATTAACATCTATCATATAACCCATTTTCATAAAATAGGATTATTAACGTCTTTACTTAATTTAAAAGTCTTATCATCTTTTATTTTAATCTCATATATTTTTATCTTCATAATGACTTATACTATTGAGACCTAGAGGGTAGTCAATTATATTTCAAGGTCAGAGAAAAAAGATTTAAGAAAACACAGCTCTTAGATCACTTTCTAAAAATAATAATTTAAAAGACCAGATTCAAGCGGAAGCTAGGTGATCATAAAAAGTTATTCTCATTTTTGTTAGAGTGAACAATAGAAAAATTATGTAATGAAGCATTTACCTTTTGGTTCTACTTTTTATATGACCATTTCTATTTTTCAAAGTGCATGTTCTCATATATAATTTTAAAATACTTTTGTCATTAAATTTGTCATCAATGAATAGTAATGAGATTAGCATGTATTTGTTAGTTGATTACTGACCTCTGATTAGATTATAGTTTAAATGACTTAGAATATTTCAAATAATACAGTCCAATATACTTTGTAAAAATGTTTATAGATATAAATTTAATTATATAAATGTTTCTGCTTCAACATGTTCAATGTAAAAAAATACACAAACACATATACACATAGAAAAAAATAATAATCTGTATGTAATCCCAAAATATTTGGAGTCCTGGTGTGGTGCTGTAGGATAAGCACTAGACCATTAACCACAAGTTCAAACCCACAAGCCCCTCCTTGGAAACACTTATACAGAGTCGCTATGAGTTAGAACCGACTTGACAGCACTTTAACAACAACAATATATGAGAATTAAGTTTTAAAACTGCTACAAAACCATAGAAATGTTTATTTAAAAAATATATCCATATGTGAAACTATCATTTCTCACCATATCCTCTAGGTTTACATACTTCTGAAAGTGATGTTTCCATCTTTCTAACATTATCCCAAGAATTCTGCACTCCTTGACTTACCTGACATCAAAGCAGAAGTTTTGGCATCCTCAAGGGACTTAAATTGTATTCCTTTGAGATGCTCTTTTAGTTTGGAGAAGAGACAAGATCATGACTGTGGAGTGGATGAGGTTTCCCAGTAACTTCTTATAAGACAGTCCTTGCTATGCTCAAAGAATGAACAGGTGCATTGTCATGATGGAAAAATCCTTCCACACAACTTTCCTGGTCTTTTTCTCACCAATGCAGTTTTCTATTTTTAAAAAACTTCCTCTTAATAAACCTTCAAGATTATCCTGTGCCCTTTGAGAAAATCCATCAAGATTACCCTTTGTTGTTAAGTGCACTTGAGTACGTTACAACTCATAGTGACCTTGTATAGGGTTTCTGAGGAGTGGTTCAAACCGACCTTACAGTCCAGTGCATTAACCCACAACAGGACTCCAGAATACTAAGGAAGTAGTCCACCCAGGACTTGAAGCCAGGACCTCTGGCACCTTAAGCAAAAGTTCCCCAAACAGATGCCATAACTTTCTGACCTGACCTCTCTGCCTGGAAATTTACTGGCCCAGAAGATCCCCTCAAAAGCCACTATTTTGATTGGCCCTTGCTCTCTGGATCATATTGGTAAATCCAAGACCCATTCCCAGTTACGATTCATTCCATAAAATTGTCATTATCTTTGATCTGACTTAAAAGGCTGATGGAAAGATCCACACTTTAGCCAGCAGATACTCATGTAATACTTTTGGCACCCATCAAGCTGAAAACTAACAGAGGCAAGATGTTCACTTAAAATTTAATGTGCCAAACCATGTGAGATCTCAGCTTCAGTAGATATCACATCAATGTTAATTCTACAGTTTTCTCCCAGCAGTGTCTGGGCTTCAACCAGTTTCTTCATTTGTCAAGGCTGAGACCCAAGGTCTTCCCAATCTAAACACTGTTATTTCATGTGGGGCAGCATTCTCATAAACTTGTTGCAAAGCTTCAGTGATTTGAGTTTTGTTGAAAATTTGACATTAACCCTGATCTCAAAATTGTTTTTTCACATGGCACCAAAAATATATATCCTTTTTTTTTTTTTTTTTTAAGAAGGCACTCTAATGAAACTAAAACAAGTCTGAGGAGTCTTCAAAAAGTTTGTGGGGAGGAGGCAGGCCTTGATGGTGGCTAGGGTGAAGGTGTAGTGAAGGTCGCCGCCAGCAATAACTCAGAATTCCAGGCAAAAAAGAGGCAAGACAGAGCTCCAAGACTCGGACCCACAGACATAGGAATAGTTTAAAGGTTTGAAGGCTTACAGCCTGTGGGATTTGGAGCTGAGGCAGGAAATCGTGTACTTTTGAATCTGCCAGCCAGGCTCGGAGGCCTGAGCCCACATCCTGGGTGAGTCTAAGAGGCGGGACGAAATCGGGGCCGCAGAGAGGGCCACAGAGACACCGCGTAAACACACCGCAGGAACCTTGGAAAATATACTTTGCCGATTTTGTGTGGTTCCGATTTTATTTTTTTCTTTGGTGTTGAGTAATAGGTGCACTCACGGTTTGCCCACATACAGTCGGGTGAATAGAGGTGGGGGCTTACCCGAGTGGCCAAGACCCACCCTCACCGCTGGCGGTTTCCTCTGCCAGGAACTCACACACTCAGCCCAAGCTGAGACGCGGATTTGGTCGGCCTTTTTACAGCAGGTTGAGAGGGGTCCTGGTGTAGTGTAGTGGGTTGAGGCACCACACTGCAGATTCTTTTGAACTGCAAGGTCGGTGGTTCAGGCTCACCAGCCGCTCCTCAGAAACCCTATATGGGAGACGTGGATGTGCATCCTATATGGTCTGTTTTGTTTTGTTTTGTTTTGTTTCACTGGTTTGAGAGGAGTCCCGGCACAGTACTGTGGGTTGAGGTGCCAAACTCCAGAGCCTTTTGAACTGCAAGGTTGGTGGATCCGGCTCAACAGCCGCTCCTCAGAGACCCTATACCAGGTCACTATGGGTCGGAATTGACTCAACAGCACCTAACAGCAGGGAGAGGAGGGGCAGAGGTGACTGAAAGAGAGTTAGGACATTAAAGACAT
>NW_006408583.1:11825255-11858759 GCF_000296735.1 Chrysochloris asiatica
AGGGTTGGAAATGCAAAGGTAGACGTTTTGTAACAAGGAAGGGAATGATTAATTCTCCAGTCTAGGAGCGGAGATCTCTGGGACCAACATTTAAAAAAAAAAAAAGTTTGTGGGGAATTTCCATTATTTTTTAACTCCATTTTTCCATGAATTCTTTGAAACCCCCTTTTATATTACTGACAGAACCTGTCTGCAGCCATCCAATCACAGACACATGTTTAAACATAGTTTGCTTGGAATAAACCAAGATTATATGAACTGGAACCCTACTAGAAATACCATTTGACTTGCCCGCGTATCGCAGGGAGGGGGAAGTTTCTGCATTTTTATTTTGTTGTTGTTGTTGAGAATATATACAGAAAAAAAAAAAAACATGCTGCACGTACAATTTAGTGACATTAGACACATTCTTCAAATGAGGCAGTCATTCTTATCTCTGTCATAGACTGAATTATGTCCTCCCATAATATGTGTCAGTTTGGCTATGCCATGAACCTCAGGGGGTTGGCAGTTACGTAATGTTATAATATAATATTGCAGTTATGTGATGATTCCCCATAATGTGACCTAGTGTGATAAACCAACACAGGATTAAGGATGGGCACCAATACAGATGAGACTACCTTGCTTGCTGAAAGTGAAGAGGACTTAAAATGCTTACTGTGGAATCGATTGGACATCGATGTAAAGAAAACAAAAATGCTCACCAATGGATCAATAAACAACATCCATATAAATGGAGAAAAGATTGAAGGTGTCAAAGACTTCATTTTGCTGGAATCAACCATGAACACTCCTGGAAGCAGCAGTCAAGGAATCAAACGATGTACTGCATTACACAAATGTGTTGCACACAACGTTTTTGAAGTGTTGAAGAGCAAAGATGTCAGTTTGAGGACTAAGGTGCACCAGATCCAAGTCATGGTATTTTCAAAATCCACAGGTATACATGACAGTTGGCAGTGAATAAGGAATACCATAGAAAAATTGATGCTTTTGAGATATGGTGTTGGAGGGGAATATTCAAATACCATGGACTGCCATAAGAACAATCTGTGTTGGAAGAAGTACAGCCAGAGTGCCCCCTGAGAGCCAGTGTGGCCAGACTGTGTCTCTCATACTTCAGAAATATTAACAGGAGGGACCTGGAGAAGGATATCATGTTTGGTAAAGTGGAGGATATGAGAAAAAGAGGAAGACTACCACCAAATGGATTAACACAGTGCTCAATGTGCTCAGGAAATTGCAATCTAATGTAGAAAATACGAGACACCCTCCTTTTCTGAGTAGTTCCTTTCTCATTAACATCATCTTGCTGCCTCACTACATATACTTTTGTACCCTTTTGTTTGGGCAGGAGAGAAACATTTATATTTTCAAAATTATTCTGCTAGAATATAGATTATAGGTATGCAAAAGTAGAAGCAGAGAGACCAGTGAGGAGGATAAGAGTGTAGTCCAGACAAGACATGATGGTGGCTTTAGGGGGCAGGAGTCAAAAGTAATCAGATTCTGGTTGTTGTTGTTGTTAGGTGTCATCAAGTCAGTACCGACCCATAGCGACCTTATGCACAACAGAATGAAACACTGCATGATCCTGAGCCAACTTCACTATTGTTGCCACGCTTGAGTCCATCGATGCTGCCACTTGGCCACTCCATCTCATTAGGGGGTCTTCCTCTTTTTCTCTCACCCTCCACCTTGCCTAACATGATATTTTTCTCCAGTGATTGGTCCCTCCTGACAATATGTCCGAAGTGTGAGAGACGAAGTTTGGCCATCTTGGCCTCCAAGGAACATTCTGGCTGTACTTCTTCCAAAACGGATCTATTGGTTCTTTTGGGAGCCCACTGCACCTTCAATACTCTCCTCCAACACCATAACTCAAAAGCATCAATTCTTCTACGGTCTTCCTTATTCACTGTCCAGCTTCTGCATGCATATGAGGTTACTGATAATACCATGGCTTGGGTCAGGCACCCCTTAGTCCCCAAGCTGACATCTTTGCTCTTCAACACTTTAAAAAGGTCTTATGCAGCAGCTTTGCCTAGTGCAACACGTCGTTTGATTTCTTGACTGCTGCTTCTGTGAGTGTTGATAGTTGATCCAAGAAGAATGAAGTCCTTGGCAACTTCAATCTTTTCTCCAATCAGATTCTGGAGACATATGCATTTTGAAAATGTAGTCTAGCAACCTATTAACTAAAAGATGAGCTATCCCATATCAGCCCATTATATACAATAGGATGGAGTCAGATAATGATAACAAACATTCCCACTTAGCAGAAGGAAGAATAGTCAATACACAGCAGTCCCTGGTCCACAGCAATGAGGAAACCTTGCTGGGCAGAATTTGAAATAATCTATCTTGGCAAAACTTCTTTAATTAGTCATGATTCTGGAAAAAGTCTGTGCTTCATTGTTCTCCATAGTTCCTTGCTCCATCCTCTGGGAGGCTCTTCTTCATCCGTTATCCTCCATGAGCACATATGAAATGGATTTGAGGAGGGTTCCCCTTTGCGGATTAGAAAACCTTACAGTCCTTTTCTCTTTTATTAAAAGGTTTAGAGCCCAATGGTGGGTTGGCTAAAGAGTTTCAGACTTTGAGGTTTAATTTTCTCTTCTTTTTCTAAGGAGCCTGAGTTAACTGAAACATACAGTGCAAAATTCTAGAATGGTCAATACTACCCAGAAAAATCCCAGCTTGTGGTCCTTTTGTGTCTTTGCTTAAACAATAAGGCACGCAAGAGTGAAGTGGGAAACAGTAACCAGGGGATTCAGCCATAAGTGGCTCTTAAGAGTAAGCAAGGTTAACACCATTCACGTTCACTGTGATCAAGCAGTGATTATTCATGCCAATCAACAGAGACTCAAGAAAGGGTAGACTAAACTACAGGGGAGTCCTGGTGTGGTGCCACAGGATAAGCACTCGACCTCAAGGTCAGTCTGAACCACAGAGTTGGTAGTTCAAACTCACCAGCCGCTACTGTATAGGTTTCTGAGGCTGTAAATCTCTATAGGAGCAAAAAAATCTCACCTTTCTTTAATGGAGCAGCCAGTGGATTTGAACTGCTGCCCTTGTGCTTAGTAGCCCAGCTCAAATCCACTATGTTAAGTATGCTAAACTCTCCCTAGAGTAAAGGTTATCCTTCAAATCGCAAATAACTGCCTGCCTGAAAAAAAGCCAGCACTCTATAAAATGGTGGTGGTTGTTATGTGCCGTGGAGTCGGTTCTGACTCATAGCGACCCTGTGCAGGGTTTCCGAGGCTGTAAATCTTTACAAGAGCAGAAAGCCTCATTTTTCTCCCGCAGAACAACTGGCAGGTTCAAACTGCCAACCTTGAGGTTCGCAGCCCGATTCGTAACCGCTACACTATTAGAGCTCCTTACTCTATAAAGTAAGCAACCCAATGTCCAGAAGTCAATAGAAAATTACAAGACAAGAATCAGAAGGTTATTCACAACCAGATGAGAAAGTACTTGATAGAAATGGTGGTGTTGTTAAGTGCTTTTTTGTCAGTTACAACTCATAGTGGCTGTATAGGGTTTCTGAGGAGCAACTGCAGGTTTGAACTCCCAACCTTGTAATTCAAACCAACCTTGTGATCTAGTGCTTATCCTATAATGCCACACCAGGACTCCAACAATAAATTATAGACATGATGGAATTAGGAGATAAGGATTTTATGAGCTGATGAGTATTATAACTATCTTCAAGTGTTTAGAGGAAAACATGAACATTATGAGGAAAAAAATTGAAAGATACAGTATGATTCTTGCATATTATGTGCCTGCATAAATAATGCACACACACATAAAACGTGCATAATGCACCTAGGAAATGAACAAAAGCCATATAATGTGCACATTATCTGCATAAAATACAGTAAGTAAGCATCAAATTGAAATGTAGCGATGAAAAGTTAAACACCTGAATTGAAAATGTTACTAGGTAGGAATCACATCAGATTGGATACTGGTGTCAGTCTTTCTGATGGCAGGTGTTGCCTCCATGTTGACGGCTGTGGGAAATTAGCGTGGGTGCTACGGAAGGTTGGGGGCGTGGGTGGCTGTGACAACCTCTCCATAAGAGATCACAGTGAAGTTTGCTGAATGAATTGACTCTGCCTTTCAATTGAACACTTGGAGGCCATTGTAGGGCTATTAATTGGCCTAATTTCAATATTGTTGTGTCTCAGGGAATCTGCAGGTTCCGGGATAGGGAGAGAAATGGAGGCGCCGTCGTCAGTGGAACAGTTGGAATACACATAATGTACCGACTGAGTTCGCCATTTTATATGGATGTGGTTCATGGCACCCCAAAACAATTACAGTAGGAACACCAAAGATCACTGATCACAAATCACCATTACAGACACAATGACAATGACAAAGTTCAAAATATTGTGAGAATTACTAAAATGTGACACAGAGACACGAAGTGAACCCATGGGAGTAGAAAAATGGTGCTAACAGACACTCAATGCAGGCTTGCCACAAACCTCCCGTTTTCTTCAAAAAAAGCAGTATCTTCAAAAGCCAAGTGCAATAAAACAAGGTAAGCATGCTGTTAGCTGATCCCGAATCTAGTAAGCTTGTTCCTTAAGTAGCTAGCCAAAGAAGAGTAGAAGCAGCCCACAGTCAGTAGAAAAATGGAAATGATAACGATAAGAGATATAAAAAGCATAGAAAACTCAACAAGCTACACCTCTAGACCACCAAAGCTGATACCCTTCTAGCTAGAGACGATAAAATAGAGAAAACACAAATTGTCAGTATCCCTAATTAAAGAGGAAAGAATTATCCTAACAAATTATCTTACAAACATTAAAGGATAATAAGGAAATATTATGAACCGCTTCATGGCAATAATTTTGACAGCTGAGTACTAAAGAAAATAACAAACAGTGTGTAGCAGTGTGTCAAAAAGTGAACCACCACTAACTTGGGTTTGTTTAAGGACCACATGGCTGGTTTCATATTAAAATACTGAATGTAACTTGAGGATCTGAAATCTTTAGATAGTAAATATTTTGGATTTTGTGGACCAAATATGGTCTCATTGTCACATATTCTTCTTTGATTATAGAGTGGTTTGGGGTTGTTTATTTTCAAACTTTTAAAAATGTGAAAACCATTCTTAGCTTACAGACCACATATATGTAGACTGTAAGCCACAGTTAGTTACTCCCTGACATAATATAGTTAATAGGATAAGAAAGAGCAGTTGACAATATCCAACTTTCATTCATAACAAACTAGCAAATAACAACACACACACAAAAAAAAATTTTTTTTTAGAAATCCAGGAAGACTATTCCTTTCAACTGACAAAGGTTATCAGCTATAATCCTATACCAAACTTCCTTATTAAAAGAGAAACATTAGAAGGATTTAAGATTGGAAATAAAAAATGGCCACCATTTTCATTTCTACTCAACACTATATCCCAACCAGTGCAGAAAAGTAGAAAAAAAAATTTTTTAATCGAAAGGATCAGAAAGGAAAACAAACTATAATTATGTTGTTGTTGTTAAATGCTATCAAGTCATTTCCAACTCACAGTGACCCTATATCTGACAGGTGGCTGGTGAGTTTGAACCATCAACCTTGCAGTTAGCAGTCCAGTATATATCCTACAGCACCACACCAGGACTTGAAACTATCATTACAGAACAAATAATATGATTGTCTGTGTAGAAAATACCAGGTTATACACATAAGTATTAGAACTGATCATTGAGTTTAACCAGGTAGCCAAACGCTGTTGTTGTCATGTGCTGTATAGTTGGTTCTGACTGATAGCAACCTGTATAGGGTTTCTGAGAGCAGCTGGTGGGTTTGAGCTGTCAACCTTTCAGTTAGCACACTTAGCAGTCCAGTGTTTACCCTACAGCAAGATTAAAATACTTGTCCGTCTATTCATGTGCCGCTTACTTGGATGATCTTAATCTGGGAGGATCCCGAAAGGCAAAATCAGGCCAAGTTTCTTCTAGAGAGAATTTTGCATTGGCTTCTGCAAGGAGTAACAGGTCACGACTGGCCTGGGATTATCCCTTTCAGACTACTAGGCAGTTCCTTAAAGCAAGAGTTTACGGTTCAACCCAAAACTGTCTCCTGTCCCAACAGTGGTGTTGGTATTTGTCTCCAGAGCAAATCCAGCATCTGTTTGCAGTGCTAACGTTGGTTTTTGGCTCTCTGGGGTTTGTGTGTTGTTATGATTTTGTCCTTGGGGGCTTCCATCATTTATTAATGCACTGCTGGACTACAGGAAGTTTCTTATTCAAGATCTTTCTGTACAAGTATTAAATTGGGAAGGCCCTTCTGAGCACTTAGTCTAAAGTACGATTTATAAAAGCTATTGCTCTTGTTATATGCCGTCAAGTCGGTTCCAACTCATAGCAACCATAGAGTTTCCGAGGAGTTGCTGGTGGGTTTCAACCATCCACCTTGTGATCTGTAGTCCAGTGTTTATCCTACAGTACTACACCAGGACTTCATAAAAGTTATTGGATATAGAAAAATGATTTAAAAAAAAAAATACTCTCAAAATGTTAATAGTAGTTGTTGTCAGACAGTAAGTCATAGCTAACTTGTCTTCACTGTGTTTTACATATTTTATATTTATGATCTAACTTCGTTTTCACGAAGAATAAAAAATGATAAACTTTTTTAAAGAAGCACAGTGGTGGCACCAATGGGCTCAAGAATAGCAATGACTGTGAAATTGGGGCAGGACCAGGCAGTGTTTTGTTCTGTTGAGTATAGGGTCACTAACTGAGTCGATGGCATCCAATAACAACAACACCAGCCACTCCTTGGAAACCCTATGAGTTGAAATTGTCTCAACAGCACTTAACAACATATGTTAAGTGTGTATATGCAGGACATGGGTTTTTTAAATAGCTGTATTTTTAATGTGTTATTGGGAAACCCAAAAGAATACTTATCAAGCATCCATTTGTTTCTCAAACAGTATCTTAATTAATTCTCATAAAAATCCTTAATTATCATTATCTCTACTTTTTCAGGGGAGGAAACTGAGGCTCAGCAAGGTTAAATAACTTGCCCAAGTGACAGAACTGGGATTTCAATTCTTGAACACTAGTTCCAAGACCGGTGCTCTTTCCACTGAACCATGCGGCCTCCCACAAGACAGCATTTTTGCATTACCACCTGCTAGCTCTAATTAAGACAGTCATTAAACAGGTCTCCACTCCTGACAACAATACTTCAACTACCAGCATTTTAAAGAAATTAATATGAGCAGTTCTACATTCTAGAACATACCCTACCTAACACAAAATACAAACCTTCGAGGAAAAGGCTCGAAGGCCACAATTATAGGCTTTTGCAAAGCATAATTATATAATCTAGTAAAGGGACATGCAGCATAAAAATGTCTTTTAATGATTACACTTTTTTAAATGTTCAGCTTGACTAGTGGTAAAAGAAATACAAATTTAAGTAACAATTGTTGTTGTTGTTGTTGTTAAGTACTGTGGAATCGGTTCCGACTCATAATGACCCTGCACAGGGTTTCCGAGGCTGTAAATCTTTACTGGAGCAGAGAGCCTCATCTATCTCCCGCGGAATGACTGGGAGTTTCGAACTGCCGACCTTGAGGTTAACAGCCTGATTCAAAACCACTACGAGTAAAATTTTGTAGGGAGAGAAGGAGGAAGTGCAATTCTCACATATTTGGGGAAAGAATGTAATTGTTAAAAACTTATTGCAGGCCAAATGATAATTCATTTTAAAATGCATGTGGCTTTTGGTCTAGTAATTCCCCTTGTAGGAATTTATGCTGAAGATATTGTGGTATTGTAGGATAAGAAATGGACTGCTAACATCAGTGTCAGCAGTTCAAGCCCACCAGTCACCCTGTGGGAGAAAAGAGATGCGTTCTGTTACTATAAAGATTTCTAGCCTCAGAAACTTGGCACAAGGGTGCTGTGTGAGATGGAAATGGAATATACTTGAGTTTGTGTATAAAGATGTAACAACACGATTGTTCATCATAAAGTTACTTAGAAACCCATTGCTGTCAAGTGAATTGCGACACGTAGCAAGTTTACAGGCCAGAGCAGAAGGGCCCTATCAGGCTTCCAAAGCTGTGCTCTTTACACAAGCAGCTGACACGCCTTTCTTGAACACAGCAGCTGGTGGGTTCAAACTGACAACTTTTCAGTTAGCAACTGAGAGCTTAACCACTCTGCCACCAGGGCTCCTTAAAATTACTTATAATAGAAAAAAGATAAAATCAAGTTAAAAAACAAACAACATATAAAACTAAAATCAATCTAAATATACAATAAGAAGAAATTATGGTACAATCAAACAAAGGGATTCCATCGACTACTAAAAGTTATGGCACATCCATATTTATTAATATTTTGACAGGGTGTTTTTAAAAAGTAAGAAAACAGTATATATAATATGAGTTTATTTCTATTAACATATATTTGATTATACTTCTACACTCTCAAAATACAAAGTTTGGAAAAACACATCAAAATTTTTTTAATTAACTTTCTATTGTGAATTGAGTGAAAGTTTACAGAGAAAAGCATCAGTTTTACATTCAACAAAGCACACACTTTGTTCCACCTCAATGACTGCACCCTCCCTATGGTTCCTACTGCCCTGAAACCCTCTTTCCCAACCCTTCTGAACGTTGCCCTTAGGTAAATGTTGCCCTTTGAATCTTGACTGATTGACCATTCCATGGTGAGCAGACTTCACTAGTGTTGTCCCCGCCATATACCTACCTACCACTTGGCTGAAAATTGGGTCACGAGGGTGAGATCTGTTCCAGACCTGAAGGGTGGCTGAGGGCCAAACTCTCAGGTTCCTCCAGACTCTTTCTGACCATTAAGTGCAGTCTTTTGATAATTTTGAACTTTGTTTCACATTTTCTTCCACTCTACCTGGAACTTTCTAATGTTGATTCCTTTCACAACAGTTGGTAGTGGTAGGTGGGTACAGTCTAGTTCTTCATGTGTTCCATTCGTCCACTGGATTAGCTGATTCCAAGTGTCTTTAATTATCATCACTCTTCTTTCCTCTGCAAATGGAGAGACTAGTAGTTGCACCTTACGTGCCTGCTCATGCACTCAGTTGCCACTCACTTAAGTAGGATGTAGAATATTGTCTTTGGGGACTATTTTATGCCAACTGACCATGGTGTCCCCTGAGACTACGGTCCTGAACTCTCAGGCCCAGCAACACATTGCCTCAAGGTATTTGGTGATGTCTAAGAAGTTTTCATCAATTTGCCCCGTGGTGGTGGTCATAGTGGTAGTCGTGGTGGTGGTTGTGATGGTGGTGGTGGGCCATCAAGTCATTTTGACTCATTGCAACCCTGTATAGGGTTTCTGCAGCTGTAAATCTTTATGGGAGCAAAAAGTCTAATCTTTCTCCTGAGGAGCAAGCTGCTGGCAGATTTGAACGGTTGACCTTGCAGTCAGCATCCCAACTTGCTACCAGGGTCCTTTGCCCCCTGAATACACATCAAAATTTTAACAGTCTTGGCAATGTAATCTGAAATATTTTCATGTTTTATCTATTATTTCCACAATGAATATTTATTGTTTTGTTGTTAGGTGCCATAGAGTCAGTTCCAACTCATAGCAACCCTATATCGGGTTTCCGAGGAGCAGCTGGTGGGTTTGAAACATCAACCTTGTGGATAGCAATCCAGTGCTTATCATACAGCACAACATCACCAGGAGTCATTGTATTAAAAAAGGGAAAAGAAGAAAAAATATTGCTATCATGTAATCATTGTTGTTGTTGTTAAGTGCCTTCGAGTTGGTTCCAATTCACAGTGACCCTGTATAAGGTTTCCGAGGTTTTAAATCTTCATGGGAACCAAAAGCTGTTACTGGTGGAGCAGCGTACAGAATAGAACTGTGGATCTTGTGGTTTACAATCCAGTGCTTATCATAAGGAGCTACCGCACTCCTTCATAGAATCATAGCAGCTGATATCCAAAGCTGCTTATAGTCTATCATTAAGTTCCACTAACTATGGTGGTGGTGGTGTGCCGTGGAGTCGGTTCCAATTTACAACAATCCTGTACAAGGTTTCCAAAGCTGTAAATCTTTACGGGAGCAGAAAGCCTCATCTTTTCCCCTCGGAACACTTGGTAGTTTCAAATTGCTGATCTTGAGGTTAGCAGCCCAATTCATAGCTCTGGTAGTGTAATGGTTACGAATCGGGCTGTGAGCCTCAAGGTCAGCAGTTTCGAAACTACCAGCTGTTCCACGGGAGAAAGATGAGGTTTTCTGCTCCCGTAAAGATTTACAGCCTCAGAAACCCTGTACAGGGTCACTATGAATCGGAACCGACTCCACGGCACATAATCACCACCACCACACTACCAAAGCTCCTTATACAAACTATGTTGTTGTTGTTGTTGTTAAGTGACGTCAAGTCGGTTCCGACCCATAGCGACCCTGTACAGGGTTTCCGAGGGTGTAAATCCTTACGGGAGTAGAAAGCCTCATCTTTCTCCCGTGGAGCGGCTGGTAGTTTCGAACTGCTGACCTTAAGGTTCACAGCCCGATTCGTAACCACTACGCTACCAGAGCTATAAGACAGTATAAAACAACACACTCAGTAATAGAAGAAATACTGTATCTATATGAGGTTGAAGTATATGAAATTGCTGACATTGATCTATTTTGACTTACATAAACAGCAATTTCAAATGGCTGAACTTGATACTCAGAACTCAACTTCACTGCATCAAGTTGTTTCTAACTCAGAGCGACCCTCTATAAGGTTTCCAATGCTGCAAATCTTTACAGGCGCAGAGAGCCTCATTGTTCTCCTTTGGAACAACTGGTGGGTTTGAACAACCGACCCTGTGGTTAGCAGTCCAGTGCCTATCCTACAGCACAACACCAGGACTCCATACACACATCCTTTAATACACATATCTAAAAATATACCCAAAATATGAATAATGTTTATCTTTGGATGATGGGGGATTTTCTTTACCTTTCAGGTCATCTATATTTTCTTCATAAAATTTATCTGCATTTTCTTCTTTTAGTTTTCAATGTTGTCTACAACTATATCCATTTCAAAATTTTCAGGCCAGGAAAGTCAAAGAAAATTCAAATAAGCTGTCTCCAAGCCTCAGTTTCCTTTTTTTTAAAAAAAAGGAAATAATACTACTCCCCTACCTCACAGTTGTTTAACAATGAAAGGAGACTGCAGCGTAGAGCCTGGCACAGGGATGCAGTCAGTATAAGCGTCGTTAGGAAGGCAGATGTGAATCTGATACTCGGTAATGGTTACTCAAGTTATTTAACTCTGCTGTGTCTCTGTTTTCTCATCTATAAAACAGGAATGACCCCACAGAGTTTGTATGAAGGCTAGATCAGCTAACTGTAATGTATTTAGTGTAATGGCAAACAGCAAGAGCTCGGTAATTTCACTGTTTTATTCTCAATGATGTTAGAATAAATATGTATTATCTGTACAATAAATTACTTATATACTAACTATTAACTCTGAGTTGCCTATCTCTATTAGTTGTTGTTGTTGTCAGGTGCCATCGAACAATATATTGGTTATATATAGTTTGGTTTTTCTGAATATAACTGTTCCATTCCAATGTATAGAGTCCTGTTATAGCACTGTAGGATAAGCATTTGACTGCTCACTGCAAGGTCAGTGGTTCAAACCCACCAGCCACTCCTCTGAAACGTTTGCAGGGTTGCTATGAGTCGGAACCAATTTGATGGTACTTAACAACAACATCCCAGTGTATGTAGCCATACTAGTGGGAAATCCACAACATCATAATCATAAACTAAAATTCTATTCTACTTTACAGTCAACTTTTCCCAAAGATAACATAGTACTACACATTCATTAATTAAAGTTTCAAACTGACAACTGCTACATTGTAACTTTGCTTTTCCTTTCTTCTTGTTGTTTAAGTGCCACTGCGTCAGTCCAAACTAATAGCAACCCTTTATACAGTTTCCAAGGAGCAGTTGGTGAATTTGAACCACCGACCTTGCAGTTCAAACCATCCTTGTGGTCCAGTGCCTTATCCCACAAATATTCTACAGGGAGAACAAACTATTTTTAACCAAGCCTCCCTCTCCATCATATGCACATTTACATAAAACTTAAACAGACCAGACTCAAAATTTTATGATACTCAAAAGATACATAGAGTTTCTGCAACAGAAGGAATAAAGCATAAACTGAAGGAAGGGAGAATCAAGGAAATAAAAGGAGTAAATATGAAAATTATTGCTGGAGAAATCACCACTCTGTTTTTAACAAGTAAAGCCAACTTTTACATAGGGCTGCATACTTGCTTGTGAATGATGTATTATAACCATCTTTCATTCCCTCCTTATCAACTCTTAGATAAGAATATTTTTAATCTTGGATTCTAGTCCCCTTTCATCAGATATACATCATTTCCTCAAAAAATCACATGTAAAACAAACAGATCTTTAAGCCAGGAGTGGTCTCCTACCTTCACAGCTTCTCCAAGAGTTTGGTTTTTGTCAGCTTCCTCACTGGAATGCAATTCAAGTCTATAATTCAACTCTTGCAGTTGTTGTGCCTGCTCATTCAATAGCATCTGGGCCTGCTGTTCCCGAAGCAATGCATTATTCAGTTCTTCACAGGCACTTTCAAACTTTTCATGGGTGATCAGTTTCTGAAGAAAAGAAAAAGTAATCATTCAGTTAAAAGCTAATTGCATTGTATCGTTTGATCTTCAAGTTGATTTGTTTGAGTTATATTTGCTAACATAAAGAATATAGTGCAAGCATGTCTAATATACATGAAAAAAATAGTGATTTGTTCTTATAGTGATTTGTTCTTCTCCATTTTGTAAGTCAAGATCATATCTCCGCTTTGCTTTCTTCATTCACCTGTTCGGTGTCAGTCCATACACTCCTCACACACATAAGGTCAACCACATACTTAAGGTCACCACTGAGCAGGGACCTCATTCCATTTGTTCACCCAGTACACAGAAGAGAGCCTGGAATTCAGAAGGTCCTCAATAGGTATTGGGTGAATTATAGAATTCATATATATAATTGGGCAATAACTGCTGCTGTAGGTATTGTTAGGTGGCAAGTTGGTTCCTGCTCATACTAATCATGTATAGGGCTCCCAAGGAGCAGCAGGTGGGTTTGAACCACCAACCTTGGGGTTAGTGGTCCAGTGCTTATCCTACAGTTCCAATCAGGAATCCACGGGATAACACTGGACACAATGAAATACAATACAGTTTTTCCAATATGATGTCTGCTTTGGAGAGAAGAGCACTCTGTCTGGGTCAATTCTTCTATGGTCTTCCTTATTCACTGTCCAGCTTGCGCATGCATATGAGGTTATTGAAAATACCATGGCTTGGGTCAGGTGCACATTTGTCCTCAAGCTGACATCTTTGCTCTTCAACACTTAAAAAAGATCTTGTGCAGCAGATGTGCCTAATGCAATACATCATTTGATTTCTTGACTGTTGTTTCCATGAGTGTTGATAGTTGATCCAAGAAGAATGAAGTCCTTGACAACTTCCATTTTTTCTTCATTGATAAGAATGTTGTGTATTGGTCCAGTGATAAGGATTTTCATACCTTTCATGCAATCCATACCGAAGGCTGTGGTTTTTGATCTTCAACAGTGAGTATTTTAAGTCCTCTTCACTTTCAGCAAGCAAGGTTGTCATCTACACATCACAGGTTGTTATATTGTGTTCCTCCAATCCCAATGCCACATTTTTCTTCATATAACTCAGCTTCTCGGATTATTTGCTTAATATACAGGTTGAATAAATTGGTGAAAGAATACAACCCTGTTGAACACCTTTCTTAATTTTAAACCATTCAGTGTTCCCATGTTCTATTCAAACAACTGCCTCTTGGTCCAGGTACAGATTCCTCATGAGCACAATTAAGTGTTCCGGAATAATCATACTTCACAATGTTGTCCATAGCTTGTCATGAGATACACAATCGAAAGCTTTTGTGTACTCAATAAAGCACAGACAAACATCTTTCTGGTATTCTCTGCTTTCAGCCAAGATCCACTGCAGCTCACTAATACCTAAGATATCGATGTTTATGCATTCCATTTCACTTTTGACAATTCCCAATTTTCCTAGATTCATGCTTCATACATTCCATGATCTGATTATTAATAGATGTTTACAGCTGTTTCTCTTCATTTTGAGTTGTGCCCCATCAGCAAATGAAGGTCCCGAGGGCTTTATTCCCACGGGCTTTACTCCATTTGCATTATCACAGTGAACCCCACTTTGAGGAAGCAGTTCTTCTTCTCCAGTTGCATTTTGAGTGCCTTCTAACCTGAAGGGCTCAATTTTTGTCACTATATTTGACAGTGTTTCTCTGCTATTCATAAAGTTTTCAATGACTAAATATTCAGAAATAGTTCCTCAGTCCTTCTTCCTAGTCTGTCTTCATCTGGAAGCTCATCTGAAACCTGTGCACTGTTGGTGACCCTGCTGGTATTTAAAATACCCGTGGCATAGCTTCCAGAATCACAGCAATTCACAGTAGGACAAATTGACAGACGAGTGCCCGAAATAAGGTTTCCAAGACAGTAAATCTTTACAGAACCAAAAAGTCTCATCTTTCTCCTTCGGGGAAAGTACTTATCTTACAGCACCAAGTTAGGACTCCCTCTATAGTATATGCATGTACGGACTGCAAAGCCATTTGAACCAGAAGGTTGGTGGTTCAAGCTCACCAGCTGCTACTCAGAAACCCTATACAGGGTCGCTATGGGTCAGAACCAATTCAACAGCACTTTAGAACAACAACATACATCAGTTTGCACTGCAACATTGACAGTTCAAGCTCTCTAGCTGCTCCTCAGAAACCCTACACAGGGTATCTAAGAGTCAGAACAGACTCTACAGCACTTAACAACAACAATAACAATATACATGGTGCAGCACTGTAGGATCAGCACTGGACTGTGAACCACAAGGTCTGTAGTTCAAACCCACCAGCTGCTCCTCAGAAACCCTATGTGGGGTCTCTATAAGTCTAAGCCAACTCAGTGGCACTTAACAACAACACATATATTTACACTGTAGATATTATAAATTTATTCATATACACTGGTGTGGTGCTGAAGGATAAGCACTGGATGGACCGCAAGGTTGTTTGAATTGCAAGCTCGGTGGTTCAAACTCACCAGCCACTCCTTGGAAAACCTATACAAGGTCGCTGTGACTCGATATCACCTAACAACAAAAACAGAATACATATACGCACATAAGAGGAGAGCTCACAAAGTGATATTTTTATGTCAAATATACTTACAGACTGTTTAAATTCATTTAACTGCATTTGGAGACTCTGAGCTTTGTCAAGTTCCTTTTGCATTTCATTCACGCTTCGTTTGAATTCTGTGACCTCTAGGCGCAGTGAGCGACGCTCCACCTCAGCTGCATGCAGCCTTTGTGTAAATCCAAAGATTTGCTTCTGTAGTGATGTTGTGCTTTTCTGTTGGTAAGTAAGAGCAATATTGTATACAGTAACTATAGCTTTATTAATAAATTGATAAGAATTACCACAAGTAACTTAGGTGGTACAGAAAACAGTAGCTAATACTTTGTGAGCCAGTAACCCAATAGGAAACAAATCTGCTCTGTGAAGCTTCACCTGAAGAAAAACAAAAAAAAACAATACCACCTATTACTGAACCTCAGAGAAAAAATCTTATTTCTTTATAAGACAATATTTCAACTTATATGAAATGAACAATTAAGGAAAAGAAATCATTTAAATGGCGAGGAAAGGGAACTGACAGTAGTTTAGGCAGGAGGCATTTCTGCTGCAGTTCCCTCACAGCGCACAGAAGATTCAGAACAAATGCCAGAACTTCCGTATTTTGATATTTCAGATCTTTTATTTAGAAGGGATTCTGTTTACCTTATTTAACGTTCTCATAAGGAGCTCTGGTAGCATAGTGGTTACAAATCGGGCTGCTAATCTCAAGGTCGGCAGTTCAAAACTACCAGCTGTTCCGATGGAGAAAGATGAGGCTTTCTGCTCCGAAAAGATACACAGCCTTGGAAACCCTGTGCAGGGTCACTATGAATCAAAACCTACTCCAAGGTACTCAACAACAACAACAAAGGAAATCTAAATACACTCATGCACAAGTAATTTAAATGACAAATGGGTCTGAGTCAAAGTTTCATTTGCAAGTCCTAAGGTCACTACTGTATCAAATTGCATACATACCATAATGGGCACATGACCCCGCAGACCACATTTCAGGGCCACCGTGTTGACTTTATGAAGTCCGCGGGCCAACCTCTGAACCAGGGAATCTTTTTCTATGTACGTAATACCCCGACTGTGCAGAGGTATGCTCTCCATTGCCAGGCTAATTTTATCCATAAGCTTTGCAAAAGAATTCTTAGCAGCGCCTATGAGTAAATGTCCACAAATTCTGGAATTTGGATCTGCAAAAGAAAATTTTTTAAAAAGACGGACAAAATTGTCAATTGGCTCTTGTTAACTTCACAACAATGCCCATGACAACACAATGAAGATGCCTTCTCAGTGACATATTTCCCATTCACCTATAGTGATCCCCTCCAGTCTGCTTCCTCCTACCTTTCACTCTGAAGAAAGGACTTCAGAAAATGGGTCGGTTACTAAACAACCTATTCTCAAAGAAGTCGGCTGTACCTAGGAGTCATTAACAATATGTCCGTCACACTGAACACGATCCCACTAAACATTCATTACTCGTTTCTTTGTTTTAAAACCTAACATAAATTCATTTTCTGTTTACAACTACTGAAGCTTGTTACCTTAATGCCACATTATTTATAGTCTCAGACAAGAAAATATAATTTGCCTTATTTCAAGGCAATTAAATTTTTACAACTACAGTCGTTTACTTCCCCACAGGGCTTCAGTAATCATCGCTCTCTTGTAACGGAATTCAGGTCCCAGAATATTCAACATGGCCTGCTCACTGCTACATTCGCCAGGCCTATAATTAATAATTGTGTTTCATGTTGATAAATAAAATTGTCGGTGCTCTTTCTACTAATTGGTATTCCAGATAACAGTTAATAGGTTTATTTATGCCTTAATAAAAGTCCTATAATTTCATTTTCCCTCTGCTAGGCAGGTCATAATCTGGCATGACTTGTCTTATGGTATTATCCATGCAAAATGGTAAGTACGAAGGGATCTTTTCAATTCCCTAGCAAACCATTTTACATTTCAAGAGTTGGAGTTCCTTTAAATCTTCTTTTACATCACAAACACAAAAAGTGACTTTGACCAAAAGAAAAATGGTTTATAATTGTAAGAATACATGTGGATTAACACTAAACAGCAACATTGACTGAGAGGTTTCTATGTTATGAAGAACTTCCTCACAGAGGCCTTCCACCCTAAACTGTGAGTTTCATGCTATTTTCCTTATTCCTGAATGTATAAAAGGAAGCAAAAATTTTAAATTCATGCAGCAGTCATAATTTGACAACCAACCACACTGCTAGGAGTTACACATAAAGTGGAAATTATTAATTGGATAAAAATATAATATCCACAGTGTAAAATTGATTTCTCTCAGTTATTGATGCACTGAGTTCTAAAAATATAACACAGCATAAGGTACTACACACTTAATTTTATCCATCATCATAAACTTACTCATGAGACCCCCATAAAGACATACAAAAACTAATAATAATGAAGACACACCGCGCTTTAGGAGCCCCTGGGTGAGGCAAACAGTTAAACTACTGGCCTAAAGACTGGCAAAGAACCAACCCACCAGTAGCACCTTGGAAGACAGGACTTGCAATCCAAAAGGTCACAGTTTTGAAAACCTTACAAAGCAGTTCTACTCTGCATGCATGGGGTCATCATAAGCCAGATCTTTTTCTTTTTTAGTTTTTATTGTGAATTGAGTGATAGTTTACATGGGACAATATTAGTTTTACACTGATCGTTTCATTACAAAGATTACAATCTCCTCTGGGCATCATCATTCAACAGTATTTGCTTCTATTCCCTCTGTGGGGTTTTTTTAGTTTGTTTGTGGGGGTTTTTAAAGTACATAGAAACACTCAGGAATATATAATCATTTAAACAACCAAAGGGCACATTCTGCAAGCCTGCCTCCTGGCCGCCAGCACATGCCTTTCTCTTTCCATGAGTCTAGAGTCCTCAGCTGCTCTATCTCTCCATGTCCTCATCTCTGCCTCCATCTCTGGTGGCACTGCTTCTCTGGATAGGGTCTCACATTCTATTCACGCTCTTCTCCCTTGATGGTCCTAGGGTCTTCTGTTCCTAGAATATAAGATTAACTACTCTTCCCTTTATGTTACAAACCTTCTACCTTTACAGTTGGAGTCAGAATCTGACAACAAGTAATACAAACAAACAGGTCTGTGTTGGAAGTGCAGCCAGAGTGTTCCTTGGAGGCCAGGATAGCCAAACTTCGTCTCTCATATTTTGGACATATTTTCAGGAGGGATCAGTCACTAGAGAAGGCTATCAAGTTTGGTAAGGTGGAGAGTAAGAGAAAAAGAAGAAGATCCCCAGCAAGATGGATTGGCAAAGTGGCAGCATCAGTGGGCTCAAGCGTGGCCACAATCATGAGGTTGGCCCCGGACCGGGCAGTGTTTCGTTCTGTTGTACACAGGGTTGCTATGTGTCGGTACCGACTCGATGGCACCTAACACAACAACAATAATAACCTGGCATGGTGCTGGACTGCAAAGTCAGTTTAAACTGCAAGGTCAGTGGTTCAAACTCACCAGATGCTCCTCAGAAACCCTTTACAGTAGGGTCAGGGAACCTTTTTGCTGCCAGAATTTATAACATCATTTGCAGGCCATACAGAATTATCAACTTAAAAATTAGCCTACTATATTTGGTCAAACATTTATTTAACTCACCCCTAATATGATGGCTAAGGAGCTCTGGTAGTGTAGTGGTTATGAATCGGGCTGCTAACCTCAGGGTCAGCAGTTCGAAACTATCAGCTATTCCGTGGGAGAAAGATGAGGCTTTCTGCTCCCATAAAGATTGGAAACCCTATACAGGGTCACTATGAGTCGGAACCAACTCCACGGCACATAACAACAACAACAACAACAATGTGATGGCTTGAACCACGGTTGTCCTGGCAGGCAGACCTGTTCTCCACTCTAGACATATAAAGTCACTAGGAGTCAGAACCAACTCAACAGCACGTCATAACAAGAACAGTAATAGTTTCTAAGGCTATAAATCTTTATGTTAACAGAAAGTCTTATACTTCACCCACGGAGCAGCTGATGGGCTCAAACAACTAATCTCATGATTCACAGTCCAGTGCTTATCCTAGAGATCCTCTGAGCTCCAAACTACAGAATGCATTATTGAATGAATTAACAAATAGTAAACTTTATTTTGTCTATACCATTCAGTAAGGAGCTCTGATAGCGTGATTGTTACGAGTCAGGATACTAACTTCAAGATCAGCAGTTTGGAACTACCAGCCATTCCACGGGAGAAAGATGAGCTTTTCTCTGCTCCTTGTAAAGATTTATAGCACCGGAAACCCTACTTAGGATCGTTAGGAGTTGGAACAGACTCAGTGGCACACCACCACCACACCATTTAATATCATTTGTATGGTTCCCAAGACCATCCGGTGGGTTTGAACTGCTGACCTTGCAGTGAGCAGTCCAGTGCTTACCCTACAGCACCACACACCAGGCTTAAATGTTTGTGAGATTAATTATATTTCTTTTTACTTCCATTGCAGCTACAACAATACTGAATACATGACTCTATTCAATAATGTAGTCCTGGTATGGCGCTGTGTAGTTTCATGAGTGCTGACAGTGGACTCAAGCAAAATGAAGTCTTTGACAACTTCAATCTTTTCTTATTTGCTCAGTATACACATTGAATAAGTATGGTTAGAGAATACAACCCTGGTGCACACCTTTCCTTATTTTAAATCATTTTGTGTCCCCTTGTTCTGTTGGAACGACTGCCTCTTGATCTAGGTACAGGTTTCTCATAAGCACAATTAACTATTCTGAAATACCCATTCTTCACAATGTTATGGATAGTTAGTCATGATCCACACAGCTGAAAGCCTCTGCATAGACTATAAAGCACAGGTAAACATTTCTCTGGCATTCTCTGCTTTCAACCAAGATCCATCTGACATCAGCAATGTTCCAAGTCCTCGTTCCACATCCTCTTCTGAATCCTCTTCTAGCAGTTCCCTGTCAATGTATGGTTTCAGCCATTTTTTAATTGTCTTTAGCAAAATTTTACTTGCATGTGATATAATGATACTGTCCAATGATTTCTGCATTCTGTTACGTCACCTCTCTTTGGAAGGGCACAATGTGGATTACTTCCTATCACTTGACCAGGTAGCTGCCTTCCATATATCCTGGCATAGATAAGTGAGTGCCTCCAGTGCTGCATCAGTTTGTTAGAAGATTTCAATTTGTGTTATATCAATTGCTGGAGCCTTGTTCTTTGCCAATGCCTTGGACTTCTTCCTTTGGTACCATTGGTTTTGATCAAATGCTACCTCTCTAAATGGTTGAACATGGACCATCTGTTTTTGGTACAGTAACTGTCTATTCCTTCCATCTTCTTTCTGTGCCCTCTGCATCATTCAATATTCTGCACATAGAATCCTTCAATATTGCAAATCAGGGTTTGGACTTTTTTTCTTTAGTTCTTTTAGCTTGAGAAATGATGAGTATGTTCTTCCCATTCAGTTTTCTAATACAGGTCTTTGCACATTTCATTATAATAGTTGACTTTGTCTTCTCAAGCTGCCCTTGAAATTTTCTGTTTAGTTCTTTTACCTCTTTATTTCTTCCATTTGCTTTAGCATGTCTACACTGGAGACTAAGTTTTAGTCTCTTCTGTAAAAAGTTTCCATTTTGGTCATTTCGTTCTTTTTTGTCTACTTAATAACCTTTTGCTTTCTTCCTATATGAAGTTCTTGATGTCATCCCACAACTCTTCTGGTCTTCAATCAAAGTGTCTAATGAATTAAATCTGTTCATGAGATGGTCTCTAAAGTCAGATGGGATATGTCCAAGGTCATATTTTGAATCTGGTGGATTTGTTTTAATTTTCTTCAGCTTCTGCCTAAATTTACAAATGAGCAATTGATGGTCTGTTTCAGTCTGTCTCTGGCCATGTTTTGACTGATGATATGGAGCTTTTCCACTGTCTTTTCCCAGAGATGTGTTGTTGTTGTTGTTGTTGTTGTTGTTGTTGTTGTTGTTAAGTGCTGTCAAGTACATTATTACATTCCATGTTCCAATTATTAAAGGATGTTTACAGCTATTTCTCTTTATTTGCCCCATCAGAAAATGAAGGTTCCAAAGACTTTATTCCATTTGTGTCATCATTGTCAGCTCTGCTTTGAGGAGGCAGCTCTTCCCCAGTCATATTTTGAGTGCCTTCCAACCTGAGGGGCTCATCTTCTAGCACTGACAACATTGTGGTACTACTCAGAATGCTTCAGTAGTCAATATTCTGGTGCTGACAGTGTTACACTGCTATTTGTAAGGTTTTCAGTGGCTAAACATTCAGAAGTAGTCCACTATCCTTCTTCCTAGTCTGTCTTAGTCTGGAAGCTCAGCTGAAACCTATCATCCACCATGGGTGACACTGCTTGTATTTAAAATACCAAGGCATAGCCTCCACCATCACAGCAACATGCAAGCCACCACAGCATAACAAACTGACAGATAGTGGTGGAATAAAGGAGTAAGGTCACTAGATTTTCTCATGTTTAAACAAGTCTGTTGTCATCATTAAGGGCCTTCAAGTCAGTTGCATCTTAAAGCTATACACTCAGAATGACGAGAAATCTGCCTTTAACCAAAAAAGGAAATACAGTACTTCTCCTTGTGTGGTGCTGTGGGTTAATGCGCTGGACTGCAAAATCAATTTGAAGCACAATGTCAGTGGTTCAAGCTCACCAGCTGCTCCTTGGAAATGGTGTACAGGGTTGCTATGGGTCAGAACTGACTCGACGGCACTTAACAACAACAACATAACGAGTAATAGGAGTCACTGGTGCAAATGGTTAAGCACAGAATGACTAACAGAGAGGTTGGCAGTTCAAGCCCATTCAGAGGCACCTGGGAAGCAAGGCCTGGAGCTCTGTTTCCTAAAGTTCACAACCTTGAAAGCTCCACAGAGCGGTTCTACTCTACATAAATCAAGTCAACCACAAGTAACAGCAACAAGTAAAACAGATGAATAAGAGACCCTAATACATCACAATCTCAAAGCATTCTTCTCAGGAAAACTATTCTTGTGTCTCCAAGCTACTAATAATTTGGGAAATGTGAATGTAAACATCAATTTTCAAACTTGGCATATAATTTGATAAATACAGCAAGATGTTTGCATCAAAGTACTGCTTTACCTTTTTTCTTTTTTTAAAGTGAAAACAGCCCAGTAAACCAATTTAAAAAAAAAAAAAAAGGTTAGGTGGTAGATTTTGCCTTACTACATTTAAAACATATTTGAAAGATATACTCATGAAAAGAATAGTATGATACTGGTACAAGAAAAGACAGGGAAACTAAAGGGTTAGAGTGAAGAGACAGAAAACAGATCCACGAGCTTGCAGTAGTTTAATACATTATAAATGGCATATCTTCATTCAGTGATGACAAGCTGGATTACTGAATAGAAAGCACAAGGCTAGCTGGTCATCTGGACACTACTAAGACCAAACCAGTTCCTTACTGCTCACCCCAGAAGAAGAAAAAAAATCTAGATAAACCCAAGGGGTTTGTTGTTGTTAAATGCCATCAAGTCAGTTCCAACTCATAGCGACCCTGTATAGGGTTTACAAAGCTGTAAATCTTTGTGGGAGTAGAAACCCTCATCTTTGTCCCACAAGACATAATGCAAGACTTGAAAGAACAAGATGAAAATAAGAGCAATACAACCTTGAAGGAAGGCTATGCTTTCTAAGTAAATTGTCAAAAGAAAAACTATAAGGTAAATCATAACAACTATATAAAAATACTCCACAAAAAAATTAAAAACCAAATCAGAAAAATTTTGTATATATGACATCAGTATCCATGAAAAACAGATTTGCTGAGTAAATTAGTAGAACATTTATACTATGAAATAATATGTCACCAAATATAGTTAACAATTATGTTGTTAAGTGCCATTGAGTCGGTTCCAACCCATAGCGATCCTGTATAGGGTTTCCTAGGAGCAGCCGGTGAGCTTGAACCACAGACCTTGCAGTTCAAACTGACTTTGCAGTAGAGTGCATTAACCCACAGCGCCACCCCATGACTCCTGGTTAACAACAGAAACCTATTTATTGACATAGAAGCATGTCCTCTATCCACTGAGTAGAAATACAAATTACAAGGAGCCATAATTACATGGTTTTCTCATGTAAAAGTACATGTGTTCACATCTGTAAAGATATTTATACATATGTTAGAAGATTTGTAGACATCGTCAAAATGTGAAGATGGAACCTTTTGAGTGAATATTACTTTCTTTTCTGAATGTTTCTATATTATGTGACATCTTTACACTGTGAGCACTTAAACAGAAATAACAAAGCTATTTTAAAAAGCACTGTATATTACCTTCCTCATTCACTGATTAAACAGCTAACTACAGAATAGCTTAGACTGCTGGTGTGGCCTGTGAACCACAAGGTCTGCACTTCAAACTCACCAGCTGTTCCTCGGAAACCCTGTGAGGGTCACTATGAGTTGGAATCAACTCGACAGCACTTAATAACAACAGAGTCGCTGATAAGGCACCATGTTGTTGTGGGGTGGGGGGGTGAGGGGAGACTAGAATCAATAGCTTTTGTTTCTATCAGTATTTTTCATAGTAATAAATAAGACAATAGACGTAAATGCCCAACAATAGGATTATTCAAGAACATAAGACATTTATTTCCAAGTAATAAATAACTAAGTGGACCAGTATCTTGACTAACCAAAACTGACTGCCAGCAAGTCAAATCTAACTCACAGGGACCCTACACGACAGAGTAGAACTGCTCTATATGGCTTCTGCTCTACATCGTTTCTGGACACCTGCTATGGCTCTGCAGGATCAGCACTGAACTGCGAACCACAAGGTCAACAGTTCAAACACACCAGTAGCTCCTCGGAAATTCTACACAGGGTCTCTATGAGTCGGAGTCGACACAGCGGCACTTAACAACAACAACATATGGTTTCTGAGACTGTAAATCTTTATAGGAGTAGACAGCCTCGTCTTTCTCCCACAGAGCAGCTAGCTGGTGGGTTCAAACCACCAAGCATTCAGTTAGCAGTGCAATGCTTAACCTGCTTTATCTGTATTTTCAAACAATGAAAGAGGTAAGCAGACTTATATTTTGACTTGTTGTTAAGTCAGTTCTGTAGAGTTAGTTCTGACTCATAGCACCCCTATATTGGGTTTCCAAGGATCCGCTGGTAGATTTTATATTTAGGAACGGTCATTAAAGTGGCAGTGATGGTGGTTGTGTGTTGGAGTTCTGACTCATAGCAACCCTGTATAGGGTGTTTCCTAGGTTATAAACCTATATGGATGCAGAAAGCCTCATCTTTCTCACATGGAACAACTGGTAGATTCAAACCGCTTATCTTGTGGTTAGCAACCCAGCTTGTAAGCTACTACATTACCAGGGTTCCTTGATCATTAAAGTGTTTGTTTATTTGTTTTTGTTAAGTTCTGTCAAGTTGCTTCCTACCCTTAACAACCCTGTATAGGATTTCCGAGGAACGACTAGTTAGCTTGAACTGCCTACCTTGCAATTCACACCAACTTTGCCGTCCTGAGCATTAGCCCACAGCACCATACCAGGACTCTTGATCATTAAAGTAAGTGTTCCTAATTGATTTGGGGCTTGTGAACACCTTTGGTAGTCTGGTGGCACCCTTCTCAGAACAGTCAATTTAAATGGATACATCAAAACATTGAGGATTACAAAGCACACAAAGTTCATTGAAATATGCTTATAAAATATTTCATGTCTGCTTATTAGATTTAAAACAGAAAAGTAAAAGTTAATTTCTTAAAGACATGGTGAAAGCTGTTACTCAGTAGACTCAGAACCCTAAACTACGGGGTAGTCTTCAATAAAGCAACAGATCCATCTTGTTGAGAATCAAATTATTTTATATTTCTATATTTATATGGAGTCCTAGTGTGGCACTGCAGGATAATGTACTGAACCACCAAGTCAGCAGTTCAAGCCTACCAACTGCTCCTCAGAAACCCTATACACGGTCACTGTGAGTCAGAACAGACTCAACAGCACTTAACAACAACAACAATATTTATAAGTGATGAAAATCCTGATTCCCAGAATATACTGATGCAAATATAACTAAGGCTTCCACAGTTCTTGTTATAAGGTAGCCGCAGACTTCTGGCAAAAATATATCTGAAATCTCCTTCTACTGTAGCAAATGTTTTCCCTAAAGTCAATGACTTCATCTTTGTCTAGGTCAACATATTCAACACAATTTACGTAGGAAAGTAAAGCATTGTGCATCTATAGTTTAATTTGATGCCATCTGGGCAGATGTAATGTTTGACAGAGCTCTACAGTGTTTCCAGGTGCTTGCAGATTGCTCTTGTAAAGAAAGCAACAGGCAACAGAGATATGACACCACAGACCCTCCCTTTGGTAAAAACGGCTGGGTGCAGAGTGGTAGTGACCAGTTATCAGCTGTATCTCACCAGCAAGTCACTGGACACAGCAAGTCTATGTTCACTTGCCATGACTACAACGATTCTCACGATTACTGATTAAAGACAAGCTTAACAGTATCTGCTGTCTTAGTATGGTGCTGTACCATCAGCACTGGGCTGCTAACTGCAAGGTTGGTGGTTCAAACCGCTCCTCAGAAATGAGTTGCTATAAGTTGAAACCGACTCAACAGTACTTAAGAATCACAACATAAACTATATCTAGAGATAGCTGCAACCGCTGCATTACAACTAAAAAATACCTGTGATTTCCAATAGCGACAAAATCACTAGACTGCTAGTTTTATCATTCATAATTAAAGTGAGGAGTTAGTGAAACAAAACAATGTTTTCTTTCGAATCCACAGACACCCCCTCCCCTTTTAATTTCTATCCATGGATCCTTTGGTGGGAAGGGCTCTTTGAACCCCAGGTTAAGAGATCCCGTATTTAAGGAGTACAGTGCACCAAGAACCCTCTGCCACTGAATGACTGCCAGACACAGCAACACAATAGGACGGACTACAACTGTCCCATCAGGTCTCCACAGCTGTACATCTTTATGGAGACTGTCCCATCTTTCTCCCGTGGGATGGCTGGTGGGTTTGAACTGCCAACCTTTTGATTAGCAGCCGAGCACTTTAGACACTGTGGCACCACTAACAAATTCTGAATCTATATTCTTGTGTCTGTGTCTCCACGTATGTTAACAAGAAAGCTACCTACCTGAAGCACTTCAGAGAAATACAGTACAATAATCCTACCCTGTCTCTTTTCACTGAAGATGAATATAAGTCAACAGTAACAAGAAAAAAAAAACTTCTGCATCTTTTATGAACTTGTTTTTAAAGATAGAAATTGTGATGTTACTCAGTGTTTCTAACATGAGACTCCATCTAATAAATTCCTCTTAAAGTTTAGTGTCAGAAAAAAAGATTTGTTCCATATGCTTGGAGGGATGAGAGAGCATCTCATCTCGGGACCAATAAGCAGTACAGTCTGGCTAACCTGCAGCTTTATTAAAGAGAGCACCGGGAGGCGAGTGAAATCATACAAACAGTGAGAATCAAGTCAGAAAGGGTCTTGTCTACTTAGCTCGTGAGTTTGAAATTCATAAAGAATGGAAAATAAAACCGCTGCTGATACTTTGTCATAGGACAAAGGCATATGTCAGACCAAGCACAGCTTATATGTAGTAACTCATTTGACCCCCACAACTCAGTGAGATGAGAACTATCACTACAGTCATTTAAAGAGACTACACAGGAAAAAGAACAGTACAAAACAGTATCACAAAACGGCCAATTAAACTGAAAAACATACAAACAAACCAGAAAGAAATACTCAAAAATAAATGAATCATATTTTTGGATAAGGAGATATTTCCTTATACTCTTCAGTACTTAATAAACTGCTCTACAAGATAAGCACCGTAGAACATTTGTGAAACGTTTGTGGAACATACTGAAAGGATCCAAGAGCAGAAGCAAGAGACCCATTGTTATTGTTGTGAAGTGCCATCGAATCGGTTCCGACTAACAGAGACCCTGTATAGGGTTTCCGAGGAGCAGCTGATGAGCTTGAACCACCGACCTTGCAGTTCAAACGGCTTTGCAGTCTGGCACATTAACTCACAGTGCCACATCAGGACTCCCCATTGTTGTTGTTGTTGTTGTTAAGTGCCGTCGAGTCGATTCCGACCCATAGCAGCCCTGTATAGGATTTCCGAGGAGCAGCTAGTGAACTTGAACTGCTGGCCTTGCAGTTCAAATGGCTTTGTAGTCTAGCACATTAACCCACATGCCACACCAGAACTCCAGGACTCCCCATTAGGAGACTAAAAAGTAACATGGACAAAAAATAATGAAGTAAGAAAACAGCAAGGGGAGAAATGAGACCAATAAGAAGACACAGAACACAGAGAACAAAGAATACCTTACAGTGACTTCCTGATTGTTATTTGAGGTACTATTGCTAAGCACTGTTGACTCGGTGTCAACTCACAGTAACCCTGTATAGGGTTCCAAGGAGAGGATGATGGGTTTGAACTGCTGACCTGTTCACAGCAATTATAAACACAGAAAATTCAAAAGCCAGTTTGGGACAAAGAAAATGAATAAAATTTTTAATATGCTGATTTTGAGGTGTTTTGAGATACCCACAGAAGACTAGGTACAGAGTCTTATTAGGAATGAGGTTTGGGTTAAAGGTAAGATTTAGAAGTCACCCACATATAGGTGACTATATACTCCTTATGTGGAGTCCTGGCATGGCGCTGTGGGTTAATGTGCTGTTGTTGCATGGAGGAGACTGCAATCATTGAGATGAAACAAAGTGTATGATTTGCTGACTCTAAACTGATTATCCCTCTGTAAACCTTCACTCAATTCACAAGAAAAGGTTTCCAAAAAAATATGAATGACATAAGTTTAACCTCAATTCTCTAATTGTTTTTGCATTTTATAAATGCAAAATTTTATAAATAAAGCGACCTTCAAAAAGCTTGTGGAAAAATGAAATGTAAACATCAGTGGCACTTTCCACATTTATACATATATATGGATCCAGTGTCTGTCACTGTAGGGTAAGCACTGGACCACAAGTCGGTTTGAAATGCAAGGTTGGCAGTTCAAGCTCAATATATATATTTTATATATTAAGCTGGTGAGTTTGAATAAATATATATGTTGTTGTTTGTTGTTTTGTGCTGTGGAGTCGGTTCTGACCCATAGCGACCCTACACAGGGTTTCCGAGGCTGTAAATCTTTACAGGAGCAGACCGCCTTATCTTTCTCCCGTGGAACCCCTGGTAGTTTCGAACTGCTGAGCTTGCAGTTCGCAGCCCGATTCGTAACCACTACGCTACCAGAGCTCATATATGTATGTGTTTGTTTGTGTGTGTGTGTGTGTGTATGGTTCTATGGGTTAATATGCCGAACTGCAAAGTCACTTTGAATGGTAAGGTCAGTGCTTCAGGCTCATCAATTGTTCCTTGGAAACCCTATACAGGGTCACTAAGGATCAGAATCTACTCAACAGCACTTCACAACAACATACATATAGAGAGAGATATAGATACGTCTATACATATAGAGAGAGACAGACAGACAGACAGACAGAGAGAGTCCTGGTGTGGGCCTACAGGTCACTGCTCTGAACCGCAAGGTTGGCAGTTCAAGCTCACCAGCTGCTCCTCAGAAACCCTATACAGGGTCGCGATGGTCAGAACTGACTCGAAGGTACTTAGCAACAACAACAACATATATATACAGATGATACAACGTTGCTTGCTGAAAGTGAAGAGGACTTAAAATACTTACTGATGAAGATCAAGGTCCACAGCCTTGGTATGGGCTGCACTTCAATGTAAAGAAAACAAAAATCCTCACAACTGGACTGATAAATAACATCATTGTAAACAGAAATGCTGTCAAAGACTTCAATTTGTTCGGATCCACCATCAACACTCATGGAATCAGCAGTCAAGAAATCAAATGATGTATTGCATTAGATAGATCTGCTGCATAAGACCTCTTCAAAGTGTTCAAGAGAAAAGATGTCAGTTTGAGGACTAGGGTGTACCTGACCCAACTCATGGTATTTTCAATAGTCTCATAGGCATGTGAAAGTTGGACAATGAATAAGGAAGACAGTAGAAGAATTGATGCATTTGAGTGATGGTATTGGAGGAGAATATTAAAGGTGGCAAGGACTGTCAGAAAACAAACGAATCTGTGTTGCAAGAAGTACAGCCAGAATGCTTCTTACAAGCCCAGATAGCCAAACTTCATCTCTTGCACTTCAGACATAGTATCAGGAGGGATTCGTCCCTAGAAAAGGACATCATGTTGGGTAAAACGGAGGGACAGTGAAAAAGAGGAAGACCCCCAACAAGACAGACTGACACAGTGACAGCAACTGTGGACTCAAGCGTAGTTGTGATTGTGCGGAAGGTGTAGGACTGGGCACTGTTTTGTTCCGTTGTACATAAGGTTGCCATGGGTTGTAACTGACTCGATGGCACCTAACAACACATATGTTGTGGCTGTTCAGTGCTGCTGAGTTGATTTCAACTCATAGCAACCCTGTATAGGGTTTCTGAGGAGTGGCTGGTGGATTTGAACCGCCAACCTTGCATATATGTTGTTGGAGTGCTGGTGTGGTGCTGTATGATAAGCACTGGGCCACAATGTAATTTTGAACGACAAGGTTGACAATTCAAACTCACCAGCTGCTCCTCAGAAACCCTATACAGAGTCACTATGAGTTAGAACCAACTGAAATGCACTTAACAACAACAATAGAGAGGGAGAGAGAGTTTATAGTAAAAAGTAGATGCAAATAAAGGAAGTATTTTTATACCAACATCACTTTATTCCTTGAACTGCATTAGGATTATGTGCTAAAATTCACTGATGATCTAATATCAAAAAAGATTTTTAATGCTTTCTCTGCTGAGGCTTCAATTAGTTTATTTTCAATTTTGCTGACAACTAAGAACGAAAACCATCAAAATTCCAAAAGATCTTGTTACTTACTCATTAGAGTCATTTAGTTCCTCAACTGGCATGTATCAGTCAGGGTTCCAGCGGGAAAAAGACAGCACATTCAAATAAGGATAATTTGAGGAGGGTTTAATAAATGGATCATTGATGAAGGTGTAAATGGAGTGCAGGCAAACCACAGTGGTAGTAATGTATCACTACTGCCTGTGAAGTCATGAGGCCTGAAGTGGAAAGGGAAAGAGATTGTTCTGGAAAAGAAGTAAGAGTCTCAAGGTGACCATGCAAGGATGTACATCCTCGTCTCTCCTTCCCTCTGACCTCCCAGGAGTTCATCAGAGTGGTTTACATATTTATATATATATAAAGGAGCTCTGGTAGTGTAGTGTCGGGCTGCGAGCCTCAAGGTCAGCAGTTCGAAACTACCACTTGTTCCGCAGGAGAAAGATGAGACTTTCTGCTCCTGTAAAGATTTACAGCCTTGGAAACCCTGTACAGGGTCGCTATGAGTCGGAACTGACTCCACGGCACATCACAACAACAAGTCATATTTTACAAATACCTGTAAATTTCTATAAACTCTTTTTTTCTGGAACAAAATAGGAGACAAAGAATATTTCTAAATACATATAAAATATTTTTTTAAATAAATGAGAAAAAATGTTTTATTTTGTGCTTTTATAAAATGTGGGGAAATAATTATGTTGCTTTCTTAGATTGTCTCTTCTTTAATACTATACATTTATTTTAAATCTGAATTAAAATTTCACAGTCCTGAATAATCACTTCAAGAAGGATAATTACCCTTTCAAAATTTCAAAAGCCTTTCTTAAGAGTTTTAAGTTAACCAATATTTATGTTTAAAAACAAAATATATGTTCACTATAAAATCATACTTTACTCAGTTTTAATTTTAATAGTACAATGCTTAAAAATGGGAAAGATATAAAAATAATTATTAAAAATCATTTTAAAAATTTTAAATCAATGTTACATGTGGCTCACTAAAATAAACATTAGTAGCTAAAGTACCAGAAATGATACATTGCCAGATTGTATATATTTCATTCTTGACATGAGTAAAGTTATGTAAATAACCAAATCTTCTAACTCATTGCTTCACAAACTTTACTGTGTCTACCAATTGCCTAGGGATCTTGTTAAAGTGAAGATTCTGACTGAGTAGACCTGGGGCATGTTGGGAGTCTGCATTGCTAACAGGTTCCTATTTGAAGATTGATACAGCAGGTCCACCAACCACGAATGAGTAGCAAGCAAGCTCTTGGTGGTTTTCACTTTTTAATGGATCTAAAGATTCAGTAAACTATTAAAAATTTTAAATATAGACCAATAACTGCTTATTAATACAAATACCTTTACTTATTGCTCTGACATTTCAAGGTATAAAACCTCAAATGTTACGATGAACAGAAACAAGCCTTCTGAGTTTTCTCTCACAGAGTTACAATGACCTCTAAAAAGTTAACTCAGAGTAGCCAATGAAATAGTGTTGTGAACAGTCCTAGCAGGACTGGGAAATTAAGATACAAATTAAAAGGAAATATGTAACAAATGAGTGTGCGTTCTACTCAAAATCGCTGATTCATGTAGTTATTTATAGCTATTTCAAAGTAAATCTACACTTTTGTTTCTATCTTGAGAAATTCCATCTGGACCAGTCATAGCAAACTCTCCAGCTACCTAAAGAGTTGTTTAGTCCACGCCCATGATGATTGATAGCCCAGTCTTCAGTGCAAGTAACAGTCTCCCCTGTTTGAGGTAAATGATCTCTTGCAGGCACACCATTTGGATACCTGGAAGAGGTCATTTATCTCAAGTGGGCAACCACTTTAATGAGAGCAAGAATGCTGCCACCTGTCCAGTATTTCCAGAGGTAGCATGGAAACTGGGGTCCTTGCCCACTGCCTATAAGTGCATCAGTAAAGCCTGAAACGGTAACAGAGACAACCAACCACCTTTAGTACTTTCTGAGCAGTGAATCAATCACTGAACTTCCTTTTATTTCATAAAAAGTTAAAAGAAATAATATCCCAATTCCACTAAGACATCAGGGCACAAAAGAGAATTCAAAGGCAAATGTTCATAGGATATAATTTATCAGGAAGTGCAAAGGATTTACTTTAGCAGGTTACATTTATTCTTCATAAAACCTTAAGAGCTAGAAACTTGTATTAGTAACATTTTAAAGATAAGGATATGAAGGCTGAAGAAAGACTAAATAAACTGCCCAATACCATGCAATAAGTAAACAACATAGACCAGATTCAAACCTAGCGTCCATCTCTACTCTGCTCCATCTCCAACATATTCAAATGTTCTCTACCAGTTAGTTAATACAATTTGGAATTTAAATAGCTGTGTACCTTTTTTTTTTTTTTTAAGTAAATTGCTGTATTTTTTTTTTCATAAAGATAATAAACAATCCAGTTAATACTTCATATATGAAAGGCTACTACTTGGCACTGGAGTCCTGGTGTGCCAAGTACAAGACTGGTAAATAAAAGCAAAGTGGACGGTTCTCACCCACCAGCCAATCCTCAAAAACAGGGTTGCTGTGAGTCGGAACGGACTCAACAGCACTTAACAACAACTTGGCATTGGCAAATGTGCATCATGACAATGAAGCCATGGATAAGAAGCATTCACATCTAAAGTGGTTTAAATACTCAATTAGTTCTTCATAAAAGAAAAGGAAATTTCATTAAATATACACTTTCACTCTGGAATTTTCAGATTCTTTCCTAAAAAGATTTTCCCAAGATATTGCCATTTCAATTTCCCACTTAACTACAAAAGTTAAGATACCACCCCCATAATGCTAGATGATTAAAAAATAAATCAATCCATTACCAGTAAGAACTGAGCTGATATTCCCACAACCTGTTCTATGATGAAAGTAACCTATTGTGAGATGGTTTAAAAATCGTGAAATGATAGAACAGTACCCAGACATTAAAAATCACTCTGCAAAAGAATATAATACAAATGGGACAAATCCTCAGAATTTTATTTTTTAATTAGGCTATCTTGGGATGGCATAAGCAAAGCACAGCATCGCTTGCTACAGATAATCTAATCATGAGTAAACATCAGACAGACCAAAATTGACAGATAGTCTATAAAGAACTGCTCTGTTATCCCAAAGACATTTGAACTGCAAGGTCGATGGTTCAAGCTCACCAGCTGAT
>NW_006408583.1:11861529-11895771 GCF_000296735.1 Chrysochloris asiatica
TCCTTGGAGGCCAGGATGGCCAAACTTACTCTCTCATACTTTGGACATATTGTCAGGAGAGATCACGCTGGAGAAGATATCATGTTTGGTAAGGTGGAGGGTCAGAAAAAAAGAGGAAGACCCTCGGAAAGATGAATTGGCAAAGTGGTAACATCAATGGGTTCAAGTGTGGCAACAATTGTGAGGTTGGCCCACGACCCGGCAGTGTTTTGTTTTGTTGTGCATAAGGTTGCTGTGATGTATAAGGTGCATAAGGTACCAACTCGATGGCACCTAACAACAACAACAACAACAATACCAAAGAGTGCCAAGATGACGACAGTTGAGAAAGGACTGGGAACTCTTCCACACTAAGAGAGTCTGAAGAAACATGACTAAATGTAGGACTTAACAAAGTTGGACGGCTGGTGGGCACTAAGGGGGTTGTGCAGATAAGGTTCAGCAGTGGGCCAAGGACAACATCCTGATACTGAGGGTCATCTTGTGGTTATATAGGAGCAATTTCCACTACATTTCCCAAGTGATTCAGCAAAAAAGCTAACAGTTATTCTGTACTTGCAACTTTTCTTTAAGTTTCAGGTTATTTCAAAATAAATTTTTAAATGATGATATAAAGCAACGTGTTTAATAGGTATCATTGGTTAGTGTGTCACTGGATGGATGGACAGACAGACAGATAAAGAGAGCAAACTGATGAAAGAGCAAATACAAATGTTAACAGTGATTTTTCATGCATGAGGAAAACTTCTTTTTAGTGTATTTTTGGTATTATTGTTCTTTTCTGACATATTGTTTTGACTCTTCTGAGTAGATCAGTTTTCTTTGATAATGGTAGATGTGTAAGCACAAATGATATTTGCTTTAAATACAAATGGCTCTTCCTTTTTGCAGACACTGTTGAGTAGCTACCCCAAACCATCCACAAACCCATTCCTCTTACTTGCCAGCTAGCTAGGGACAGCCACTGACCCAGCGAAAACCAAGAAAGCAAGAGCAGAATCTGATAGGCATACTGTGGGGAAAACCCTTTCCTTCCTCGTATAAAGGGAAAGACTCAGTAGCTACATGCTTTCACATTCTAAGAGCTGTTCTGTGGAATAATTCACATACTCCACATGCACCCATTTAAAGTGTATGCATCAGTGGTTTGTGGTCTAGTCACAGCTGTGCAACCATCACCCCAAAAATAAACTCTTTATCAGTCATTTCCTACCACCTGCAACATCCCCTTGAGCCTTAGGTAAACACTAGTGTACTTACATTATTGTTGTTAAGTGCTGTCGAATCGGTTCTGACCCACAGTGACTCTGTATAGGATTTCCAAGGAGTAGCAAGTGAGTTTGAACCACCAACCTTATGGTTCAAAGCAACCTTGCAGTCCAGCACATGAACCCACAGCACCACACCAGGACTCCCTTAAGCCTTAGGTAACCACTAGTATATTTATGTCATTATGCTGTTGTTACCTACTATTCAATCAGTTCCAACTCATAGCGACCCTGTAAAGGGTTTGGTAAGTATTCCAGTATTTATCCTGCAGCACTATAGATTCGCCTAATATAGATACGTATAAGTGAATTATGTAATATGCATTTTTTTGTGAGTAACTTCTTTCACTTATAACCCCAAATATTTAAAATACATTGAATTTAGACTTCTCTTTCAGACTCCAAACTCAGTTTATTGAGGTTTTACCAATACATTAAATATACATCAGTGGCTAGGCAACATAATCTGAAAAGAAATGTTTGAATCACCAGTTTCCTACTACAAGAGCCTAGATCTAGATATTATTATATTATTTGAAACCATAGTAAAATATTTGTATTTGCACAGCAGAGAATTAAGTGATCATTTCATTATGTTTCATTAAGGAGGAAAGTATTAATAAATCCATTATACTATTTTTACTATTAATGTGTTCATAATGGTGATAATTAGTCCAATGACACAGTAAACTGTTTTCCCTGTGTAGAAAAAGCAGTTTCCACTGAACCTTTTAGACAGATCATATAATGAGTCACCGAAAAAATTAATCTTAAACCTTCAGAAATCTCCAAGTACGTATAGATGAATACACACCTAACAGAAACAGTCAACTGTGAAAATTATCTCTATCTAAAATAAATTTAAATAAATAAAAATATACCACTCAATGAGAAGGAAAAAAAATCTATTGGCTTAGTAATTACTGAAAACTGAAATTTCAAGGCAGAACTAGAAATAAAGGTAGGCCAAAACATTTGAAAGAACATTGTCAGTAACACTTAACAAAAACATAAACAATATGCTTTCTATAAGGAAAACCACATCAGAGTGAGAGAGAAATAAACTGGATGCATTCACCACAAAATGTCATTGGATTTCCCCATAAATAAAGAGCAAATTACCAATCAAAATTTACATGAATTCACTCTATCATTAAACATGCATTTAAAAATCTCTCTGTACCTGAGAAAAGGAAAGATGAGAAAAAGTGTATTTTCTTTATAGATTTGTACCATAAAGTATTTCTGGACATTTGTTTTTAAGAGTACAGTGCTCAGACAATAAAAAATAATAAAAATAAAAGGAACTGTACCTGTTTTACTAATAACCTCCTGTAATTCAACCATAGAACTGGTGATTGCAACAAGAAGGTCAGAACTGGTGAGCCAACTGAGTGCTTGTAAACAACGTAACTGCTCCTTTTGATGTTCTACAAAAAGGGAAAAATCTATTATGAAAAGCTACAAAATTTTATAAAGCACATATTTAAAAATCATAGCAGTATTCAGATATTTAAGAAACAGCAGAACTTACAGACAGAATTCTCACCTAGTGTAAAGTCTATACAAAACATTAGATTTTACTAGATTGCTAACCACAAGATCTGCAGTTCAAACCTACCAGATGCTCCTTGGAAATCCTACCCAGGGTCACTACGAGTTAGAACTGATACCACGGCACTAAACAACAACAGCTCCATATAGAGAAGTCCTGGTATGGCACAGTAGGATAAGCACTGGATTACTAACAAGAAGGTTGGGGGTTCAAACCCATCAGCCACACCTCAGAAACCCTATACAGGGTCTTTATGAGTCGGAACTGACTCAACGACACTTAACAACAGCAACATTTCATATAGATGTCTTAACTGTGAAGGGAAAACAAAAAAAGAGTGAGCGAGAAAGAAATAATCATTAGTTTTAACTTATATTCATTAACAGCCTACTTTTTTAAGTTAAATTTTGAATTCATTGTTTCTTCAGAGTAGTCAAATATTCAAAAATATTAGCAGGAAAATTTACATTTGGCTCATGTTTATCCAACTGTTCCATAGATTTTTTAGTTCATTTTTTATTGATTATTTTTCATAAGAAGTAAATCATATTGACAATTTAAAAAAGGGTGGTGGTGGTGTGCCATGGAGTCAGTTCCAACTCATAGCGACCCTACATAGGGTTTCTGAGGCTATAAATCTTTATTGGAGCAGAAAGCCTCATCTTTCTCCCACGGAATGGCTGGTAGTTTCGAACTGCTGACTACGAGGTTAGTAGCCTGACTCATAACTACTGTGCTACCAGAGCTCCTTTAAAATAGGGTAGCATCTCTGAATTAACTTAATTTAAAAATCATTGTATAAACCTGACACCTTATTCTACTGTTATGAGGATTCAAATAGAATAAAACTAGATAAAGTTACAATTATATATATATATATATAGAGAGAGAGAGAGAGAGAGAGAGAGAGAGTCCTGGTGTGGCGCTGAGAGTTAATGAGCTGGACTGGAAGATTGGTTTGAACCACAAGGACAGCCGTTCAAGCTCATCAGCCCCTCCTTGGAAACCCTATACAGGGTTGCTGAGTCAGAACCAACTTGAAGTCACTTAACAACCAAAAAAACATATACTTTCTTTCCATTTTATCTGATTACAATTAAATGCCAAGACTTAGGGTAGCACTGTCTGATAAGCACTGGACTGCTAAACACAAGGTCTGCAGTTCAAATCCACCAGCCACTTTCAGAAACCCTATACAGGGTCGCTGAGTCAGAATTGACTAAACAAGCACTTAACAACAACATATAGTTATACAAATGTATATGCTTATGAGACTATGTTACATGCCTAAATAAGTTGCATGATTTTTTAAAAGCTTTTGCATAGCAGTCAGGCATAATCACACTATAGTTCTCTCTTGCAGCTTGGATAAAGTACAAGTTCTCTTACTTGGAAACGTCTGCTTGTCTTTGGGTTCTCCTGTACACACTAGCATGCCTATGCCTTCTTTGAAATTCTCCATCCAGGTAAAGAGAGAGGCGCATGACTGGCCCAGAATCTTGAGTCTGTTGGCTGCCAGAACTGCAATGACACCTTTTCGGAATACACGTATCAGTGCTTTGAAGACTCTTTTCTTCGTCTTGGCTTCCTCTTGCTTCTTTTCCTCTACGGTGGACAAAGCCTGCGCTATAGTTCTAATTTCCAACTTCAACATCTCAAAGGTGTTGACTTGGTCCTGAAGAAAATCTCGCTGGGTAGACAAGGCACATGAGCGGCTGTAGAGGGGGTATAAGGCGCCAGCCATCAGGGCACAGGCTGCCAGCAGGGACGCCTGCTCCCTGTGAGTCTGCGATAGCATGGTTTTAAAGTGTGAATTTTCAAGAACCAACTGTTCATGAGACTTCTCTATAAGGTTCGATTTTTCCATATTCTTTTCAGCAATTTCTTGGAATCTCTATAGGAAGAGAAGTCAAATAATACGACATATAACCATAAAACAGACATTTGATGAATTCCTCTTTATGCAATTTTTTTTTTTTTTTGCTGACAGTTATTTCTTCCTCTTCAAACTATCCCATGAGCTAAAATAACTAAAACATACAACAGTATAGGTCCAACAGTTTATATCTGAATATGCGCATTGATTTTTAAATCCTTTTACATAGAAGCCTTACATAAAGTAGAAGACATAAATTTGAAAGAACTCTGTGGATTTCCTGTACATACACATATTTAGAAAAAGAAAACATGCCTTCCTTGCAGAATTTCTTCTCTTCAATTCCTGACTTTTATTTCCTGCCAAAGAGGCTTTCCTATGCATAAAAAGACTTCATTTTTTGCCAAAACAAACAAAGAGTTAAATCAATGATACAACAAATAGCACTAGACTGACTGCCAGTCATCTGATGAGTTGGGACTGCTTCTCAGTGCATACCCTCTTTCCTACCCCTCACTTACACCCCACTCCGGCAAGTACAGCGCCAGCGGTGAGAAGAAATGGAAACAGTGAGCTAGGCCTTAGCAGCTGTCTGATCCTTCTTTTTTAACCAGGGTGCACACAAACCAAAACTTAATTGAAAATGAAAAGAACTTTTACAACAAGGAAAGAACTTTTAACATTTTCATCATTAGAAAATAATATGGTTGTCTATGAAATTATATGTCTAATAACTAAGGAATTGCTAAAGAGAGACTAAACTTTATGACACCAGAAAACAAGCAGCAAAAGATAAAGCAGAGATATTGGACTTCCTCAAATCTTTTGACTTTTGGCATTAATGTCCTTTAAGGAGCTCTGGTAGCATGTTGTTGTTGTTGTTAAGTGCCGTCGAGTCGGTTCCGACCCATAGCGACTATGGTAGCATAGTGGTTACAAATTGGGCTGCTAATCTCAGGGTCAGCAGTTCGAAACTACCAGCTGTTCCCTGGGAGAAAGATTCGGCTTTCTGCTCCCATGAAGATTTTCAGCCTCAGAAACCCTATGCAGGGTCACTGTGAGTCGGAACTGATTCCATGGCACATAACAATACCACAACCATGTTCTTATTAAGGAGCTCTAGTAACGTAGTGGTTATGAGTGGGGCTGCTAACTTCAAGGTCAGCAGTTCAAAGCTACCAGCTGTTACACAGGAGAAAGATGAGGCTTTCTGCTCCCATAAAGATTTATAGCCTCACAGCCTGTACAGGGTCGCTGTGAGTCGGAACCGACTCCACGGCACATAACCACCACCACCAATGAAGTCCTGGTGTGGCTCTATGGGTTAATGCGCTGTACTGCAAAGTCGGATTGAACTGGAAGGTCAGTGGTCCAAGCTCGCCAGCCGCTCCTTGGAAACCCTATACAGAGTCGCTATGAGTTGGAACTGACTCCACGGCACATAACCACCACCAATAAGAAAGTAAAAAGCCAACCTGCACAATGGGAGAAAACAGGAGGAACCATATACTGATAAGGCTTTCATAGACAGAGTACATAAGAATTCCTACAACTCAAGAACAAGGACAAAAATAAACCACTCTAGTAAAATAGAGCCAAAGTGGGTCACAGTGGGGGAATATGGCCAAAGGACTTGAGTAGACAATTCTCCAAAGAAGCTATGAAAATGGCTAATTAGAAAGTAGTTACCAGAGGCTGGGGGTAGTGAGGTATATGGAGTTAATTGCTCAAAGAGTATTGATTTTCTATTTGGGGTGATGAAAATTTTTTGGAATTAGAAAGCAATGATAATTGTACGCCATGGTGAATACAATTGATGTCACTGGAGTGGACACTTGAAATGGTTAAAATGGTAAATATTTTGTTTCATACATTTTACCACAATAAATGTTTTAAGTTTAGACAGGACAGATCCCAGTTTCTTTTATTACTGATTGAGTTATCATACAATAAACATTTATTGATTATTCACTAAATGCCAGGTGCTAGAAGCAGCCGAGTACGTCCACTGCTATGGTAGAACACTATGATAGTGAAACCGTCACGTTCCAGAGAAGCATGAAGGGCATTTAAATTACATTTCATTGACAGGCTTTGGGAATCATGTGGCAATTAAAAGACAAGTGGGATTAAAGTAAGTAATAGGAAGAATTAAAAAATAAATAAATAAACTGACTTCATTGATTAAGAGGATAGCCAATAGATATCCTATCATAATGAATCTAGGCCTTACAAGCAACAGCACTTTAACAGCTTCAGATAGATCTTTATTTAGCAAGTGAGTTGCCATGACTGTCCATGGACTTGTTGCATTTTAAATGCAAGTCAAGAGTATTGGATTTAAAAGCAGGATCTATGGGAAACAGACACATCATACTCTGTGTCTGTATGTTTATGTGAAGCAGTGTCTTCATTATGACCGAATCTTCTGTGAGGCATTTAGGGAAACATTTCTTCTTGTTGGTTTAAGCTGTACTTCGTCTAAAATTTAGTATTTGCCATTGGGAGAGGTATGGGTGTATGTATCTAATTCAAGAGATACTCTCACTGGACAACTAGCAGAATCAAAAGGAATTTAGAAAATTCACATTGGCAGGAAGATCACAAAGGAGACCAAACAGGCAGCAAATCATACAAACTCTTGACTACTCTGCAAGATGTGGGTACCAAAGGCTACCACAGACAATCATGGTAGGAAGTAGTCAACAGAATCCAAACTTGTAGAAATGTAATGTGGAGGAAATGAGATCTGTGCTAAAAGCAGCCATGAGGATAGAAATCAGGTTTTCCAAAAGTGGACAGCTCATAGGTGGAGACACTCAGAACCGAAGGACAGAAGAGTACACAGGAAGCTGATCGCTGAAGGATTCAACTTCTCACCGGCTTTCCCTTGGGCAGGCAAAAAATTATATTTTAGACATGTTTTTTTAATGTTTCCATCCAATACTTTAATTCCCTCTGTTTACTCTAACTCTTCCCTGAAGTCTGATTCAGCCTATACCTGTAATGTTACTGTGAGAAATGAAGGAATGAGGCCATAAAGAATTGTGGCTTGCCCCCAATCACATCTCCACTGATAGCCAAGCTGTAGCAGCATTAGTCTATCAAGAGGACTATGTGCAAGAGCCTCAAGGAAAGACCACTGGTAACATAAGTGATGCCTCAATGGAAGCAGTTAAAAGGAGCCAATAGTTAGGTAGACTGCTTGGCAGAAGATAAGAGACAACCCTCTGTAGAGAGTTGACCTTTAAGAAAAAGGAAAACTGTCACTTAGGCTATAGCTACATAAAGCAGGAAGCACATAGAAAAGTAAGAGCAGGAAAACATTTGGATAATCTGCTCTAAAGAAGCACAACTAATTCAGAATGGCTGAAGAAAAGAAAAGAATGATAGAAATTCGAGAAGTAGGTACATAACAGATCATGGACAGCTTATGTGTTAAACTAAGGAATTTTAACCTTCCAGAAAACTATGAGAAACTAACTAGGAAGAAGGAGTGACGAACTACTTCCGAATATTTAGTCACTGAAATCCTTTTGAATAGGTATCGACTCGGTGGCACCTAACAGCAACAGTAAACGAACAAAATCCTGGGACCATGGCTATTCTTTAGTAAACAGATGTGAGAATCTGAAATATTAATAAAGACAGCTGGGGTAGCAGTAGAGTTTCAGCAGTGAAGGGGTCAAGTGAGGGCTTATTGTTATTGTAGAGTCTGTTCTGACTCACAGTGATCCAGTCTTGCACCAAGCCCACAGTTGCTATGTGGCTCATGGTTGTAAACATTATGTGAATCCATCTCCTTGGAGGTCTTCCTCTTTTTCACTGAATGTGTGAGTTAAGGTGTTGATAGGGCCGAGATTCTCAGTGGTTTGGCAGTTAGGACACAGTAACCCCCTTGATGAGATCTAATATACTGTAATCACCTCAACAATGACATCTGCTGTGAGCAGCCAGTCCAGTGAAAGGAGTGTGACTGCAACATCTTCTATCTTATAAAGATCAAAGGAGATAAAGTGAGCGAGAAGGGGGACCTACTCCCACCAAGAAAGAAGCGGCAGGAGCGGAGTGCGTCCTTTGGGCCTGGGGTCCTCGGACTATAAAGCTCCTAGATCCAGGAAAAGGTTGGTGCCAAGATACAAGGAGTGCTGGGCCTGCAGATGATGCAAGGAGACATGGACCTTCCCCCAGCACCGGCCAGCAGTCTGAGTTTGCACTTACAGCTCCTATACTGTAATAGAATAAATTTGTGTGTTATAGTGATCCGCTTGTGGTATTCCTGTCAAAGCAGCACTAGATAACTAAGACAACGACCCTCTACGACACCAATTGACCCTCTACCATACCAATTTTTTAGGGTTGGTCTCTTCTGATAACATATCCAAAGTATGTGAGACAAAGTCTGGCCATCCTCATGGTAAAGCATATTAACTTCTTCTTCTCCCAGGCCATGCTATATTTAATATTTTTCATCGGCATCATAATTCAAACACTTCTTCATAAGTCTTCCTTATTCATTATTAGTTCCCACATTCATACGATGCAATTGAAAATACCATGGCTTGGGTCAGGCACTCCGGACTCCTCAAAGTGACATCTTTGCTCTTTAACATTTTGAAGCGGTCTTGATGGATTTCTTGACTGCTGCTTCCATGATTGTGGAATCATGTAAAATTAAGTTTTGAGCAACTTCTATCTTTTTTCCACTTATCATTATATTGAGTATTGGTCCAGTTGTGAAGATTTGTGTTTTCTTTACATTGGGGTATAATTCATACTAAAGGCTATATAGTCTTTGAGTTTCATCAGTAAACCCTGCTAGCCCTCTTCACTTTCAGCAAGCAAGATTGTGTCATGTACATATCACAGGTTATTACACTAACACTGCATCCTTCGCAATACAGTCAAGCTTATTTGCTCAGCATACAGACTGAATGAGTACCTGAAAGGATGCACACCTTCCCTGATTTTAAACCACACAGTAAATCCTTGTTCTGGTTGAATAATTGTAACTTGATCTATGTGTAGGATCCACATGAGCACAATTAAGTGTTTTGGAATTCCCATTCTTTGGAATGTTGTTCATAATTTTTTGTGGTCCTAATAGTTAGATGTCTTTGTAAAGGAGCTCTGGTAGCGTAGAGGTTACGAATTGGGCTGCGGGCCGCAAGGTCAGCAGTTCGAAACTACCAGCGGTTCCATGGGAGAAAGAGGAGGCTTTCTGCTTCCGTAAAGATTTACAGCCTCGGAAACCCTGTACCGGGTCGCTATGAGTCGGAACCGACTCCACGGCACATAACAACAACAACAACAACAATAGTTAGATGCCTTTGCATAGTCAATAAAACACAGATAAACATCCCTCTTGTAGGCTCTGCTTTCAGTCAAGGTCTATATGACATCAGCAATGATATTCTTCACACCATGTCGTCTTCTGAATCCAGCCTGAATTTCTAGCTGTTCCTTATCAATGTACTTTGATAACCATTTTACAATCCTCTTCAGCAAAATTTTACTAGCATGTGACATAAATGATACTGTTCAATAATTTCCACATTCTGTTGAGTCACCTTTCCTTGGAATAGGCACAATTATGGATCTCTACCAGTCAGTTGGCCAGGAAGCTGTCTTCCAAATTTCTTGGCATAGATGAGTGAGCTCTTCCAGTGTTGCATCTGCTTGTTGAAACATCTTTACTGGTATTTCATCAATCCATGGAGCCTTGTTTTTCACCAATGTGTTCAATACAGGTTGGACTTCTTCCTTTAATACCATCAATTCTGGATTTTACACTACCCCTGAAAAGGCTGAACATTTAACTTTTTTTTTTGGCACAGTTATCCTGCATACTCCTTCCATCTTCTTTTGATGCTACCTGCTTCATTCAATATTTTGCCCAGAGAATCGTTCAATGTTGCAAACTGAGGCTTGAATATTTTCTTAGTTCTTCCAGTTTAGAAATGTCAAGTGCGTTCTTTCCATTTTGTCCAGACCTTTGCACATTTCATTATAATGTTTTATTCTGTCCTCTCAAACTACTGTTCAGCTCTTTCACTCCATCATTTTTTCCCATTCACTTTAGCTACTCTACAGTCAAGAGCAAGTTTCAGAGTATCTTCTAATTTCCATTTTGGTCTCTTCTTTCTTTCTTGTTTTTCTACTGAGCTTTTGCTTTCTTCAGGTATGATGTCCTTGATGTCATCCCACATTTCATATAGTGTTTAGTCACTAGTGTTCAATGTGTCAAATCTATTCTTGAGATGGTCACTAAATTCTGGTTGGATATAATCAAGGTTGTACTCTGACTTTATGGACTTGTTTTAATTTTCTGTAGCCATAACTATAACTCCATATGGGTGACTGATAGCCTGTTCTGCAGTCAGCCATTGGCTTTGTTCTGACTGATGATATAGTCCTTCTCCATCATCTCCACCCACAGACCTGGTTAATTTGAGTCCTGTGCTGTCCATCTAGTGAGGACTGTGTTATAGTCACCAGTTATGTTGTTGGGGGAAAATGTCTTTTCAACGAATAGGTTGCTGTTTCCAGATTTCTATTATGTGATCTTTAGCATTGTTTCTCTCATCAAGGCTATATTTTCCAACTACTGATCTTCTCTCTTTGTTTCTAGAATCAGCTTTCCAATCACCAGCAATTATCAAAGCATCATGATTGCATGTTTGATCAGTTTCAGACTGCAGAAGTTGATCAAAAATCTTCAATTTCTTCATCTTTGACATCAGTAGAGGAGAACAAGTAGAAATTACAAAAGTTAATATCATGATCTCTCCAAAATCAATTCCACTAGTTCAATTAGAGAGAAAAAGGGAAAATGTAGAAAGCATGAGAAGATAAAAGATGGAGACCATCAGCAACTAGGTTGTTGTTGTTGTTGTTGTTGCTAAGTGCCATCTAGTCTGTTCCAACTTGAACCGCTGACCTTGCGGTCCAGTGCATTATCCCTCAGCACCACACCAGGACTACAACTAGGTAAGTGGAAATGAAAGCAAACGTGATAGTATTCCTGGTGGCAATCTGCTTTACATATTCACAGATCACAATGTCTTCAGTAGAAGTATGTTTTCAACAAAAGTATCCTTTTGTAACCAAAAAAAGAACTGAAAAGATGTGTTTTCTACTGACTTTTTTAATATTTAAAGTCATGGGTTAAAACCCAAGAGATTATTGAAAGAAAGCTAAGTGTAAAATAAGCAAACTGTGGAAAAGGTTTAGTTCATTTTGACACATGCTAGATCTGCAGGAGTCCTGGTGTAGCACTGTGGGTTAATGTGTCAGACTGCAAAGTCTTTTGAACTGTAAGGTCAGTGGTTCAAGCTCACCAGCTGCTCCTCAGAAACCCTATACAGGGTCACTATGGGTCGGAATTGACCCGACAGCACTTAACAACAACAACATCTCCAGGTGCTCTACCACATACAGGTGGCCCTGGGCCTCCACCATGAGGTTAAAGCTGAAAGCAGTAGCCAGAAATATACGTCCTGGAAGAAACCCATTTGAGGTGGTGGAACCATTTTAGAAATGGGCAGTAGTTAGGGTATGAGAACATTGTGAGTATAATTCATGCCACTGAATTCTATACTTAAAAATGCTTAAAATGGTAAACATTTTGTAATATATATGAGGGCACTTCAAAAAATTCCTGGAAAAATGGAATTGAAAGTTAATGAAACTTTTCCACAAGCTTTTTAAAGACCCTCGTATTGTACCACAGTGAATTCAAAGAAAAGAATAACTTGAGAATGTGAATTCAAGAAATAGGGACTGAGATGTCATTAGACCTATATTCAGAAAATCATTTTATATTTATGTATATTATTTGTGCTCCATATACAGCACATATTTATACATATGTGTGTGTGTGCTATATATAGATATAGCATATATTTCTAAAAGAAACAGTCCAATGATGCAATGTAAAACTCACTGGAAGATAAGGATGATGAGAATGTATTAAGACAGTTGACAGCATTCAGGTTGTAATTTCTAAATGCTAAGCACTTCACCTCTGTTAACTCCACTCTAATCCTGTTCCTAGAGCACCCTTGTTATACAATTAAGTGGTATCAGGTCTCTGAATCTTATACAGGGTCACCATGGTTCGGCACACAACAAAACAACAACAAAATAGAAATGGTGCCTAACTAGTCTATCACACAGGGATACACTTGAGCTCATTAAGTGAGAAGAGACATACAAAAGGTACCCAAAAGCATTGAAAAAAACTATCAAACTATTCAAATTCACTTATAGCATTATTGCTAACAAAAATAATTTCTATTCTCATGGAATCCTAAAAAGGGTCACTATGGGTCGGAAAATGGGGAAGCACAACTCAAGGAAGGAGGATAAGAACTCCTGCACCACGTAAAGAATGTAATCCCTCACACTGACTTTTACAGAGGTTGCTGCTGTTAAGTGCTATGCAGCCTATGCCATCTATAGAGTTTTCATGGAGCAGCAGGTGGGTTTGAACCACTGAACCTATACAGGGTTAGCATTCCAGCGCTTAGACACACATAGAGAAGTGGTTTAATGAATGTATGTTCTGCTGTGTATACTCTCAACAAAAACAACAAAAATGAAATGCATTTTTTAATTAAAAAATAAAAAACCATTTCTAAGACATTTACTTGAAAAGTAATGAGCGCACTTTCCTTTTATGAAAGGTGCACACTCAGAACCTCTTATGCACGAGTTGTGTCTGGCTCTCTGTGAATCCATCATCCCAGGCAGGCATGTATACCTTACAGTGCTATCACCTCCAACAATATAAATGAGCTCAACTTTACCCTTGAACATGTTAGCAAGTTCAATTAAAAAAAAAAAAAAATTTCAACATCTTACTAACACTTTTATGACTCTCCCAGACTTCTTGCCAAATGTAAGCTTAATATACCCTAACCAACCCCATTGCTATAAAGGCCATTCAGACTCCCAGTGACCCTGGAGGACATAATACAACTGCCCATAGGGTTTCCCAGGCTGCAATCTTTACAGAAATAGACTGCCATGCTTTCTCCTGCAGAGTAGCTGGCTTCAAACCAACAGCCTTTCAGTTTAGCAGCTGAATGCTTAACTACTGTGCCACCAGAGCTCATCCAATACCATACAATGAGATGTATAAAATGAAATATAACATGGCATATCTGAATTTCTTTTATTTTTTTTTAATGGCTCCATAATCTGTTTGTTTTTTAGTTGGTTTTTTTTTTTTTTTTTTATGTTTTATTGTGAATTGTGTGATAGTTTACATGGGAGAACATTAGCTTTCCATTCATCCTATCGTATTTCGTTCACTGCCATGGTTACAATCCCCTCCACGCATCATCAACCAACCAAAATGAATTTCTTTGATTTTTGTACTCAATCATAAATTCTCTTGACTTTGTCATCAAAAATAGTGTAAAGGAAATAAAGTAGGACGATTGCAAAGCAAAGTACAATAACAGCAACTGGCTTGGTGGTTAATGGAGTTTTATTATTAGCCATGATCTTGAGAGGAAAAATCAGGTTTAGGACTTGGCTTTCCCAAGACTTACGTTTGTGATGGAAAGATATTTTTTAGACTCTGTGATGAGTTACCTGTAGAGACTCCTATGCTTAAACCTTATCAAACTATTAAAAAGATTTGGAGAAAAAGAAAATGATAGAAAAAAAAAAAATCAGCAGCAAGACTCTAAAATAAGTAGGCAAAATAGTCGTTTTCAGCATCTATTTCCTGTTAGTATTGTGCTAGATACTTGTCCTTATCACAAAGTATACACAAAATGCAATATAATATGGCATATCTATATACAGTAAGATGTTAGCATCAACTATTGCATGTCAACTGAATCTGAGCCACAGTGTTCTTCTTTTGTAGAATGTACAAAACTGATAGTTCTCTCTGAATCTTGTATAGATTGTTCTGGTATGCCAGTCAAATACGTGTTAATGAAATTTGTCATTTATAAATGCATTTATAAAAATGCCTTCAAGGACCTGAACATGTATGGGGGTATGAGATGAATGGTGTTTGTTAATAAAGGCAGCCTACACAGATGCAAATTAAAATGCCTATAAAACATATAACAGTTCTAATAGGAGTTTCATGAACTCCATAGTGTTTAAACTCCTAACCAAGGTCACTGTAACAGAATACTGAGCAGAATGGAGTCCTCGTGTGGCTCTGGGATTTAATGCACTGGACTGAGAGGTCGGTTTGAATCACAAGGTTAGCAGTTCAAACTCACCAGCTGCTCCTTGGAAACCCTACACAGAGTCACCATGAGTCAGAACTGACTTGACAGCACTTAACAACATGGTAAATGGTAGTAATAATAATAGTAGTCAGGGCATGTTATAGATTTAAAGTTTGGAACTGTCTAAATTTGAGAAATTAAATTCCTAACTCATAAAATAAATCACATGCTCCATGAGAGTTTAGGAAACAAGATTTGGCACAGAAAAATAAATCCAAAAACCCTCTCAAATTAGAAAAAAAAATTAGCCTAAGAAAACAAAGGACTCAGTCAAAATAATCCTGAAAAAAGATTTCAAAACAGTATAGTTTGGGCACAAGGTCAGACAAATGCAGGCAGTCCCCAGATTGTGAACATCCAATTTACAGACAACTCATACTTATCCTTTAATAGTATGCAAATTTTCCCTTATTTACAAAAGATTGATCACAAAAAAATTTCTTTATCACAATCACTTTCACTTGCTGCATGTATTGCTTTTACATCATTGAAATGGCTTTGAGCCTTTTCTTGCACTAAAAATTAAAATTAAAATTAAAAAACCCTACTGCCATTGAGTTGATTCTGAGTCATAGTGACCCTATATAGGACTTCTCAGGCTATAAATCTTTACAGAAACAGAAAGCCTCATCCTGCTTCTGCAGAGATTGAACTAATAACCTGTGGTCTAGCTGTCCATGCCTAACCTACAAGAACCATAGGCACCTGTTTCAACTTAGCTACAAATGTGACTTAAAGGCATACTTAGGAACAGATCTTGTTCATAACTCGGGAACTGCCCATGGATCACTTGTACAGAACACAGACTTCAGAAATAAACCTATATATATATAGTTAATTAGTTTTTAACAAAGGCATTAAAGTTATCCAATAAAGAAAGGAAATTCTTCAATAAACATGTGAGAAAAAATAAATGTAGGAGGGGGAAATGCACCTCAGCTTCCAACTAACACCATTCATAAAAATCATCTGCGATGGATCACAGACCGAGACATAAAACTACAAAACTTCTACAAGTAACAGTAGAAGATTATCTTTACAATTTGGGCTATACAAAGATGTCTTAAAACATGAAAATAATTAGGAAAAAGAGAAAAATTTAAAATGGAATTTCATCAGTATTTTAAACTTCTGCTCATCAGTAGACACATCAAAAAATGAAAAGGCAAGTCAGATATTGGGGAAAATATGGGTCATACATATATGTGACAAAAAAGTTGTACCCAGAATATACAGACAACTAGTGTTTCGTTCTGTTGTGTATAACGTCGCTATGAGTTGGTGCTGACTCGATGGCACCTAACAAAAACAATTACAAATCCATAGCTAAAACACAGCTGTTTTTTAATGAACAACACATTTGAAAAGAAGATAAACAAATGACCAAAAATATATGAAAAGTGCTCAACAAATTCAACCAAATCCCAAATCCCACTGTGATCAAGTTGATTCTGACTCATAGCAACCTTATGTTGTTGTTAAGTGCCATCGATCAGTTCCAACTCATAGCAACCCTACACAGGGTTTCTAAGGAGCAGCTGGTGAGTCTGAACTGCTGACCTTGTGGTTTAAATGACCTTGCGGTCAAGTGCTTATCCTACAGCACCACACCAGCAACCTTATAGGACAAAGTAAAACTGCTCCTTTGCGTTTCTAAGACTGTAAATCTTTACATGAACAAATAGTCTCTCCTTTCTCCCCCAGAACAGTAGGTGGGTTTGAACCACCAACCATTAGTTTAACAGCCAAATGCTTATTATCCAACAGATTTAGTCACTAGAAAAATGTGGATTGAAACCAAAATGAAATACCATTTCAAAACCACCTGATTAAAATGTGAAAGACTGGCAACATCAAATGTGGTGGTGGCAGTGTGCCATGGAGTTGGCTCAACTCATAGCTGAACCAGAATAGGGTTCCAAAGGCTATAATCTTTACAGGAGCAGAAAGCCTCATCTTTCTCCTGCGGAATGGCTGGTAGTTTTGAACTGCTGACCTTGAGGTTAGCAGCCCAACTCGTAACCACTGTGCTACCAGAGCTCCTTAAAAATCTTATAAGAGGACACAAAATAAATAGAACTCTCATACATTTCTGTGACACAAAACTATTTTGGAAAAACTCCTACGGTTTTTTATGAACATAGACCTACCTTATGACCCAAAGTCCTGGTAGTATAGTGGATTATGAATTGGACTATTAACCACAAGGTCAACAGTTCGAATCTACCAGTCACTCCTCAAGAGAAAGATGAGGCTTAATGGTCTGGTAAAGGTTTACAGCCTCAGAAACTCTACACAGGGCCTCTAAGAGTCACAAGTGATTCCACGGCACACAATCACCAACCACCACCACCATCTATGACCCAGCAAAAAAATTGTACAATAATGTTTGTAACAAACTGTATTTATAGCTGCCAAATACTGAGAACTATCTAAATATCCATCAACCAGAGAGCAGATAAACAAATTATAGTGCAATTTTAAAATGGAATGCTACTCAATCATAAAAAATAATGATTAATACAAAATCATGAATGAATACCCAAAAAACATTATGGTTAGTGACATAAACCAAGCACCAAGATTACATACTGAATGAATTCATTTACATGGCATTCAATGGGAGGCTAAATTAATCTACGATGATAGAAATGTTGCCTGTGTGGAGTGAAAACTGAGTGGAAGAGGGAACAAAGGAGCAGTCTGTGGTGATGAAAACATTCTGTCATGGAAGTGGAATGATACTCAGCTGCTGTTTAGAGTTATTAAGACACTGAGCAGGACCCTCCCAATGCATGCACAGAGTGCAGTGTACTTTACCTTAATAAATACACATCGGTTCCTTTACTTTCATATTAAAAAGTGTTGTGCATATCACAGGGCACACTGCATGCAGTGAATAAATGCCTGTGTTTAGAGATTCCTGGTGTGGTGCTGCAGAATACTGTACTGGACCACAAGGTCGGTTTGAACTGCAAAGTCAGCTGTTCAAACCCACCAGCCACTCCTTGGAAACCCTATACAGGATCGCTATGTGTCAGAACTGATCCAATGGCACTTAACAACTAGAGGCTCAAACAAAACTGGTTATTGACGATCAAAAATATATTTTTCATCAGACTTGCCAATATAAGCATGAATTGTTGTTAACTGCTATTGAGTTGGCACTGACTCACAGCAACCTTATATAGGGTTTCCAATGAGCGGCTAGAGAGCTTGAAGTGTCGACCTAGCAGTTCAAAGCAACCTTGCAGTCTAGCGCATTAACCCACAGCACCACACCAGGACACCTTAAGTATGAATGGACCTGATTAAATACTGAATCAATCAAATGTTGAATCAGCCATGAAAAGAATACACAACCTTATGATTTCTATTCTACCTTGGGAATGAAAGGGACCATTTATAATATTAAATCCAAAAAAAGTGTGGCGCTCTAGGATAAGTACTGAGCTGTGTGATGCTGCAGGATAATGTACTGGACCGACCGCAAGGCCAGTTTGAACAGCAAGGTCGGTGGTTCAAACCCACCAGCCACTCTTTGGAAATCCTAGACAGGGTCACTATGGGTTGGAAGTGACTCGGCAACACTTAACAGCAACAACATTATCTGCAAGGTCAGAAGTTCAAACCTACCAGCCACTCCTTGAAAAAGTTACACAGGGTTGTTTTGAGTCGGAACCAATTTGATGGCAGTTAACAATACCATGTTATTACAAATTGGGCAGAGAAGATAGCTAACAATATAATGTGACAATAATTTATGTAGGAAAAAATATTATACTAACTAGACATAATGTCTGCTTTGAATCAAATCCAATAGAGACATAATTCATAGTAAATTCTTTTGCTATGCTGTTTTGTTTTTAAGTGCCATAAGGTCAGTTCTGACTCATAGCGATGATGCATAGAGTTTCTAAGGCTTCAAATCTTTGCAGGAATAGAAAGCCTCATCTTTCTCTCTCAGAATAGCTGGTGAACTCGAACTACCAACCTTGTGGTTTGCAGTATCTTATTAGATGACGATTAATACAGACTAAATAAAAGCATTATTGTTGTTATGAGCTGTGGAGCCGGTTCTGATGCATAACAACCCTGTATAGGGTTCTCAAGGAGTGGTTGGTGAGTTTGAACTGCTGTCCTTTCGTTTCAAACCGACCTGTCAGTCAGGTGCTTATCCTACAGTGCCACACTAGGACTCCAAGTAAAAGCATTTTGTTGTTGTTTTGTGCCATGGAGTCAGTTCCAACTCATAGCAACCCTATACAGGGTTTCCAAGGCTGTAAATCTTAACGGGAGCAGAAAGCCTCATCTTTCTCCCAGGGAACGGCTGGTAGTTTCGAACTGCTGACCTTGCAGTTCACAGCCCAATTCGTAACCACTATGCTACCAGAGCTCCTGAAGTAAAAGCATACCTATGATAAAACTGGTGTGGTGTGGTAGGATTAACACTGGACTGCTAACCACAAGGTCAGTAGTTCAAACCCAGCAGCCACTCCTTGGGAGAAAGAAGAGGCTTTCTGCTCCCGTAAAGATTTACAGCCTCGGGAACTCTGTACATGAATCAGAATCGACTTGATGGCAGTGAGTTTTTTTGGAAGCTGAAGTTGACAAAATTTTACTAAGTATTTTAAATATTTACTGTATAAATGAAGAAAAGCAATGCTGCTTTTGTTTTTGTTTTTTTGTTTTCACTTAATTAAGCAACACATTCTGGAATGTTTTAACCAGAAACCCATCTACTTCCAAACTTAAATGAAAGACCATTCTAAATACACACACAAATACATAACCTATCTGTATACATGCATATGTTTGTCTGTTCATGTGTGTATGTGTAAACAAGTTCTCAAGTAGTCTCGAACTGATTTGGTGTTGGTACTGGAAGGAAACCCTGAAGACTGAGTAGTGGGTTTGGGGAAGCTCTTTGGAGAAGTCAGCTACCTGAGCCCTCTTCTGCACCTCCAACAGGAGTTCCGAGTACTGCCGCTCCAGCTCCTTCTTTTGTTGATGCCAGCAGCTCTCCTGGGCTTTGATCTGCTCCGCCACCTTGGTAAAGGTGTCCTCCTGGGTCTGCTGGAGTTCTCGCATTGTGTCCGACTTGTTTTTACAGATATATTCTAGATGACTTATCTGTAGCAAGGAATGCAACCAAGAATGAGACATGCTCACAAGCCATTTCACTATACCACCTCCCCCAAAAAAAGAACTCAAAATTTGTCTACTGTATTTTTGTTCTCAGGACTGTAGAAACAGTTTAAGTTGTGATGCAAATAAAGAAACTAAGGGACAGAGATCAGCAGAGTCAACGATCATAATTTAACAAAGAATGATGTCATTTGTGCATTTTGACTATAATTTTTGTAATTCTCTTTCTAATAAAAGTGCTCATTAAATAATATGTTTTTCTGAGAAGATTAAAATGGATATTTTTATTCCTGGAGCCAAAGCTCAAACTAATCAGTTACCTCAATGGGAAAAGAGTTATTGAAGTCAGAGTAACCAATCTGCAGACATTCTACATAAAATAAAACAGAATGTCCTAACCACTTTTTACTTTACATTTAAAACCCTGGGAGGAATATCCTCATCTTATAGCATATGTGACAATAATGATGTTTTGACCTTATGAAAAACTGTTAAAAATGTAACACCATCTCAGAGGGCTAAACACACACACATATATACACATACATCCTAAAGAGCAGTAATTTTCAAACACTTCCCACAGAGCTATACATACAAACACTGTACCCATGACACACACATTCACAATCAGGGACAACATCTGTGCTTCTCACAACTGATGCTCTCATCTCCTCAAACCTACAGACCTTCTCCTGAGTGTCTATACTGTGTTTACCAGTATAGACACGGTCGCATACTTAATAATAAGAAACCTCATCCTGAAATTGGACCACAATGCTGTTTCATTACTTCAACAGGTGCAAAAATACTTAAGATTACTTTTTCTCTTTTTGTCCCTTCAAAGCAAATACCAGCACAACCAGACCTGGAAAGCTGACCTCATCAACATAGATAGTGCTGACCAGTTCAATACATTCAGGATACAACTCAATATCTTTAACAGTGGCATATGATGGTCTGCTATGCCAGCTTAATTTTCTATTATCAAAAGAGGCTTTGTATTTACCTCTTTTTCTGTTTTTGAAGACTGATTTCCTTGATTTATGAATTGGTAGAGTACCCATAAAAAGTCTTCTGTTTTCTCCTGAAACATCTAGTCCTTACATTCTAAAACATGGAATGGTTTTTGCAATGTATGGTTTATTAACATTCCAACAAATAAGTCATAAACATCATTTGAAATTTTAAGGGCTTTTTAAAATAACACCTTGTCTTTCCCAAAGAATTTTAAGATCATGTTTTTGAATAACTGCATTTTGTTTCTATTTTATGCTAAGATAAAGAGTTGGTTTATTAATGTAAATGACTAAGTTCTTTGAGTTGCTTCATCAGTAAGATTAATTTATTTTCTTTTAATTAGGTCCCTGTGGCTAATACTGGCTAGTAGTATTAGCATGTCCTGAACAGAAAGTGGAGCTTAGAGACTTCATACAGACTTCAGTCACATTTACATGCCCACAGCAATGGCATCAAACTGAGTTGTAGACAAGCCATAATTAATGGTATTGAATTATTAACATCCAAATTCTTTTTGAAATAAGATGAATGTCAGCCCCTCTTAATGATACTGTGATGTGGACAAATGTCACTGAATTTAATAGAGGTATCTGGTGCCTGAGGACAGTTACCTTCTCATTAGCCCTGTTGAGATCTGTGATCAGGGCATCAACATTCTCCTGCAAGACTGCACAAAGCTCAGACCAGGAGAATTTATCCAGCATGCCTTCTGGTTGTTTTATGAGCACACAGCCTGCTACCAAGTGCTGATACAAGGTATGAAGGAAGGTTAGCTTCTCCTGTGAGGAAAAGAAGAGGCATTAATTCCAGTATATAAACATTGTAAGAAGTACACCACATAATATACATAGTGAACAACTTATGTCAAAAATCTAGAAAGGAATAAAAATACTCAAGTCTCAGAATATTTTTATTACGATGACTTTTTTTTTTTTCATGCAAAACTAAGTTTGAGATTCAGTACAGGGGTCTTAGCTAGCCAATGATGCTATAACAGAAATACCACAAGCTGTTGGCTTTAACAAACAGAAATGCATTCTCTCCCAGTTTAGGCTGCGAGAAGTGCAAACTGAGGGTGCCAGCTCTAGAGGAAGACTTTCTCTCTCTGTTGACTCTAGGGGATGGTTCCTGCCTCCTTTCAACATCTGCGGACCTTGCATTCCTTGGAGATCTACATGTGTCTTGGCATCAGTCTTCTCCTGGTTGTAAGAGGTTCTCAGCACAAGGACCCCAGGTCCAAAGAACACGGCTGAGTTTCTTTCTTTATGGTACTGAGGTTCTCACTTCTCTGCTTGCTTCTCTCTCCTTTTATCTTTCATAAGAGAAAAGATAACAGAGGCCACACCCAAGGGAAACTCCCCTTTAAAAAGATCATGACTTATCAGGGGGCTTTTTTGAAACATGTTCCTAAGAGTGATGCATCCCATTTAATACTACCTTACCTAGCTGAATCCTCTTTCACACAACCTAGCCCTGCCTAACCTAACTCCTGGTGTGGCGCTGCAGGATAAGCAATGGACTGTAAGCCACAAAGTAGATGGTCCAGCAGTTCAAACTCACCAGCTGCTCCTCAGAAAGCCTATAAAGGGTCACTATGAGTCAGAACTAATTTGACGGCAATTAACACAACAACCCTACCTCTGCTGTGATTTATATGATAAGCACTGGAATGCTAATGCATGGTCAAAAAGTCAAATCCACCAACTGCCCTTGGAGACCCTATACTGGGTCACTATGAGTCAGAGTTGACTTGAAAGCACACAACAACAATCCTGCCTCACTAACCACAACACATCATGAAGTGGAGGATAATCACACAATATGGTCTTCACAAGTTCACACGTATTTGAGGGGATCACAATTTGATCCATGGCAACAAAGATCCAACTTAGGATATATCTCAGATACAGAGAACTGTATTTACAACCCCCTGGTTGTTTTTGCACATTTCATTATTTGTAATTCGCACTATATACCACGCTGCAGTGCATAGTTTACTGATGCTATCATTCTCACCTGTTCACTTACATGTGCTCAAGATTAAGTTTATAAGGGAACTGGTAATAAAATACAAAAATAATGGAAACTTAAAAAAAAAAAAAAAAATGGAGAGGTATTCAACTTACATCAGAACCGAGCTATGCTGGAGTTTTTGGAACGGAACCCCATCACAAATCAGGGACTACCTGTACTTGGCATTGTTGACCTCTGATATTCAAAACCAAACTCTGAAGATGAGAAGGCAGAGTACAAGGGTTCTGCCCTCAGATTCATCTCTGAGGATACGTGATCTAAACAGGCACCTATTTCAACCTTATCTTCCTTGACTACAACACAAGGTATGCAGACTAGTCGTTTCTAACCCCTTCTAACTGTCAGTCAGTATGGTGAGTCTATGATTTCGTATTTACATTTGCCAAAACAAATATTATTTAAGTCAAAAAAATCCATCCAGAGAAAAGAGAGTGATTCAACTTTGTCGGAGAAAAGTTCCACCAATCTCTGTGCTTTACATGTAGACAATTACTCAGCTTTCGTTCTCCTCCCGAGATTCCAGTTTGTTCACCACTTATAGTAAATCGATCCCTAGCCCCTTAGGCAAAGAAGACAGTGATATGAAAGATGGGGAAGGTGGACTCATTTGTTTTCTCCACTTCTAAGTTCATAGACTCTTTGGCACACTGGGCATTGGCACAAGTTTAAACATTATAAAGTAACAGGAAATAAATAAATGGACATGGCTGCTCATGACATACTTTCAAACCTGTCCAACTAGAAAAATATTTTCAATCCTTTTAACTCGTCTTGTGATGGCAGTAAATGAAGCCATTCGTTGTTAGATGAATTAGAAAACCTAGAAATACTTTATTTACAAAAATGCCAAATGCTTCTCTCTATAAGATGTTCCATCTTTAATAAAATTCCAAAGTATAAGTCCAAAAGATAAGGTCATTGTAAAGGTAAAAAGTGAATATTTCATGCAGATAAAATAAGTGTCCTCAAAAATTTTTAACAGATCATTAGGATGGAAAGCTATTAAAAGGAGAAATTTTAAGAGAAAAAAACAAAAAAAAAAATTACAATTGAAATTAAGAAAGACTGAAAATAGCAGATGTAATAGTTTTTTAAGTAGAAATTCTGAGGAAAGTTTTCCAATATATATATCAAAATGTATATTTTTCATTCAACCTATATGCAACCTTACTTTTTTCCAAATATAATAATCTGAAAATCAAGGAATATGCACATTCAGTTACAACCACAAATCTGTGTTAAGGAAGGCTTCATAACTATGCTAAGTCCTGTCCTTTTATAAGCAGTAAAGATGGCTTTTGCATTTTTCAAATGGTTTTAGACATTTAAAAATCTTATTAACTCCAACTAACCAAATGTAATACGCAGGCACTAAAGTTCCCCTCTCCCACATTTCTCTGAGTGACAGAGTTCATCCTCGGGATAATTCATCGAGTCACTGTTATGTCCTTTTTGCTTGGGCTGTGATAAACCAAGCATGATAATCATCCATTTGGCGTGAAAAGAAGAATCCCAAGACCCAACATCAATTCACAAATGTTGAACCTAACCGCAATGCTGTAGACATGCTGACTTTACAATACATGCAGGCTTCTCATTTCCTTATTTTAATCATTATCTGATGTGTAGAACAATTCCAACCCCTTCATGTGGACACAATTTAAATCCCAGCCTTTAAGAAGGGTGGAAAGAATGTTTCCTTTTGACTCTCTTGGCATTCGTGTTCATATTTGTTGGAGTAATGAACTCAATATGCGGATGACTCAGATAAACCATTCTAGCTAGACTAGTTCTATGGCCCATGGGTACAAGAAAATACAAGCTAATTATGCCGTTACACAGGATCATACAGAAAATGAAAGTTTCATCAGAATATTCTAACAGCCATTAAAGAATGAAAATTCAAGTTTTAGTTTTATGGGACTCCTATGTTTCTAAATTTTTATTAATACCCTATGAATATAAAGAAAAAGGAGATTGTCTACTAAAGTAAATAGGATTTCTGTTTTGTAACTCAGCAAACTAAGACTTGAAGAGATTAGACTGTGTAAGGCTTTCATTCTTATTGTAAACAAATACAACTTTATTCTTAAAATCCTTTGGTCACGGTAATGCAGTTTGTCAACAGAAGCACCAGAATCCCAGTCCTGGTGTTTCTGGTGGAAACATATCTGTCCACCATACCAAGCAGCTACTGAACTACTACAATAAAAAAATAACTCTGACATTGGAAAGTAGGCAAATCTTGAAAGGTTTGTTAGGAGCGCAGCTGTTAAAACAGCCAAAGACAATTCCTTGTATAGGTGATGGTTGTTGCTGTTGTTGTCGCTAAGTGCCATCAAGTCGGTTCCGACCCATAGCGACCCTGTGTAGGGCTTCCAAGGAGCAGCTGGTGAGCTTGAATCACTGACTTTGCAGCTCAGCACATTAACCCGCAGGCCCACACCAAGACTCCTATATAGGTGATGTTGTTAAGTGCTGTCAAGTCGGTTCCGACTCATAGCAACCCTGTATAAGGTTTCTGAGGAGCATCTGGTGCGTTTGAACTACCAACCTTGTGGTTCACAGTCCAGTGCTGATACTACAGTACCACACCAGGTGATACGAGGGTTAAACTACCTTATTTCTCTCACAAAATAGAATGACAGAAAAGTAACAGAGAGACTGATATTGTAGCTGTCAGGCATATTTCAAAATACCCAACTTAGAACAATTTTCTGAATTAAATCAAACAGAAGTAAAAAGAGTCACTTGATGTATGTAATTGTGTGGAACCGAGATTAGTAGGAGGCCTCTCCGGACAGTCGTTTTGTCTCAGGTAATACCTCAGCATCCTTGTGGAAAGCCTGGGATAGCTTCTGGAGTTCGCCTTCACATTGGGCTGCCCGCGTCTTCTCTTTCTCCCAACAGTGCAGCACGTTTTGTAGTTCCATTTTCAAAGTGCTTACCAGAGCATCCCTGTCTGCACACTTAGTGCGGAAATGACTTAACTCTTTGTTGGCATCAGCCAGTTTATCCTGAAAGTCCTAGAGGGGACAGAGCAAATAAAGAGACTGTCAGAGGGAAGCCCATGGGAAGCGGGGCATGGATACAAAATACATAATAAAGAGTCTCAGAGCTTAAGAACCTTAAAGGAGGCATTTGTTTATAAACCTTAGAGCATGTTACTGAGTTGAATTTTGTAACAGTTTAGCTCATAAAATTATAAAATTTGGTACGTTTCAACATTTACATGAAATGTTAATAAGATGCCTTCTTCCAAAAAGGACTTTGAAAGTAGGCTTTCAAACTGTTTTAAAAAATAATTTACTAGCTCAACATTTTTTAAACATTTAAAAAATAAACCTCTTACATTTAACATAAGAACATTTACTTTTGAATGGCATTCCAAATACTAACAAAAATCTCAAATAAGTAGTATAAAATTCTACTGAACTATTCATTCCTTAGACTTAACAAATTCAGTTGACAAACTCAGCATGAACACAATAAAATTCCAATAATACACAACAACTCTGAGAGTTGCCACCGTACAGTATTGCGATGACGTAGTGCAGAAAAGCAGCCCAGAACACAAAATAAACTTGTCCTGGACCTATGCCAGGCACGATGCACTAAAAGCAACGGTTCCCTGAAATTACAAAAACTGACTCTAACTACTGATTGTTGTGATTAAGTGCCCTTGAGTCAGTTTCGACTCATAGCAACCCTGTATACAGTGTTCGACAAGCGGCTGGTGAGTTTGAACCACTGACTTTGAGATTCAAACTGACCTTATGGTCCAGTGCTTACCCTACAGTGCCACACCAGGACTCCAAATACTGACTACTGATATGCTTATATAAACTATTTTTAAGGTGCATGTAGGATAGTAAATTTAAAATCATTTTTTGATTTTATGGTATTATAATTATCTGGAAGATAATTTTTTTCTTCAGCCAAAAGACATTCCAATCAAGTCTACTTTTTTAAAAATTAAAAAATATTACTGTCACTTTGGCAATTTTTTTAAAATTAAAATTGTACCCAAACATATTTAATTTTAAAAAGAAAATACATTTTCACACATCTGTAGTTAAAAAGTATTTTCTAAATAATTATAGTCATTTCTTAGTATAAAAAAGTTACACTAAATCATAATACCTTTGTATTTTTAGTGTGAGACTCAATCTTGTGTTTGGTAGCATTAAGTTCATTAGATATCTTTTCCTTAGCATCATTCATGCTGGTTAGCTGAGGAGAGAAAATGTAACTTCTTAACATTTTTCAAGGATGAGTGATTCAAAAACGAATCTGTAAATGTTTCTCATGCAAATCTTAAACGCCGATTTTCCAGTAATAATTAAAAAGTCTTAACTAATGATTTCTTGAGTTTCAGTGCTATGTAGCTTCTGTCACAAGTTCACGTGGCTCAACAGTAAAGAAAGCATTCAAGCTTAAAATGTCAGTGAGGTTACTGTACTGTTACTAGATGTCTGCATAAAGGATTTCATTCCTATTGTAAACAAATACAACTTTATTCTTAAAATCCTACTGGACCAAAATGCCAGAGGCAGTGGCATCGGTAAGGAAAGAAAAAAGGACAGAGCAGAAGACTGCTCTTTCTATCCATCATGAGAGTATTCACTGGTCTCTCACTCCATATGACAACTTCAGGGTCGGTCACATGCAGTCCTACTGGGAAGGCTTGTGGCAGGTCATCAGTTGGTCCTGCACGGCCTGTGATTTATTCTCTTTGACAGTTCATTCTTCTTTCTGTCAGACTGCTCTCTTTGCTTTCTTTGCAGCCACCCCCTCGGTCCCCCCACTGCTGTCTCTGGCACTGGTTCACAACAAAGCGCATTGCTAAGCCAAAGCCTGCTGAGTCGACTTTTCAACTGTGCAGAGGATCATGTGACATCCACCCTCCCAAATAACAATTCGCTGTGGGTAATATGGTCCTAGTTACCCTGCATCTTCCAGACACCGGCCTCAGAGATGTCCATAAACTAACTAACAGCACCGGTTGTCTTGTCTCTCTGGGAAGGACTTAGCAGTGACTGTTCTTTACAGAAATTTAATTATTTCAATAGTCACTTTCTCTTGCGACTTTTCAACAGTCACAGAGGGTGTTAAGAAGACTCACTCTTCCTTCTTTGTTCACCTTAGAAAACTAAAGTAAAACAGCCCTATTTTCTAACGGTTTCATGGCCTTTGTGCTGTATGAAAGAAAGAGATAAACAGGAAACAAAATGCTAATTCCATGTCTTTGGCTCAAACAATCTGTTTGTTGTTTCACTAATTGTATTTACTGTAATTACTTAGTGTACTCTAATTTGACAAGAAGTAACTAAACAAACTTGAATTTTTAAAGCACAAATTCATAAAACATGTTAATACCCAAGAAAATTATTAACCCACATATTAAATAATATCAAGGAGACTGCAGAAGCAGGAGATTTTTTTCAGTCAGCAACTAAAAGTTCATGGGCGACATCAAATGAATATTTGTTTTTTAAACTTCACTATTCTCCCTTTAGAGAATAAAAACAAATTTCTTTTCTTAGGACTTCTTTCTTTTTTATTAAGACTTCCACAATTCATACAAATTTTTAACTAAACCAGCGACAAAACCTAAATTTCCACTAGCTATTCCAAATATCATAAAAACACAAAAACATCTAAAGTCAACTCAATGGTAATTTACTCATTTAAATGACTTGTATGTTTTGTTTTTCAAAATATAATTGATGAATTTTGAAGACCAATGAGTGGCACAATCTTTATAACTTTGAAAAGAATAGTGTGACTGGAGAGCTGCAAAATGTGAGACACGACTGTAGGTCACACTTAAAGAAAGAACAGTGACAGACAATTTATTATTTTTTGTATCTGTGAAGCTGTCAATTCAATATTCCCAATCTTTTGACCTTTGTAACAAGCAAGGGATATGTACTGCTGCAGGCCGAAGGCTATATGTGTGAAGCCAAACAGTGCAAGTGTTACCTCATTAGATGCATCTTCCAGCTTGTTCTGGTAATCTGTCAAGGTACGCCTCAAAGTCTCAAGGACAACAGAGAAGCTGGGAGGTTTATCTTTGTCCTTGTGGATGCCTGGAGAAAAATATAGGATGAAAATAAAGCCCTTAAAGTCACAAAGAGACAAAAGCTAAGCCAACAGTAACAGAGCTATTATAATTATGTAGAGCTGAAAAGACTTCATGAAACATTGAGTAGAGTCTTATTCTCCAAAGTATGCTGCTGACTGGCCTTTCCCAACAAGTGGTCAAATTAAAGCTATCAACTGCAAATTCATGACTATCTTCTACCTTAAGGAAGCCCACACGGTCATTAGTAGTTGTTTTTTGCTTCCATAGCTACTAAGTATCTGAAATATTTGTATTTACCTGTTATCCAACAATTCACCAATCTAATAAGCTAACAGGGTTTGGGAGAGCTAATTGCACTTACTTTGGTCCTTGTGTTTCTAATCAGTAAGGGCTTACATTAAGTACTATCTTGCTTAAATACTAATTTCTGAACTCAAGAGCACACAATTTCCTGTTATGCTTGGAACTATTCTTCAATTCTTAAAATTCTCAGGTTACAATATGAAATAAATAATGAAAAATGCTATTATCTACATAGACCCATATCATGTTTCTATTAAAAACCCTTAGAACTGATACTCGTTGTAAAAATACATATACTTCCATATCAACGACCAAGGTCACCTGGTCAAACAGTTAAAACAGTAATCCAAAGTAATATAAAATTCAGCTTTAACAACCTCTTTATTGCTTTTTTGTACAACTCTTCAAATATAAAGTAGCACATTTAACTTATGAAATTCGTAGTAAAAACATTTTCCTTTTTCTATTATGATTTCTCCCTGAAATAATTTCATGACCTAAGCATTTCCATAAGGAGCTCTGGTAGCGTAGTGGTTACGAATCGGGCTACGAACCATAAGGTCAGCAGTTCGAAACTACCAGCTGCTCCGCGGGAGAAAGATGAGGCTTTCTACTCCCGTAAGGATTTACACCCTCGAAACCCTGCAGAGGGTTGCTATGAGTCAGAACCGACTCCACAGCCCATAACAACAACAACAACAAGCATTTCCATAGACAAGAAAGGCATTTTCTTCAAACACACTTTGAAAAAGAAGCATTCACAAGATACATTCTATTATTTATTCATTCATTCAACAAATTCAACTGAATTCTTAGTAGGCACTCATTCTAAGCATGAAGCAAACAGAGGTGAACAAGATTGGGATAGCCTGTCCTCATGGACCTTACAATCTAATTGAAGAAAGGGAGACCCTAAACAAATAATCACATAGGTCATTTATCCATTTTCTAAGTATTTGACTCTGGTGCTTTTGGGGCATCAGGAGAAGAAAGCACTAATAAAGGGACAGAAAGGAGAAAAAAAGGGACAAAGGAACCCCAGGTTGTGGTGGTTCCACTTGATTCAGCTAAGAATGTAGGTGCGAACTAGCGGTCTACTCTTGGGCAAAGTGTCATTAACAAATCTGTGACTATTCTCAAAATATACTTGAAGCACTGTCCTAAAGTATGGGTACAGCTTAGACATTCCCAAACACAGCAAGAATATTTAACTTAAAAAGTAAAAGTAATGTGGAAACAACGGAAATCTAAGGTAGGGAAAAGAAAAAAAAAAAGGTATGCTCTGCATCGGGATAATGGAGGACACAGTCCCCTCTATGACTATGAGTTGGAAAGACAACTCATTAAAACTTTTATTAAGAGTCTTACCAAATATATGTTTAAAAAATTGCTCTCTTGCACAAGATAAAAAAAAAAAAAAATGTAACGTATAATTCTTTTCTTTTGCTGCTACACAAGGAGGCTATGAATAAATCATTCAAGGACACTCGGGAAATATGCTGGCTTTTACAGTATGGGAGAAAACTTCTTCGCAAATTCAGGAGAATAAAATTACCTTACTATGAGTGTTGAGAGGTAAAGGGACAAAATGCCCTCTCCTTACTGACCTCTGAACAGCCCTATATTCTATACAAAATAAATTGTCATGCCTGAAAATATTTCCACAATAAAGTTCAGTTGTAATACAAAATATGCTTTTTGTCATATCCACATCCATTATGAAAAGAAATATTTACTCGTCTTTTAACATGACAAAATTATTTAAAATAAAAAACAAAGGGTCACTCCATGCCCAGAACCTCACTGACTGATTTGAATTAACTTAGTAATATTCCAGTCACTATACCATAGCCCCCACAATAATGAACTTTTGAAGCTATTCTCTCAGAAGAAGGTTTAAAAGTTCACAGGTAAAGAGCAGTAAACGAGGCTAGCACACTGGTCACAATTAATTCCTGAAAGTTAAAGCCCAAACAAAGAATAGATTATGTAAGGAAAATATCACACTTCAGTAATACCAACCCAAACTTTCCAGTCTCCTCTCTCTCTCTCCAAGTGTGTCTCTGTGCCTGAGGGCCAGCCTTTACAGTCACTTTCTCCTCTTCCACTCTCTCCCTCTTACTCTTGAGTGGGTGTCAATTCTGGATATAAAGTGACAAATCTTTCCCCAACTAGACAGATTGGCCAAGTGGCAGCATCGATGAACTCAAGCATGGCAACACCAGTGAGGTTGGCCCAGGATCGGGCAGTGTTTTGTTCTTCTGTGCATAAGGTCGCTGTGGGTCAGTACCGACTTGATGGCACCTAACAACAACAACAACAACAAGGGTGGGGCTTGAAGTACTGGTGTGGTGCTGTGGGATAAATCAGTAGACCGAAGGGTATGTTTGAGCCACAAGGTTAGCAGTTCAAACTCACCAGCCACTCCTTGTACAGGGTCACTGAGTCAGAACTGACTCAAAATCACACAACAAAAACAAGGGGGAGCAGGTAGGGGGCATGATGGCTCCATACAAAAACACTGGATTGCAAACCACAAGGTCCACAGTTCCAGCCCACAAGCCACTTTGCGTGAGAAAGATGAGGCTTTCTGCTTCCCCGCAGTTTTAAAGCCTCAGAAACCCTATACCAGTTCACTGTGAGTTGGAACAGACTCCACAGCACTTAACAACAACAACAACGGGAGAGCTGGTAAGGTAGGAGAAAAGGTTCCAAGCTCTCTTTTATATGCTTCCTATTAGACACACTCAAAACTCCAGTGAAACCTGTGAGAGCCAGAACTCCACAGGGCTGCCCGGCTTGGCTAGTCTCAGAGGTTTTCCACCTTTGACAGGATGCAGTCATACCACTTTCCATCACTGGGCTTTGTGGAAAAGGTTGGAGTTTTTCCACTCTGGCAAGGTGCCACATTATGCGGGTTCTGTCTTTTGCAGGTCTACTGTAACTACTTTTAAATGATTCATACTCCACTACTTTTCAAACTGGGCTTGTAATCTCCATAATCTACAGTTCCACAGTTGTTGTTAGCTGCTGTCAAGTCAGTTCTGACTTATAGGGACCCTGTACAGGGTTTCTGAAATTTTACATTTTTGCAGGAGCAGAAAGCCTCAGCTTTCCCCTAAGAAGCGGTGGGCTCGAACCACAGACCTTGCAGTTCACAGTCCAGTATTTATCCTAGTAGGAAATGGTGCCACCAAACTGGGTTCCCTGAATTCACTGGGGCTGAGGGGTTCATGGGTGACACTGGCCAAGTGATTTCACTTAAATTCTTGAAACAAAGTAGAAGAAATGGAATTTAAAAGAAACTCAAACCTTTCAGCCAAGTCTTAATCAAGCTGTAAGTCCTGCGCCATTCATACAGTAGCTACAAGCCACATGTGATTGCTAAAATTCGTATTTAAACTCAATAAATTAAAACTGTCAGTTCCTTAGTCACGCTCACTACATTCCGAGTATTTTCATAGCCACATGTGCCATTAGGTACTATATGTATTAAACAGCAAAGACCAACAACTTTTCTATTATCTCAGACCAATTCACAGAAAGTCTATAGAACAAAGAAACAGGCTAAACACTAGACCATGGGAACACCATCAGAAACATCCAGACTGTGAAGCTCTTTAGAAAAATGATACTGTTTTTAACTAATAAATTTCAAGGAACTTAAAGAAAAAAAGAACAAGAAAATATGGAAGGAGGGAGGGCCCAACAGATTATTTTTAAATTACTCTCTTTAAAAATTTTATGATCCATGAGAATCCCATGCCCTATTTTTAGAGTACACAATAAAATGGAGGAATAACTATAAAAGAAATAAAGGTAGATACTTGGTAAATAAAAATAAGACAAAAAAATCCAAAGAGAAGATGTCACAAAGAGTATAAAAAGGTCATTGGAAATGACCAGCAATCAGCACAAAGTAAAGCAAAGCCAATTCTCACCTCAGTCTTCTTTAACATACTGCATCAATAGAGCAAATTTTAATTGTTGTTTTTCATATTCACTAAAGTACTTGTACAAAATTGCCTAAATGCCTAAACAAGATACTCTGGCATGGCTGAGCATTCCTTTTATTAAGAAAAGTCAGTAAACAGCATAGGTTGGCATCGATTCATGATCACATTTTAGAATGTTGAACACATTTAGTGACGTCACCCACTTGGACTGCGAACATTGAAGCTGTGAGAATAATGCACGTTTGATTTGCAAAGCTCAGTGAATCAGAAGGTGAAGGAAGCAAAAGAGAAGAAACAAGCTATTGGCACCAACAGACATATGTACGCTGCTCCTATGGGCAATCGCAGCTTCTCAGTAACTACAGCCGGTACCAGCCAGAAGCATTACAAGAGCAAACAAGATTCTAAGAAGGACACTAGGTCCTTGCAATAGTCAGTTAAGAACAAAAAGAGGAGACAGAAGAGAAAAAGCCCAATTATTTGTCCTGATGCTCCTAAAATCATTTCTCAGTCAATTCATAACGACCCTGTATAAGATTTCTGAGGAGCAGCTGGTGAGCTTGAACCGCCAATTTTATGGTCCAAATTGACTTTTCAGTCCAGCACATTAACCCACAGCACCACACCAGGACATATATATCTATATATTTATGTATCTATATCTGTCTGTCGTGCTGTGGTGGTTTGAGTTGCTGTGATTCTGAGGGCTATGCCACCGGTGTTTTAAATAACCAG